>NW_025814896.1:13765000-14245000 GCF_022079265.1 Lynx rufus | reverse complement strand
AAAATGTCTCATTTGTTGTTTTTAAGCACCTGACTTGACAGACCAAAATAGCAGCCCCTTTATGGTGGGTCCCCCAGGTCTTTCTTGTGTTTGAGATTTTCTAGTTGGTGGAATCCTGGAGTCTGAGAACCCTCGAGTTCAGGCTCCTCTTGAGATGGGAACGGGTCAGTCGCGAAACCCTGGCCCCCTTCCCCCGCCACCTCTCTCAAGTTCACTCCATCGTCCTCCCCTTCTGGGGGGTGGCAGCAGGCGTGTCTCCCCCACTCCCGGCCCCGGTGACACAAACACAGAAACCGGGGCAGTGTCTCCAGGACTCCTCCTTAGACGGCTGCACGCGGCCGGGGCCTGCCCTTGTGAGCTGTCCAGAGAGGCCCGACCCCGCCATCCCTCTGGGAGAAGCAGGAGCTCCCCCGGATGCCTGTGGTTGACCGGTGAGTCTGCTCACCTATGTGGCCTCAGCACAATACAGATTTCCTTTTCTAGATCAATCCCGACCCCTCTCATCTGAAGGTTAATCCTAACTGCCTGCTGCTGAGCAAGGTTTGAGAGTCTGCCCCTGTTGACCTCCAGCCACGTCTTCCCAGCTTGGAAGCTGGCCAGCTGTCCACACCCTGCCAGGACACCCAGCCGTGGCCAGACCTTGGCTGGCTTTTAACTAGGGAACTGCCCCGGGGTGGGGCGGCTGTGACAGCAGCCGGGGAGGGGACGGAAACACCCGGGCCCTCCCCTCTAAGAGCGCGAAGACCAGCAGGTGAGACGGGACAGGCCCAGATGTTTAGTCAGGACTGCGTTCTGGGTTCTGTGCTGGGGGCTGGAGAATGACCACTTAACGCGTGCACCACACTTTACAGTTTGCAGAAGGCGTGCGTGACTTATTCTCTCTCGTTTCCACGGTCAGTCCTCTGCGGCGGATGATGGCTGGCAGCCCTTTTGGCTCTGGTTTTCCTTTCTTTCCCTTCCTTTCTGGTTCCCGCTGCACCTTCAGGCCCTCCCCTCACTCCCCAGTTCGCGCTGTAGACCCGTGACCCGGTGTGGATGTGGACGGTCACAGCGTTCCATCCCTCCGCCCTCCAGGAGTGGTTCGGGCACCAGTAAGAGCCGAGCGGGAACTCGGCTCTGGCGAGGCCAACCTGGGAGAATGTGGCCATCCTGCTGGGATCAAGGCCGCCGGGAGAAAACCCGAGGCACGAGTCAGAGGCGCACGAATCCTGATGACGTCACTTGAGCATCTGGACCCAGCTCTTCCTAAAGCTAGGTTACAGAATGCCAGGAACACCACGGGTTATTGGATTGTTTCTCATTTGCTTAAAAAAGTTTGAATGGACTTTTCTCCCACTTGCCGCAGACGAATACAGTTGGTTCCGTTTACTGACTTGCCCTGCTTCCTCTAATTATAATAAAACTCCATTTCATTTTTAAAGCCCTCTTGAAAGCCTTTTCATAGCAGTTGGACTCATTTCTACGAGACGGCGTGGGCCTGATTTTGTCGATAAGGGATCTGAGGCACAGAAGGGGAGGGAAGCAGCTTAGCTCCTTTTCCTCTTAGCACCCTCCCCGACGTTCAGTTTGGGGAAGAACAGGTTTTAAGAACGAGGGCACCTGTACCCCCGGGGAGGGCGGTGCAAAGGGATTTGGTGCACAACCCACGCCAGCTCAGGGAGGCCTCTGACTGCATCACAGAGTCGCAGCAAGGGTAATACTAGCAGAACATCTCTGGAAGATAGGAGAAGAAAGAGTTAGCTGTAGTCTGGGGAGCAGACTGGGGAAGGAGGGCGACTTTTGTTTTTCACTTTATACACTCTGCCGTACGTTCTGAAAACTTACGAGGGGGCAAGGATTGTTTTACATTCAGATAAACGGCAAATCTTGCCATGTAACAGTAGCTGGCTTTCATCTGAGCATCAGGTCGTGAATTACAAACCAAACATGGGAAAATACGCATCCGTGAGTGCGTACTAACAACAAATAGATAAGTAAATAAACAGGAGAAGGGGAGGGTTCTTGTCCACGGTGGAATGACGGGGGACTGGAAACGCGGAGGGGGACCCAGGTAAGACACACGTCATGGTACAGCCGTTACGGGAAAGACTGGTCCAGTATATCATACCCTGAGAGGGACACCCCATCACCTATGTTAACATTCCGGCCAAGAATGCGTAACCCGAATCTATTCCGGAGGAAACAATAGATGAACCCAGCATGCAGACCATTCTGTTTCCCAGAAGGCACGTTATTCTTCCAAAGGCCAGTGTTGTCAAAGGCAGAGAGAGGCCGAGGATGTATTCTACATTAAAGGTGCCTGAAGAGATAAGACAGCTAACTACAGTGCCGAATTCTAGACACAGTCCTAGATGGGAGGAAAAAGTGCTAGGAGGGACGTTAGTAGTCAGTTGACAAATTGGAATACTGAGAGAGCATCAGGTAAGATTCTGCATTGGTGTTGAGTTTGGCACTGGTCCTGTGATCACCTAAGAGAATGTCCGTTCTTAGGCTGTAGACACTGAAGTATTTCACAGTAAAGGGCCATGATGTATGGAACTTACTCTTAAATGGTTCAGAAAAAAAATTGATGAGTGAGTACGTGTGGGGGGGAGAGACAATGCAGTTGACACGTCATAGGAGATGTGATGCTAACAGCAGGTGCATCTGGGCAAAAGATACACACATGTTCTTTGTACTAGTAAGTTTGAAATTATTTCCAAATTTGAAAATTTAAGTATTAATTTAATTAATACCAGCAAAAATGATCTATATCTGTATCTATATCTATCTGTCTATCTATCTACTCATCTATCTCATGATAAGAGTCATACTTGGCATTTATTGAACAGTTCCACAAGGCTACATTATGTCATTTACTCCTCAGAGACCCCTCACATCTAGCATCTAAGTTAACATGCTCGTTTTCACGGAAGGTGAAACAGAAGCTCAGAGAGGTGAAGGTGCCCCCAAGCCCATGGCAATTCTGTAGTGAAAGCAGTGTTCTAACAGAAAGTCAGTCTCTCCCCAGAACCCACACTTCCCTCTACTAAACCGGTGGGTCCCAGAGCACGGAGTCCCTTCTAGGTGACGGCTTTTCACTGTTATGCCGATAGAACATTGGGTAGCCTTAAATCACTTAGCGATATTTAAAAAAATCTCATTTGCATTCCCTTTCAGTTCTTTTCAATCCAGAACATTTCAAGTTGGTGCCAGACGGTTGTAAACACCAAACCCTTGCTGATTCTCCCTGAGAAGAAAAGACTATCTCTGGAGGGGCCAAAATACAGCATCTTGCTTGCGGGTTCATCATATTTATTCTTCTTATTTCCTTCTATATTTCGGCAGCGGTATATATTTGTGATTTCAAAAATTTCCTTTGTAGCTGTATGAATTGAAGTCTGAGTTTTAAAAATCGAGTCAGTTCGGGGGTGCCTGGGCGGCTCAGTCAGTTAAGCATCTGACTCCGGCTCAGGTCATGATCTCGCGGTTCGTGGGTTCGGGCCCCGTGTCGGGCTCTGTGCTGTCGGCTCAGAGCCTGGAGCCTGCTTCGGATTCTGTGTCTCCCTCTGTCTCTGCTCCTCTCCCGCCTGTGCTGTCTCTCTCTAAATAAATAAATATTAAAAAAATAAAAAATAAAAACCGAGTCAGTTCAGAGAAAATCTTGAGGAAGTGACAGAGACCCCGTGTTGGGGACATGGATGTGGCAGAGTGTGGGAAAGACAAAGGTTTGAGCAGCTGCAGCCGGGAACTCCTCTCCAGTTCGTGATGTTTGGATCAAGGTGACACCTTCCCATCGGTGGTCCCTAGTTTCTCAACACTATCGTTTAGGAAGGCGCTCACTGGATCTTTTATGTCATTCCTTTGTCCCTTCCTTCAAAGTTGTCACGGGAATAACCAAGCCTCGTCTCTCTTGCCGATACATGACATTTCCATGATGTTTCATGCCCGGAGCTTCCAGAACCTGCAGGAATGAGGCATAGCAGAACGAGGCCAGAAGGTCAGAGGTGAGTGGGATTAGTAATCCAGGGCTTCTGTGACAACATATGGTAACCTTAGTGGCCTAAAACAACAGAGACTTCTTCTCTCTGGAGTTGAGAAGCTGAAAAGCAAGGTGTTAGCAAGGCCACGCTCCCCCTGAGGCTTTGCCTCTTTCCAGCTTCTGGAGGTCGCCGCCAGCCCTTGGTGCTCCTTGGCTTGTAGCCATAACACTGCCTCTGTCATCATGTGGCCTTCTCCCTGTGTGTCTTCACATGCCCGTCTTCTTATAAGGACACCAGTCGCACTGGATGGAGGGCCCACCCTCCTCCACTGTGACCTCCTCTTAACTGATTACATGTGCAAAAGACTCTATTTCCAAATAAGGTCACATTCTGGGGTGCCGGGGTTAGGACTTCCACAGATCTTTCTGAGGGACATAATTCAATCCATAACAGAGGCTCATTCCAAAACTCAAGGAGTAGGAAAGAAAGATGGCTGGCTGGCCCCGCAGAAGCACGTCAGCGTGGCAAAAATACCATCCGTGAAATCAAAAGGTAAATGACAAACTAGGAAGCATATTTGCAGCGCGTCTCCCAGAGAAGAAAAGAGGCTGGTTTCCCTGATGTAAAATAGAGTGCCTAGAAATTAACCAGGAGACAGTAACAATAATAATGTCTTAGAAAAAAATAGACACAAGGTAGCAGCAGGCAACTCCCAGAGAAAGAAATGCGAGGGAGTCTTAAATATGTGAAAAGATGTTCAGTCTCACTTAAAATGAGAGATATGCAATTAAAACCACACCCAGGAGGCTGGCAGCGATTCCACAGTTTGCTAACGTACTGCTGGCGAGACTGTGGGGAAACAGACACCCTCATCTGCTGCTGGTCCAAGCGTGTATCCGAATGGTCCTTTTGGAGCTCCTTCCGGAGGCCGACTTGGCAGGCTCGATCCAGATTACAAACGCACCCACCCTTTAACTTAGTGATCCCACCTCTAGGAATCCGTCACAGTTGTCCACGTGCAAAGTAGCACGTGCAAGTCTTTAATGTGGCATTATTTGCAACAGCAGACATTTCGGAACAATCCGGATCCTCCCAGAGAGCACTGGTTCCACAGGGTGTGGTTTATCCACAGAAAGGAATACTATGCAGGTGTCACACAGAATGCCGCTAGTCTCTAGACACTAATTTGGTAAGAAGCTTCCAGAAAAATAATGCAAAAGGAAGTAATACAGTGTGCTGCGTTTTGTTGGGAAAAAAAAATAGGAGTGGGGTGAATAAGAATATACATTCGTATTTGCTTCTCTTTACATAAAGAGATTTGGAAAGGAAACTAATGAGAGTGGCTGGGGGGGGTGGGATAGGAAAGAGACTTTTTCACTGCACTCCTTTATAATTTTCATTTTTGCATCATGTGGATGCAGAACCTGGTTTTAAAATTACAAATAGGGGCACCTGGGTGGCTCAGTCGGCTAAGCATCCAATTCTTGGTCTCAGCTCAGGTCTTGATCTCAGGGTCATGAGTTTAAGCCCCACATTGGGCTCCACGCCGGGCATGAAGCTTATTATTATTATTTTTTTAATTGCAAGACCTTGGTAGGGGAAAGTTTACCATGGTCTGCTGTACATAATTGTTTTTTGTATGTCCAGAGACCTTTGTTTTTATTCCGGGAGAGGGCGTGCGCCATAGGGTACCTGAGACCAATAAATGAGAGCAGGGCATCTTGTGGCCCACGGTGGATAGACTGGCAGGGCACGGGGACCACTGTGTCTTGGCCAAGGAAATGGGCTGCCTTTAACTGAAGCCATTCTCCTTTATTATAGCCAAGAAGTGCCTCAGAGAGGTAGCCCCCTACCCAGCCTGGCTGTCCTAAGTTGAGTCCGCCAACACATATGATGATCTGAAATTCAGCGAAGTATGGGAACAGAGCTGGCGCTACGTGCTTGGGTTGGAATTGGCCGAAGCCTCCGGCCTCCGTCAGGGAAGAACTACCCAGATGCTGGAGATGCGGAGGGTTTTGTGGCCGGACAGGTGCTCGGTGAATAGCGTGACATAGGAGCCCTCCTGGGATTTCCCGCTGCCACGGGCGGGGGGGGGGGGGGAGGGGGGGCGCCTTCAGAGCTGAATTCATGGCAGGCTCCGCCTCTAACTGCACACGTGACCTTGGGCAAGTCACTTAACTCTTTGAGCGCTAGGTTTTGTCATCTGTAAAATGGGTCTGTCGAGAGTACCTCTCGGCTAGATCAAATGAGCTAAAGCAGTCAAGTGCACACAGCGAGATTTTGAGCAATAGAACACTTAGAGTTACTGCGAATAATCTTGACGGATGATACTTAGGTCCCGGTGGCGATGCGATGAGCACACTGTTCTCGGCTGTTCACGTGTATTTACTCCCTCCTGTGACTCTTGGAAGTGACTGCTTTCAATATCCTTGCTTTACAATATCCTCGCTTTACAGTTGAGCCCTTTACAAAGGAGTGGACTGAGGTATAGAAGTTCAGTATCTTGCCTGAGGCCACACAGCTCCGTAGCGGAGGCGGTGGGATTGGAACCCGGGTGGTCTCGCTCGGAGACCGCTCTTCTTGGCTTCGTCGTTCTGTGGAGCGCGTTCGGGGACAGGAGTTTGAATGAATGGCAAAAGGGGAGCCCAAAACCCTCAGCGACAGCCCGCCGAGGGCGTGAGTCTCCGATCGTTCCCGAGAGTGCTTTGGCCTCTCTGAAACTTTGCGAGCTCTGTTTTTGTGGGACAGAAATGAGGATGATGGTGGTAAACACCTGCCATTTATTGAGTTCCTGCTAGGTGCCAAACACTCTGGAGAGCGCCTCACGTTGTCTCATTTTACCCCCAGTTGAGCCCTGTGCAGTAAGTACAGTTGTCCCCATTTTGTAGATGAGAAGACTGAGGCTCAGAATCGTAGGCAGCTGGTAAGCGGCACAGACACAAGTGGATGCCGTGTCTCGTGGATCCCGGAGTCTGGGGATCCGTCACCGCCCCCTGGGCTGTGCCCTCGGGGCACGGTCTCCAGGTTGGGGGCTCCTCCTCGGATGCCCGTCCGCTGCACCGCTGGGCGCGTCAAATCCTAGTGCTTGGGGCGGTGATATTGCATTTGCTCATGGAAAATGGGCCTCGGTCGTGTCGGGGCCTCCCTTTCCTCCTCTGCCAGGTCAGGATGCAGATGGGAAGGGGGGCTTTCGGGGCCGGTTCGTGGAAGGGGTTCTAGGAGGCTGTGTGGCCCGGAAGCGGCCCTGAGCTGATGTCAGGAGCCCCTGCCTCTGCACTACGAGCAAATTCTTCTCTCCAACAAGAGTACTTTGTGTTCTGGCCCTGCCCTCCCACCCAGGCTACTTTAAATGCGGATGCTGCTGCCAACAGCTACTTTTAGCAAGGGCAGACTATCATAAGGAGAGAAACACGGGAGAAAATAGCAAAATGGAGGCATTGTTCCTGAGGATTTGGAGCAGGCTCAGGGAACCGTGGGGTGGGAGAGGCCTGGAGACGTGCTCTGCCATCACAAATAAGTCATACAAAAAAAAAAAATAAATAATAATAATAAAGTCACTTAAAGTCTCTCCTTAAAGTTGGAAGGAAGGGAGGGCTGGCAAAACGAACTCTCGGAGGGGAGGATCCCGGAGGCCTGCGGACCCTCGTGGGAAGGAGCCGGGAGAGGTTTGGAGAAGGAAATCGCCTTTGGAGGCTGGGAGGAGCACAGTGAGGTTCGTGGCGTGATGGTTAGCGAAGGAGAGCAGGAGAATGAGTTCGTGGGTTGAGAGTGTAATGGAGAAGAGACCCTTTTTTGAGGAAATTAGAATTCTCAGGAATGAACCAGGACCATACGATTGAAGGGCCCAGGGACAGTTCCAACTAGTTAGAGCTTCTGGTGTGATAAGGAGGTTGCTTAGTGTGGTAGTGAGGGGACTGTCCCTAGAAGCATGCAAGCAGACCCTGTGGGTGATGTCACAGGGATGCCAGCTTTTTTGAGCTGGGACACAGGACGTGAGCCGAGGTTCACGAGCACTGGTTCAAGTGGCCAGGCCAAAGAGCACCGATGGTGAGGTTTTCATTCAGAAAGTGCAGTTGATGTTTATTTAAAGGGCTGTCCTTTGAGACTGCGCCTTTCCTATATTTGGGTGTTCCAGTGTCCTTTATAAAATTACCAGTTCGTGGAATGTGAAAGTCTGGAAATACCAGGATTAGATAATATGCAAGTCTTTCCCACTGCTAAGATTCTGTGATTCTAAGAAAATATGCTTCTGATTTGGATGAAACAGGATAGGGCAACGAGTGTAAAATCAAGCCTAAAGCTGACACATCCAGAAATGGCCGTGTCAGCATATTATTTAGAGATGTGGGGATCATTACCAGAAAGCACAGTTAAAAAATAGTTGACAGCAGCTGCCCCTGGAGAACGGGGATGGAGGTGAGATTTTTCTCTTAAACATCAATTTGGTATTATTAGGTGAATTTTAATTTTTTTTAACGTTTATTTATTTTTGAGACAGAGAGAGACAGAGCATGAACAGGGGAGGGGCAGAGAGAGAGGGAGACGCAGAATCCGAAACAGGCTCCAGGCTCCAAGCTGTCAGCACAGAGCCCGACGCGGGGCTCGAACTCACGGAGCGTGAGATCATGACCTGAGCCGAAGTCGGACGCTTCACCGACCGAGCCACCCAGGCGCCCCGCCCCTGTGAATTTTAAAGCTACATGCATGTATTATATGATCTTAGATAAAAATAAAACACAAATAAAAGACAAATGAGTATTAGCTGCCATTCATTGGGTTCTGTGCTAAGAGCTTTTTTTATATTTTTGTGCTTAATGAATCCCATCTTAGGAGGAAACAGGCTCAGAGAGGGAGGGTTGACTTGCTTTGCTCCCCAGTGACAGTGACTGTCAGGTTTTTTTGACTCGAGAACCCAGGCCAGACTCATGCACACGATGCCCGCTTGTCCCTGGCCCCGGGCGACGCATCTGTGAGGTTTGGGGAGAGGGAGAGGATGGGGAGGTGGGTGATGCCTCAGAATGGACCAGAAGGTAACTGGAAGAGAGATGATGACCAAAAAGGAGGCTGTGCCTTGGTTTCCAGGTGGTCCATTAGGAGAAATTCTGCAGAGAAGGCACAGATCCACGTTAACAAGGAGCTAAGAAACAGTTGCACGGAACACTCTTGTCCTCTTCTCTTCTCACTTTGGCCCTGATGGGAGAAAAGCACCGTGAGAGAAAGGAAACTGTCTTAAAGAGTCTCTTCTGTGCCAGGCACCGTGCTAGGCACCTTATGTAAATCTCACGCCTTGTCGTCCTCCCCACGACCCTGAGAAATACTAGTAATCACTGTAGAGGTTACCCTGGGGTTTCTCAGCCTTGCACTGCTGATGTTGGGGGCCAGATAATTCTCTGTCGGGGGTGGGGACCGAGCGACGGAGGCTGAGCCTCTATCCACTAGATGCCAGGAGTATCCCCCACCCTCCCCAAGTTGTGACGGCCAAAGACGTTTCCGCACGCTGTCCAGTGTCTCCAGGGAGGCAAGACCAGTGGCCTCCCATGACTGGGCATGTCCTGTATATTGTCTTTGATCATCTTCCTGGCCAGCCATCATGGTGTCCATTTTATAGATGAGAGAACTGAGGCCGAGAGCAGAGGAGAGGTTCGCCCCGGGTCACATAGTTGTTAGTCGCAGAGCTGAGAGTTGGGCCAAGTCTTTCCAATACTGACCTTAGAAAACTAGCTGATGAAAATCTGGGCCTGGACTTGACCCCAGGTTGACCGCAAGCTGGAATTAAAAATGCAAATTGGATCTTTTCTCTCTTTTTTTAAATTTTTTCAAAATGTTTACTCAGTTTTTGAGAGAGAGAGAGAGTGGAGGAGGGGCAGAGAGCGAAAGAGAGAGAGACACACACAGAATCCGAAGCAGGCTCCAGGCTCTGAGCTGTCGGCACAGAGCCCGGCGCGGGGCTCAAACTCACGAACCGTGAGATCACGACCTGAGCCGAAGTCGGACGCTCAACCGACTGAGCCGCCCAGGCGCCCCTTGGATCTTTAATGGCAGTGGACATCGTAGAGGAGGTAATGGTGTTTCGTTAAGCTTTTGAAAGTAGGCTGAACAGCACCAGATGCCGATGAGGGTGTGGAGCATTGAGAACTCTCGTTCGTTGCTGATGAGAAGGCAAAATGGTACAGCCGCTTGAAAGCCGCTTTGGTGTTTCCATAAAACTAAACATACTCTCCCCATACACCCCAGCACGCGTGCTCCTTGATACTTACCCAGAGGCGCTGAAAACTTAGGTCCACACAAAACCCGCACCTGGATGTTTATAGCAGCCTCGTTTATAATTGCCCAAACTCCGAGCAACCAAGATGGCCTTGAGTAGGTGAATGGACAAGTGATGCCATGGCGTATTATTTAGCACTAGAGAGAAATGAGCTATCCCGCCGTGAAAAGACACGGAGGAACCTTGCCTGCGTGCCACCAAGGGAAAGAAGCCCATCCTACCTGTGTGATTCCAGCTACGTGACCTTGCGGATAGAGGCAGGGCTGCGGAGACAAGAAAGAAGATCTCTGGTTGCCGGGGTTCAGGGAAGAGGGAGGGGTGAATGGGCAGAGCGCAGGGGATCTTCAGGGCAAGGACACTCCTCCGCGTGAGACCGTAGGGGTGGGTACGTGTCATTCTACGTTTATCCAAACCCATGGAGCGTGCACCACCAAGAGTGAACCCTAATGTAAACCGTCGATCTTTGGGTGATTACAGGGTGTCCGTGCAGGTTCGTTGATTATAAAAAGTGCGCCACTCTGGTGGAGGATGTTGATGACGGGGGAGGCTCTACCCGTGTCGGGGCAGGGGTATCGGGGAATCTCTATACCTTCCTCTCAATTTTGCAGTGAACCTAAAACTTCTCTGCAAAAATTAAATAGGCTGGTGGCGTGGTGGCTGAAAGCATGGCCTCTGAGCCACATGCCTTTATTCAGTGCACCTCCCAGCTTGGAAACCCCGGTGCGTTACTTCATGTCTCCGGGCCTCAGTTTTTTTCCTCCGTAAAATGGGGGCTCATGGTAACAGCTCTTCGCAGGGATGTTGTGGGGCCTAAATGAGATAGTGTGAGTAAAACAGCGCCTGGCAGGTGGATGGTTCCGCGTCGGTAACTGGGAGCTCTTATTCTCACTGGCAGGCTTTTAAATCTGTTTCACAGACTCAGATCTGGAACTCGGACCCCGGTGACGTGGTCCAGGGCACCGTTGCTGAAGTGGCTGACTCTGCTTTGCAGTTGAGCCCTGGGGTTGCAATTTGGGTCGATTTTTCGCTGACCACCGAGCAATCATCTCCAGATTTGGCTCGAGTGTCCTAAGGAGGAACCATCCAAGCTGATCAAGCATTCGCCTTCCCCACCAATAGGAGTCTCCGGAGAATTATGGAAAGATCTTTGCACATGGAAGAGATTAATTCGCGTGGCCACAAATAGCTCGAACACTGTGTCCTCAGCGCCGTGATCTCCTATCCCCTGAAATTTACTCAGGGTGCCAGCTCGGCAGCTAGAAAAGCCACAGGGCTGCCTTAACTCCCCAGCGCGCTTAGCTGGGGAACCTCTCAGGGATTGTCGGGGCGGGGAGGGGATTAAGTGGTCTGATTGTTTTTAATCTCACCCCTCCACACACACCGTAGCCTACCTACTTTTGCCCTCCCACGCATCAGCCAAATGGAATTATCGCATGGCTCCCTGAATTCCCACCTCCGCGCCTTTGTCCGCCTAGTTCCCGGGCTTGGTATACCCTCTTCTTATCCCCACGACCGCCTCCCAGTCTCCACATGGGCTGATTATCATTTTCAAGGCTGGTGCCACCACTTTTGCCCCCCACTAGCAGATCCTACATGGTTTTAGAGGGCGTGGGATCTGGAATAGAGTTTAAGCCTCCGCTCTGTGAAGGACAGGCGAGGGGCTTACTCTCTATGAACCTCAGTTTCTGCCCCAGTAGAGTGGGAGGGCTGATTGGTACCTTTGCCGTAGGATCCTTCGGGATGGGACAGGGCATGCTGGGGCCTGGCACCTGTTAAGCATGTGGTGAGGGCTCTACCTGTCAGCTTGGGGTGGGTCCATCCCAAGAGGCTAGAGGGGGTGGGGAGTGCCCAAGCAATCCCTAAGCAGCACAGCACAGCAGCCTCCAGTGGGCTGGCCGCACCTCCAGGAATTTGGCTGGTAAGGAAGGAGTGCGCCCGCATGGATTTAGGCAGCAACGTTGGCAAGATCAGGTTGGCGTCAGCTCCTGCATCCATAGGTCTGCAAGGCTCCTCCTTCCCAAAAGCTCCTTTAAAGTCACGGGATTGACCCTCACTGGTCCAGTTTGCGTCATGAGCTTGTCCTCAGCCAATCATGATGGCCAGGGACGGGACGAGGTTCCGATCGGCCAGGCTTGCGCGATGTGCCCGCCCTTTCATAAACGACACTGTGGGACCTGGGAGCGGTCGGCTCCATCCGAATGATGTGGACGGAGAGCGAGGTCGGAGTGATTCTCCAAGGGAAAGTCAGGATGCCGTTAGAGAAGAAAAGATGGACGCTGGGCAGTTACAGACAACAGGTGTCCATTGGACCCTCAAAGAAGATGGTTCGTTTGAACCTGATTGTGTAGACTGAATAAGAGAGTTCATCAGGTAGGCTGGAGGGACTGGTGTGAGGGGAAGGGAATCTCGGGCAGAGGGAACAGCAGGAGCAAAGGCCCAGAGGAAAGGACTATGGTTCAGTTTGTGTATGAAACTCATTCATTCATCTGACACATGGTTACTGAGCACCTACTACGTGAATAAACAAAAGTCCCTGGTTATGTTCTAATGATACCAAGGGCAGTGATAGGAGACCAGACCAGAAATGCTGAGTGTGAGGCCAGGGAGGCCAGGGGGGAGGCTGTTGGCAGGAGAGGATAAGACTTAGCTGGGGGGTGGAACGCATTTCCCCCGCATCACATCTCTGCTCACAGCCAAATCTGTACTAAGTAGAACGAGTGCTTGAGGCAGATTTTCAAGCTCTTGTTTGATGGGCCCTCAGGACAGCCTGGCTCCCCCAGAATCTGAACCCTCGGCGCTCAGTGTACTCCTGGCTGTGTGATGTGCTTTGCCTCTCTGGGCCTCGGTCTCCTCTATTTTTTTATTTTTTATTTAAAAAAATTTTTTTATTTTCTTTAAGTTTGAGAGGTAGAGAGAGACAGCGTGTGTGGGGGAGGGGCAGAGAGAGAGAGAGAGAGAGAGACACAGAATCGGAAGCAGGCTCCAGCCTCTGAGCCATCAGCACAGAACCCGATGCGGGGCTCGAACTCACGAACCGCGAGATTGTGACCTGAGCCGAAGTGGGATGTTCAACCGACTGAGCCACCCGGGCGCCCCCTCAGTCTCCTCTATTAAATAGCTTCGCGATAGCACCTACCTCATGGGACCATGCTAGCAAAGTGCTGGGCACAGTGCTTGGCACATTGGAAATGCCCAATAAATGGCAATGTTATTAATTCTTATTATTACCACGGCTGTCTTCAAGGCAGATCACCTCCTGATAATCATCGTGCTTTCTTGGAAAACGGGGACCACGATATCATGTACCTTAGTAGAGAGGTAAACCACTTAGCGACCCTGTGACCTTGGGGAAACGATGTCCCCTCTTTGTATCTCAGATTCCTCATCTGAAAAAATAGAGCTGATGTTAGTACCAGCTTACAGGGCTGCTATATGAATTAAGTACGTTACGCTCAGCGCTTAAAAGAGTTCCTGGCACTTAGTACGGTCTCAGTATCTGTTAGATAAGTAAATGTAGGAGTAGCAGTATATTTTTACTGAGTAGGAGTGGAAGTGATAACTAAATAAGGTTATGACACGATAAAGGCTTATTAAGTGGTGGCTATTGTTGGTATCATCATTTTCCCATCAGATACTTTGAGGGGAAATGACAGCATTTACTTTGGGGGACAAAAGGAACACCATTTCCTCCCACAAAGGCGGATGCCTTTCTCCCGGAACACATGGATATTAAATATTGCTCCTTGGGTGGGGCGGAAAGACATCAATTGGAGAAAACTGCTCCAAACTCTGTTCAAGCAGGACAGGAGAATGAGACTGATCCCTCCCACTGACCCGCTTCTCCCAGGATAACCACAGGGGCGTCCCCGGTCAGTGGCTCTCCAAATGTCGGTCTAGCTGCCTCTCGGTTTCCTATCGTGCCTGGAGTAATTTGTGGCTCCATTTACAAGAGTAAAGCTCTTGTGATCAGCCCCAATCGGGTCCCGGAAGCAGTGATGCCTGGAAAGTGGTTTGCAAAGGTCAGTTGAGGGCAAAGTCCAAAGTGATTTTAAGTGGCCCAGCTTAGCGTCGGGCTGAATGGGGAGCCCTTTTAATTTATGACAGTCTTGCCCTGTGAAGAAAAAGACAACCCTGCTTTGGAGCAGTTTGATTGCAAAGTAATAAATCCCTTTGTGTATATAAAAGGTACAGACATACCTAGCTCATGTTTTCAAGGGGCAAAAAACCTCTGATGGTTGGGATACTGGGGTGAACTCAGGTACAGGAACCCACAGGAAGAACTTCACGGAGAATAAGGATTTTATATCCATTCCACATTTTTAATTTACCACGATTTGATCTGAGATTGCCTGACGGCCCAACTTCCAACGCTGTGTGACTTTGAGCAAGTTACTTTATCTCTCTGTGCCCCAGCCATACAACAGATAGCATAATAGTACTGGAGTCTAGGATTGTTTTAAGAATTAAATGAATTGCTACATGGAAGGCAGTCAGAACAGTGCCGGGAACAGTGGACACACTTGGTAAGGGTGAGTTAACTTTTACCTTATACAGACTTTTGTTTGGGGGTTGGTGGTAATTTTCTGCCTGGCATACAGGAAAGTCAGTGTAGAGAACGGCCTTGTGGTTTGCAACAGAAACCTATAATTGCCTGTTTCTCCTTGGTGTTTTAGCCTGGTAGTCCAATGCACGGATTTCATCAGGACTTGATTTTTTTTTTTCTTTTTTAACCCAACCTTTCAGGACATGCTTCCAACAAGGCATTTTGGAATTCTTGAATTCCAGAGATTTTTCTGGCCACATCAGCTAACAGAGGAACTCTTCAAAACTGAGAAAAGCCTGCAAACCACTGGTTAGGAAGTTGACTCATTCATTCATTCATTCATTCATTCATTCATTCTGCACATATTTCTTGTGGGCTTACTGTTTGCCAGATCCCTGTGCCAGGCTTCGCTACAAAGGGAGCCTAACGTAGTAAAGCTGGCTCTTTGGGGGAACCAGGCCCCGATTCAGGAGCTGTACGTAACATCAGTCCGTTTAATCATCATCACAATCCTGTGAGATAGATACGGATTTCATCCCATTTTACAGATGAAGAAATGGAGGCACAGAGAGGTTAAAGTAACCCCTAAGGGCACACAGCTGCTAAACAGAGTCCAGATTCAGACCCGGGCAGACTGGCTCCAGTGGCTGAACGCCTCTCTTTTTCTCCGCAGCTTTTGACTTTGGAAAAATGTCCCACCTCCCGTAAATTCGCCAGTACGGTACAATAGGCACCATGCACCTATCACATGGATTCACCAGCTATTAAGTTTGCCACATTAGCTTTAGCTCTCTTTCTCTGTGAGTTTCTGTTGAGCTCTTTGCTTGTAGATATCCTGACTCTTCACCCCTGAATATTTCAATGTAGGTAGTAATTATCTATTGCTGCGTAACTGATTTTCCCCAACTTTAATGGCTTAACGAAGCAAGTGTTTTCTTCGATCGTGGTGCTGTGGGTCGGGAGTCTGGATGTAGCCTAGCTGGGTCCTCTGCTTCAGGCTCTGTCGCTGGGCTGGACTCAAGGTGTCGGCTGGGACTGTTTTCATGTTAGACATCATTGTACTCACTCGTGGGCCTGTGGGTGGGAGGCCTTGGCTTCTTTCTTCGGGGGCCTCTTCATAGGGCTGCTCATGATACCTGGGTGGCTTCCCCCAAAGCAAGTGAGAGAGAAAGAGAGAGAGGGAGAGAGAGGGAAAGAGAGGGGGGACGAGGTACCGAAAAGGCAAGGTGGAAGCCACAGTCTTTTCTAACCTAAACTCAGAAGCGATATTTCACTTCGGCCGTATTCTCCTGGTCGCACGGACCAACCTTGTGCCGCGTGGGAGAAGCCCTCCCTGGGGTTGAAGACCAGGAAACAGAGATTGGCGGGACCTCTTGGATGCTGGTTTAGCACAGTGGGTCTGTCCTACACAACCCCAGTACTCTGGTCACACGCAGGACCTTTGTCACTAACACTGTACGACTAGCTAAGTTACTCCACGGTCATAGCTCTCTGGTTTCTCCACACTGTCCTTCCGATCAGATCTTTCATTCAGTCCAGGACCCTGCTCTGCTCTCACTAGCCCTGTCTCTTTAGTTTCCTTGGATCTGGGGCCGCTCCTCAGTCATTTATGTGTTTGCATGTTTTTGCTTCGTCTTTCTTTTTTTTTTTTTTTTCTAAAAATTTTTTTTTTTAACGTTTATTTATTTTGGAGACAGAGACAGAGCATGAACGGGGGAGGGGCAGGGAGAGAGGGAGACACAGAATCGGAAGCAGGCTCCAGGCTCTGAGCGGTCAGCACAGAGCCCGACGCGGGGCTCGAACTCACGGACCGTGAGATCGTGACCTGAGCTGAAGTCGGACGCTCAACCGACTGAGCCATCCAGGCGCCCCTGCTTTGTCTTTCAAACCACTGACATTTTTTTAAACCCAGGCCAGTTATTTTGCAGAACGTTCTCAGTTTGGACCTATTTGATGTTTCCTCGTGATTATTCAGGTTAAGCATCTTTGGTCGGGAATACTGCATGGGTGGCATTGTAGAAACTTCCCCTTGCAATCACTGCCCTGTACCACCCAGTGAGGAAGACGGTCCTAGAAGGAATAGCTGTTCAGTGTGGTAGGGGATGCAGATAGCTAGGGGACAAGCAGGATACCACTGGGGCCCGTAGGGGCATCCGACCTTAGAGGCCACGGGGCATCTAACCAAGTTTGGTTGGGGACAGGGCTTGGGAAGCCTTCCAAGGGCAGGTAACAGCACCAATGAGTGGATGAGTGGGCGTGACCCAGACAAAAAGACAGGGGAAGTGTTCCCAGCGGGGGGAGGGGGGTGGGGGAGGAGGGACAGTGTGTGTGACAGCCTCGAGACCAGCCAACTGGCAGAACTGAAGGAGGTTCTGAGAATATAGAGGGCAGTGGCACAGAGATGTCACTGGGGGGTGTGGCTGGGAAGGGGCAGCACCAGCTCAGGTAGGGCCTGGTAAGTCATGTGGATCACTTACAGTCTTAGCTGCAGTGAACAGAATCCAATTCAGCACTTTGAGCAGAAGTGGGGGAAGGGCCAAGGAAAAGGCATGGCGGCCACATAATACTCGGACCACACCTGGGGGCTGCTCCAGGGGACAGTGACTGCCACCGCAGGTCCCAGACTCTGCAGACCCCTTCCTGCCCCTGGCAAGGATGTGGCTGCGGGAATATCTGCCCTTGCTGCTTCTGGAAGCTCTCTGCCTTTGCCACCCCCGGGACGGATTCTGCGTGGCACATCACTTCTGTTGAGTCATGGGCTTTCCGTCTAAGATTCGGGAGGAGGAATCTGATCGGTGGATGCCTGTTCCCATGTCTGCACCTTACTTGCAAGGGAGGCTGAGAAAGCAGATGTCTGGCACCTGCCTTCGGGAGCTGGGGCCTACAATGCCAGAATTCCCCCAAATGGGACGGGTGCCCACAGGTAGTGCCAGGCAGCAAGAGGGATGGTTGTCCGCTTCCTATAGTGAAGAGTCTGAACATCATCTGTGAGCCCCAGGGCACTTTGGAAGGACTCAGAGCAGAATGTGCAGTGGTCAGACTTTTGGAGGAGACAGAAGAGAGACAGAGGGACAGCTGTAGGCTCTGGGTCATCCCAGCAATGTTTGGAGTGTGTCCTAAACTAGGTATTGGCCTTGGGATGGAGAGGAGGGATGGACGGAAAAGAAGTCTCAAAGATGGGAGTCCCCCCCCCCTCTGATTGTAGAAGTGAGAGGGAGCTAGGGAAGGGCAGATGATCCGATTTAGGGAACCAAAGCGCGCTAGGAGGTCAGAGTGTCTTTAAGAAGTGGGGTTACGGAGGTGGGGGCTGTGGTCTGGAATTTCATACATCCCCTTTTGGTGTTTCAGGCAGCACCAGGATGGGAACTGCTCCTTCCTGGACAAGTTCAGTGGCGTGGTTCAGATTCTGCCTCTCTGAGGAGGGGCGATCTGCACAGGGGTTAAGACCCTGCACAGGGGTTAAGATCCCGGTGCCTGGGCTGAAATTCCAGTGCTCCTCAGCTGGGCGGGTCGTTTGAAGCATCTATTTCCCCATCGTTAAGAAGGACACTGCCAGTACCTACCTCCTAGGGTTGTTGGGAAGAGAAACCAGTTCCCTGGGTCCTTGTAGACCTACCGTTCCAGGCCAGGCCCTGAAAGACTGCTGGGGTTTGGGGTCCACTGACACTCCTTCCTTTGGTAACTTGCCTCGATTTCCCTTCGAGGAGGCCCTCACCCCACTGTCAGGCTGGCTGCATGCTTTTGCCTCTGTTCTGATTCTGTATCGTGTTGTTGTTTCATTGTTTGGAAATCCAAAATAACACGGGCTTTGTACGACAGTACGGTGTTGTTGTATTTCGTTACTTTATCCATTAACCCAGCGTTCCGTGATGAGCTTACACATCTGTCACCCCCCTCCCTGCCCCCGCTTCTGGACTGTGAGTTGCCGGTCGAGGTCCACGCCACGTTCTTGATGTGAAAGCACTTTGATTGTCCTTTTGACAGTCCTTTGATTGTCCTTTGATTTGTCCTTCCCCACTGTCCGTTCACCTGGTTCAGGAGGGGCTGGCTCCCCTCCCCCCCCACCAGGGGCAGACATGGGACTCAGATTTGGCCAGGGAGCGCTCAGCATCACCTTGGTGACAGGGATTGGTCCAGGGATGGCACGTGACCCAGGCTGGGCCAATCAGAATGATTCCTGGATTTTAGATGGTTCTAGTAGGACAAAAATACAGTAGTCCTCTCTCCACTCCCCGCCTCCCCCCGATCCGTAGTTTCCCTTTCCTGGTTTTCAGCTACCCGCCATTGGGAAAGCAGATGAGTCTCTCTCTGAATAGCCACAGAAGGTCAATAGTAGCCTAAGGTTATGTCACAACACCTAAGGCCATCCACCTCACTTTATCTCATCAGATAGGCATTTTATCATAACACATTGTTACAAGAAGAAGGGTGAGTACAGAACAATGAGATAGTTTGAGAGAGAGGCCATGTTCACGTAACATTATTACAGTATATTGTCATAATGGTTTTATTTTATTGTTAGTTGTTAATCTCTTACTGTGTCTAATTTAGAAGTTAAAGTTTATCATAAGTATGTATGTTTAGGAAAAAAGAACATAGTATATATAGGGTTCAGTACTATCCACAGTTTCAGGCGCCTTCCAGGGGTCTTAGAATGGATTCCACCCCACCCCTGTGGATAAGGGGGAGCTGTTGGACTATCTTACCACTGGGGTTGAAAAGCTGGCAAGGTGGCAGGCCGAATGCACCAAAGACTATCTATCTGCCAACAGGTTGGGGGAGAAAATGCCTGAGAATGAGGCCAGCATGAAAGAAAGCAAAAATGAGAGAGAGAGAGGTAACGACTTTACTATGTTTTAAATTCCTTGATCAAGCTGTGTCTGAAGCTCGCTACTCCTAAGGTCCAGTGGATGCAAGTCAATAAGTTTCCCTTTTTACTTAAACCAATTTGAGCTAAATTTCCTGTCATTTGCAACGGAAAGGGTTCTGACTAATACATGAATCTTTCAGAGAAAGAGAATGATTTACCGTAAAGCCTTCCCACAGAAACTAATTTGTTTGCAGCAGAAGTTTGCTATGAGAAAGCAGGGCTGATATTCTTAGAAATCAGAGTACTTTGCTTTCTGCCCTGTATTTGTACAAAATGGAGCAAGGGAGACTCTAGCTTTCGTACCTTCCGTAATGACTTTGCCTGTCCCAAGGAAGTTCAAGTCACTTTATTATTGCTGGTAAGTCTCTTAACCTCTCTAGGTCTGTTTCCTCATCGGTAACATGGATATATTATTAAGACACAAAGTTTGAGGGGAGAGTAAAACAAGATAATATATGATAAGCATAAGGCACAGTACCAGTGTATATAGTAAGTGTTCAATAAAACTTAGCCATTCATAATTGTTATTCGATGAAAAACCTATAATGTGCCCAATGTTGTGCCAGGATCTGGGAGAAGATAACACGAGAAGAATGATATGCCTGCCCCAGTATCTCAGAAATCTTCATGGGGGAGAAAAGACTTGGTCTGGCCTTTCCAGGATGCACCCAAATTTAAAAACATAAATAAGTAGATACGGGACTTCCTAGACAGAAGGGGCAGAGACGCCCATCAACAATGTCATAATATAATGTAATAGGTGACATTTATTGAACACCGACTGTGTACCAGGAGTGGTCATAAGTGCTTTCCACGTGTCACCTTGTATGATAATCCTCACGGCCCTGGAGGTTGGGCATCGTGATTAACTGTTTCACAGGTGAGGACGCAGAAACACAGAGAGGTTAAGTCATATGCCCCGGATCTCTTTGGTCCTAAGTGGCGACCCAGGGTTGAATCCCCGCTGGGGTATCTGTATCCAGAGCTCACGTGCCTAACCGTTCTGCTAACACTACTCTTGCTGGCTAAAAAATTAGTGGAAATAAGAGAGAACATCGGTTACTGAGGTCACACAGCTTACAGGCACCGGGACAAAACTCGAAAGGTGCTAAGGATATAAATGAAAAGACCCAAAGATCTGGCCCTCAGGGGGTTAAACGCTTTGTTCTGTGGTCTGATGGCGGTAGGGGCTAAGCAAAAAGGACTCTGGGAGGGGAAGGCGGCAGGCAGCTGGTGGCCTGGGGGGCGGTGGCCAGCTGTCTCCCACTGACCAGGCCTCTCCCGGGCGGGCGAGGCCCCAACAGCTGCGGGAGGGGGACGGCGCCTGCGGCCTGCAGAGCGAGCCAGTGACCCTGAGGTGAACGATGTGCCCGCCGGCTCCTCTGCCTTCTGACTCGCCATCTGTCTCACCACCTGGAAGTACCATTTCTGGTCGCTCCCTTTCGTGTAAACGGGGAAACAGCCTCAGAAGAAACCAGAGGAGCTGTGTTCGGCGCCCCGATCTTTCCAAAGCCTGGAGCCTGCTGGCCACCAAGGTGTATCTGGCGGAGAAGGCCGGTCGGGGCCCCAGCAAGGGGACCAGCATGCCGGATGGTGCGGTGGGACAAGCTGGGCTTCGCGGGACCAGGTCCGGATCCGGGCTTTGCCACGAAGGGCCACCTACCTTCGGGCAGGCCACCCCAGCATCACGTATGTCTTCTGTAAAGTGGGGTGGGCACAGACTCCAAGGAGGGGCTGGGGGGATTTAATGAGATGATAGAGGTTGTGCACAAGGTCAGGTGCCAAACTCATAGGTCCACGTCCCGGCCCTGCCCCTCCCCCTTCTTAGCTGTGTGGCCCGGGCAAGCTCTTTAATCTTTCTGGAGCTCAGTTTCTAAATCCCAAAATAGGGTGATAATATCTATCTCCCCGGGCTATGGCGAGAAAAATGAATGCATAAAGCGTCTAGAACACTTCGGTAAGCACTTACTTACTAAGAGGCGGTTTAGCGTGGTCGTTAGGAGGAAGGCTCTGCCACCTGCCAGCTGTGTAGCCTAGAGCAAGTTGCTTCCCCTCTCTGTGCCTTGGTTTCCTCACTTGTAACATGGGGATGCTCATAGCCCCCGCCTCAAAGGCTTGTCGTTGGTAAGGATTAGATGCAAATGTTATAAAAGCCCTCGGAGCTTAGCGGTGAGGGCATGGTAGGCATCGCCTCTTAACATCTTGAAGGTGTGTATCGATCTTAAAGTGATTGTGACTGGAGCGATTATTAACATTCCTTCTAGAACATTCCTCCCCAAGGAGCGCGCAGTGGATAGCCTTGAGGAAAGGCACCCTTTTATAACAGAAAGACCCTCTTAGAGAAAAGATGGGAATGGGGCACGGGGCTCACTAACATTTGGGGGCATCTTTTGTGTAGTCGGGAGAACCTGAGGGTTGAGTTCATCCAGCTCCAAACGGGGATATCTCAAAGGCCTCCAGCAACCAGCTGCACATCCTTGGAGGCGTACTTACACAGCCAGGCGTGGGGAATGACATACCTGGGGCTCCGGGGCGAGACTTTCTGGGTTCACGTCCCCTCTCTGACCCTAGCTGTGTGACTTTGGGCAAAAGCAGGCTGTTTAACCTCTCCGTGCTGAGTTCCCCCATGCCCGACAGACCTGCTTCACAGGAAGGATTCTGTGAGTTAGTCCATAGAGAACAATGGTTTCGGATCAGGGGTGACTCCTCCCTGCAGGGGACATTTATCAGAGTCTCCAGATGCTTTTGTTTGTCACAGCGGGGGTGGGGGGAGGAGGCTTCAGGCTTCTGGTGGGTAAAGGCCAGGGATGCTGCAGAATGTCCTGCGGTGCCCAGGATGACCCCACAACAGAGAATCATCTGGCCCAAAATGTCAGCAGAGCCAACAGAAATCCTGACCTAGTATATGGGCCCTAGCAAAGCCTGGGTAAATAGTTGGTGCTTGTGTTTGTTGAATGACTGAGTGAGCTTGGTCTCTCTAAGTCTCGGCTTCTCTCTCTCTCTCTCTCTCTCGGTATATATGTGTATATGCATGTATATATATGTGTATAAAGCATGTGTGTTTATATATATGTACATGTATATCTACATATACATACACACTATGCATACACACACACACACACACACACACACACATCCCTATACATATATATCACAGATTTGCCACGAGATTCAAGGAGACAAATGCACTGAAGTGCCCGGCTGGAGGCCTGGCCCTCTCCGGGCCTGGTAACTGTCATCAACTGTGGAGGGAATGTTGTAACCAGGAGGCACAGAGAGTCCAGATCTGAGATTTGGGCAGGATGGCTCCCCCAGGAGGCCGCCTTGCCTGAGCTCAGCATGAATTTCTTCTAGTTCAAGCTGTTTTCTCCCTGAAGGATTTCAAGGGTAACACGTACCCAAACAGACAAAGCACGGTGCGCAGAAGGAAGCTAAAGTCGCTTTGGTCGCTCGTGTTCTCCCTCCTCACTAATTTCTGAAGCTCTAAGAATTTTAAGGGAAACTTAATCCACATGTTGTCTCCTCCTGTGCATGTAATTCATCAAAATGCCTTTTCTGTAACAGAACCTCTCCGTGGCTTGAAGCCCTCCCCGCGCTTTTGTTTTTGTCTTTTTCTTTTCTCTCTTTCTGTCTCTCCTGCAGCCCCGGTCCTTCTCTTCTTGCTCATTAAAACGATGCCTTTTCTCTCAAGTACAGGAAGTTGACTTGTGCCAAAAACAAACAGGGTGGATGCTGAGAGCTTCCCGGGGTTAGCTTGGAGCCTCCGAACGCTGGGCCCTGAGCAGATTTCTGACCAGACGCCTCCTCCCTGTTCTGTCTTCTCCGGCTGGCCCCAGGGAGCCTCAGGAAGGCTGCGACAGGGAGGCAAGGGTGTGTGGCCAGAGATGCTTACTCCCGCCCCGAGGACGACGGGGGTCAGTGCTGGGGACGAGATGCCCAAGGGTCCCTTCCAGCGGCAGGCGTCTCTGATTCTGTGCTGGGTTTATAGGGGCTGTACTGGCTTCCGGCCCTTTGCAGCCTGGGTCTCCCCATCTGGGCTGTGGGGGAGTGAGGGGCCGTTCAGAGTGTAGGGGTGAGGAGCCTGTGAGCGGAGGGGCAGAGTGTTGTGTTGGGCACCTAGCACGCACAGCAAGGGCTCAGGGCTTGCCAGCCACGGGCACCGCTGCTTTTTCAAGGCCTTTTCTGAACCTCGCATCTTTATCTCCAAAGACGGGGAGAAAAATGGCATCTGCTCTCTAGCGTCGTTGGGAGGGTCCAACCAGCTCGTTGCTAAAGAATCCCGGTGGGACCTGGCATGGATACAGTGCCCAGAAACGTCATTCTGTGTCTGCCTTGTCCTAGGCCGTTTGGGCTGCGGTAACAAATCGCCACAGTCTGGGTGGTCTGAACAACAGAAATCTATTTCTCACAGTTCTGAAGGCTGGAAAGGCCAAGATCAAGGCGCAGGCAGACTTGGTGTCTGGTGAGAGCCAGCTGGTTGTCCCCATGTCCTCACATAGCAGGAGGGCGAATGAGCTCTCTGGGGTCTCTGGTAACAGCACCGATGCCGTTCCGGAAAGCGCCGCCCTCCTGAGCGCATCACCTCCCAAAGGCCCCGCCCCCAGATGCCCCCCGCCCCGCCCCCGTACTGGGGAGCACGCTTTCCACATACGGATTTTGGCAAGACCCAAACATTCAGACCATAGCATGTCTCAGACCTTCCCCAATCCCTGCCTACCGTGTAGTGAGAGGAGGTATCAGCTACGGAAGGAGGGGATGCCATGAAAGCTCGAGATGCTGTGTTTACCCTCTCCTGGCAGTTCGTTTGGTTCTTTATAAAGAACACGCCCCCTGCAGTTAGCAGTGGGAAGTTCCTCCCTTTCTCTGGGTGGCTTAGCCTCTCTGAGCCCCGGTTTACTCATCTGTAAAATGGGGATAATTATAGTACTTGCACCCGTGGGGTACTGTGGGCTAAATCGATCTCCTATGTCAAGTCCCTAGAACGGTGCCTGGCATTTCCTAAGTTCTGCTGGAGAGTTGCCCACCTTGAGCCAGGGTGACTGGACCCCCATCAGCTATCTGATGGGTTTTTTAAAAGCTCAAGCTCCCTGTGGTGTTTTTTTTTTTTTTAATGTTTATTTATTTTGAGAAAGAGAGAAAGAGAGCATGAGCAGGGGAGAGAGAGAGAGGGAGACACAGAATCCGAAGCGGGCTCCAGGCTCCGAGCTGGCGGCACAGAGCCCGACACGGGGCTTGAACCCACGAGCCACGAGATCATGATCTGAGCCGAAGTCAGGTGCTCAACCGGCGCCCCTCAATCTCCTGGTTTTTAACCAGCTTCCAGACACCTCAGAGAGTTCAGCAGCCTCTCCTACGCCTCGGTGCTTCTATTCTGCACAAGGAGAATGATTCTGCCCGCCGTCTACCGCGTTCCCACAGATGCGCCGCGTGGCGTTTTCCAAGGCCTGGGAGCCCTGCCGAAGTGCAAGCTGTCACAAGTGCTATTACCATAACCCACATTCTCCAGGGCTCTTGGGGGACGTGGGAAGCTTGGATTTGTGTGGACTTTTCATGACTCGTCTCCGGTCATCGTTAGGGCATTTGATGATTTTGGACGGGGCTTGCCTTTCACCTCTGTGGCCTGCTGGGCCCTTCTGGGTGTGTTGCATGAAGGGAATGCATCATTTCTCCTATTTGCCTAGTCAGCTTTTGTAGCAGGCTCATGCTATGACAGTTGTGTTTTGGTTAGGCTTTTCCAGCCTTCTGCAGGCTTCACGGCGGAGGGCGGAGGCGCTGAGACAATCCGTGCAAGCCGTCGGCTGCCAACCGTGCGCCCGGCGAGGTCTCACCTCGAGGAGACGCGGAGCTGACCTGCTCTGGCTTGCAGCTTGGCACTTGGGGTCTCGTGTGCCTGGGATGAGGGCTGGCTCAGGGGCACCCAGAACCCCGAGCTTTGAGGGTCTCGAGAGTAAGTGTTGACCTTGGGATCTGTGTCCCGTTTCCCCAGTGCAAGTTCGTCTCCTAACCCCAAGATTGTTTGTCTCTAGAGCCTGCTTGTATTTGAACTTCTTCCTCCTTTGGACCTCGCCCATCGGGTCCCAGTAGGACCGTCAGACCCTCTGCCAAGACGGGCCATCAGTGGTGGGGGCTGCTCTCTCTTTACTTCTAAGCTCAAAACCCTGGGAGGTCTTGCCTGTGGAGACGGGGTGCGTGGCTTTGTGTTTTATTACTATTTATTGTTCTTGTTATTTTAACATTTATGGAGCACGTCTTAGCTGTGAACTCATTTCTTGAGCGTCACTGCGGTCGAAATCTCCCCGGGGTGCAGGGCCAGGGGTTACTTTGATTCGTTTTTGGCTTTTGCCCTATTTACTTTATTAAAAATATCATTCTGCTTGGGTCTCCCTTTGTTCTAAGGACTTTCCTGGATATGGCCCTGGGTCCACCCTGAGCCCCTAAGCACCATTGTTTGAGTGTGAACCTCAGGATGCATGAGCAAACATTTTCTGTAGAGAGCCAGATAGTAAATATCGTAGGCTTTGCAGTTTAACGGTCTCTGTCACAACTGCTCTCCTACCATTGCATTAAAGCAGCCACAGAAATCAGTACATGAATAAAACTTTATTTATGAAAACAGATGGCAGCTGGAACTTGGCCCGTGGCCATAGTTTCCTGGCCGTAGTGTAGATGATTTAGAAAAACAAGTAGGAACTTATCTTGAATTCTTCCCTGGATCTAAAATGTAAGTCATTCTGACATTACGGCCTGATTCTAACCTCATCGTTTGAGCCCCTAGAGCGGGGGGCCAACAAACTGTGGCCCCCAGGTCAGATCTGATCACCTGCCTATTTTTGTCAATAAAGTTTTGTTAGAACGTAGCCAGGCCCACTCACTTCTGTATAGCCTGTGGCTGTTTTCCCCCTACATTGGCAGAGTTGAGTAGTTGTGACAGAGCCCTCTTGGCCCGCAAAGCCTAAAATATTTGCTGTCTGGCCCTTCACAGAAAATTTTTGCTGACCCTTGCCCTAGAGAATTGGGGAATGGCTGGAAAACACCCTTTTTTCCACATCCACGAGCCCTTCCAAACTCATCTCCTTAGGCCTTTGCTCCCACGTTCTCGTGTCTCATCCTCCAAAGACCTTTTTTTTTTGTTTGTTTGTTTAAGTGGGCTTCACGTCCAGCGTAGAGCCCAACACAGGGCTTGAGATGAAGACCTGAGCTGAGATCAAGAGTCGGAGGCTTAACCGACTGAGCCATCCAGGTGCCTCAACTCAGCCACGCGTGTTAGATGTTCTTTCCTGGACCCTAAGCTTTTCCCACTTCTTTTGAACACTTTTTGACCACGATCCTCAGAAACATATTCATGGCAACCTTGTGATAACATAAAAAAGGAAAACCGCACGTGCACACGGAAGACACATCCCACTGCCAGCACCACACAGAACACACGTGTAGGTAAAAGTTTCAGGAGAGATGATAGTTACTACAGGCAACACGCTCTCGTGTTTTCCATTCACACCCATCAG
Source organism: Lynx rufus (assembly GCF_022079265.1). NCBI lineage: Eukaryota > Metazoa > Chordata > Mammalia > Carnivora > Felidae > Lynx > Lynx rufus. The sequence continues at coordinate 14,217,852 of NW_025814896.1, read as the reverse complement.
GATAGGCCGGACTCTGCTGTGGTAGCAAATAACCCCAAATCTGAGTAGCTTTAAATCAACAGACATTAATTTATTGCTCCTGAGTCTTCTGGGGACTCTGAAGCTACAGGATATCACACACTGGGGCTCCAGGAATCTGTCCAGAAGGATTACTTGTCATTTCCTTTAGCGTGTCTTGGGCCACAGCAACTCACGTGACCGTAACTTTGAACGGAACGAAAAAGTGGAGTCCTACTGTGGACCCAGAAGATGAACCTGAGATATTTGATGAATAGCACTCATAACTACCATATTAGTTCTCCCAAAGAGAAGGTTTTAAGCTGATTTTGGCCCTTGAGACTCTGTTGTGCAGAGTTAAGGGCTTTGACTGGAAGTGTGCTTCATAAGGTGATCCCGAAAACATGCATGACCGTGCTGCTTTATGGGAAATCTGAAGTTAACGGGTAACACTGAAGAGTAGGGAGGGTTTAACGCTTTAGAAACTGTCCTGCTACGGGGGTGGCTGGGTGGCTCAGTCGGTTAAGCGTCCAGCTTTGGCTCAGGTCATGATCTTGCGGTTCACAAGTTCGAGTCCCACATCAGGCTCTGTGCTGACCGCTCAGAGCCTGGAGCCTGCTTCGGATTCTCTCTCTCTCTCTCTCTCTCTCTCTCTCTCTCTCTCTCTCTCTCTCTCTCTCCTCTCACACCCCCCCCCAAAAATAAATAAACATTTTTAAAAATTAAAGAAACTGCCCTAAGTGTGGCAATAAGCCAGGGCAAACATCACAGTTTGGATGTTCAGTAACATGTGACAGAAAACCCAATTCAAACTGGGTTAGCAAGTAAAGGGAACTTTTGGGCTCAAGGAACTGAGAGTCCAGGGCTAGGGCTGAGTTCAGGTATAGCTGGATCAGGGCTCAGGTGACGCGGTCAGGATTCCGGTTGCTTTCTGGCTCTCAACTTGGTTTTGTTCCCCTCCGCTTTTTTGGCTTGATCTTCAGGCGGTGCGTGGAGTTAGGTGGTGGGGGTGGCTCCATCCCCACACCCTCTCAGGCACATAGTAGGTTGTCAGCAAATATTTACTGAATGAATGGATTGCCTATGATTGGCTTAAACAGTCGATGCTTTCAAGTGTTAAGTTGCTGCCCATTTTAAGACTTGCGTTCACTCGTCTGCGCACCGCGTCGAAGGTCAGAGTGAAGCAGATGGCTTTGGTTGCAACCTCTTACTCGCCATGTGGCTTCGGGCAGGGGTCTCCGCTTCTGTTTGCCTCGGTTCCGCATCCGCACCGTGGAAGCTGAGAATAGCAGCCGCCTCGTGGCGTTGCCGGGATGTTCAAACGAGATCGTAGTAATATTTGCCATTTTCCGACGGCTCACCGGGAGCCAGGCGCGGCGCTTAAGAGATTTACATGGAGTGACTTACTGAATCCTCATGACCACGCTTGACGTACGTGCGAACATGACAGACACCCGAGGAGAGCGTGACAGAGAGGCTGAGCGGCTTGTGTGAGGCGAGTGCTGGAGTCGGGGTGGGCAGCCAGCAGTCTGATTCCAGACTTGGGATTGCACGCTTTTCTCCTCTACTGGTGCGGAGTGCTGAGCACAGTGCCTGGACTGTGCGAGCACTCGGTGATGAAACAGCCATCAAGGCACGCTCGTTTGAAGACGAGGGTGGGACAAGGAGTTGTTTGCAAGGAGAACTGAGGCCCAGTTCCCACCAGAGGCAGCCCCCACCCAGAGCTCTTGTTCTGAAGGGCGGCCAGCCCACAACGTGGGGCCAAGCCCTGCCTGTCCGGCCACCACGGACCCCCCTGGGGCGGATGGTGCCCACACTTAATCTGCAGGAAGCTCGTGCCAGGCCAGCCCCGCCGGGGTGGAAACAGGGCATCCTAAGACTTCTACGGAAGAGGTTGCATTCCTACTTATTTTAAGATGCAGAACTTCCCACACGTCCCCAGGGAGATGCAGGGAAAGGAGTCACTCTGGGTGTCACTGCGCAGAAAATGGGACTTCATCAATATTTCTCATGCATGCTATTTCAGGTTTGCACAACTCCTATGATTCCATTTTCAAGTATCATCCCACTGAGAAACCCAATGTTTGAAGTCCTGAAACTCTGTTTTTTTTTCTTTTAATGTTTATTTGTTATTAGACAAACCGAGCGTGAGTGGGGGAGGGGCAGAGAGAGAGAGAAGGAGACACAGAATCTGAAGCAGGCTCCAGGCACGGAGCCCGACGCGGGGCTCAAGCCCATGAACCACGAGATCATGACCTGAGCTGAAATCAGACACTTGACCGACTGAACCACCCAGGCACCCCTGGAACTCTGTTTTTTAGGGTTTTTTTTTAATGCTCTGACAGCATTATTTATGATATTCAGACTTGGAAAAATCAAAAGAAATAGCTGAGGCATAGCTTAATTAAACATAATGTTTTTCGTTATACAATTTAAATTATAATTAAACATTCGTAGCTTAGTGTTTGTCCAGTACTTAGCGTAACGTGTACCTCTGTTTGATGCTTTATGGATGCTAATTCATTTCATCTTCCTGACGACCCCCTGAGGCAGGTGTACTGTTAACCCTGGGTTACACATGGGGAAACTGAGGTCCTGGGGCTCAGTAACCTCCCCCCCCCTTAAGCTAACCCAGCTGGTAGGTGGTGCCCAGAAGCCATATCAGTAGCCACCGCACTGTGTCAATCCAGTTATGATACCTGACCCTAAGGAATATGATACCGTCATAGATAGTGTGTGTAAAAAATTCTCGAAATGTGCTCTCCTATCCCTTTGCCCTCCCTCACCACACTCCAGCTGCTCTTTTCTTCTTTCCATTCCTTAGACACACCCGGTTCGCTTCCACCTCAGGGCCTTTGCACATACTGTACTGCTTTGCTTGGTTGCTCTTCCCTTTCTCCTCTTCACATCTCTTATTAATCCACATCAAGTGTCTGCTCAAATGTCGCCTCCCCCAGGAAGCCATTTCTGGCCCTTCTGTCTAGAATATGTGTGTGCCTCCCACCGTTCATTGTTTGCCTCCCCCACTAGAATGTCAACTCCAGGAGGGCTGGGACTTTTTGTTGCTTACCGCCCCATCCCGCAAACAATGCTTGGCACACAGTAAAAGTTCAGTAAATCCTGTGGAAGGAGAGAAAAAGAGCAAGAGGGAGGGAGGGAGGGAGGGAGGGAGGGAGGGAGGAGAACAACGAAGAAAAATAAAATACGTAAATTTAGGAGCTTACGGTAAAGGAGCACCCCACACAGCTGTGTTTCTCTCTGCATCCCAATTTATTTTGACTTGTGGTTTATAGACAAAAGATTTGTGTAGCAAACAGGCTCTGGGCAGTTGGCTCCCTTTGAGGGAAGGCATTCATATGATTTTATGCCGCCTCTCTCCAGAAAGACCACGCTGAGTGAGGAGTGACCTGTGTTAGCACAAGAGCCGTATGTGAACAGATGCCCCTTCCCCCGCGTTGGTGAGCCGCTGAAGAAACTCTGCTGTTTCTCGGTGCTGTCCCCCCAACGCCACCTCATTGTCCTCGTGGTCTTGTTCCCAGCCCTGAGCAGAGCTGTGAGTGCACCTCAGCCATCGCACGGGGCGACAGGCCCTGATGACACTAGGTTCTCAGTACGAGGCCTGCGCCGTGGCAGGGGGCGGCTGGACTATGGTCTGTGGGCCGAACATCTTTGGCCAAGAACTTATTCTGCGTTCTTTCGTTTGTTTGTTTGCCTTGATCTGGGGATGAGGAAGGAGCATGAACAGTACCCTCGGTTATTCTAAAGGTCAAGCTGGAATGTCAGTGTGTCCTCTGGGCATTTTCTCAGCCGGAGTTGGCATTCTGGTGCTAGCTGGGTGAGCCAGGGGAGAGGTGGGCTTTGCCTTTTATTTTCTCTTGTCATTCTTTGTCGCATTATTCATTTTCTTCAACACTTGTTCGTGTGGTCATCATACATTTAATGAGCACCTACTATGTGCCAGCCAGACCCCAGCCTGGCATTTGGAGAAAATGTAGAGGTATAAGAATTCCACGTCACCAGCAGCTTTTACACTCTTTTGGTTTCAGATTTCTTGCCACTTTTTTTTCCCTTATTTTATTTTATTTTATTTTATTTTATTTTATTTTATTTTATTATTTACTTATTTATTTATTTATTTTTAATGTTTATTTTATTTTTGAGACAGGGAGAGACAGAGCATGAACGGGGGAGGGTCAGAGAGAGAGGGAGACACAGAATCGGAAACAGGCTCCAGGCTCTGAGCCGTTAGCCCAGAGCCTGACACGGGGCTCGAACTCACGGATCACGAGATCATGACCTGAGCCGAAGTCGGACGCTTAACCGACTGAGCCACCCAGGCGCCCCTTCCTTATTTTATTTTATTTTATTTTATTTTATTTTTTTTTTTTTTCAACGTTTATTTATTTTTGGGACAGAGAGAGACAGAGCATGAACGGGGGAGGGGCAGAGAGAGGGAGACACAGAATCGGAAACAGGCTCCAGGCTCTGAGCCATCAGCCCAGAGCCCGACGCGGGGCTCGAACTCCCGGACCGCGAGATCGTGACCTGGCTGAAGTCGGACGCTTAACCGACTGCGCCACCCAGGCGCCCCAATTTTTAATGACAAACGTAATCAATGGGCTCATCCTGAAACATGGAGATGACACTGAACTATAGAAGGGAAAATGTGGACATTCCCAGGTTCCCTCTTCCAACATGACCGCCATTAATTGTTGGATGTGTGGGCTTGCGAATGTGTTTTAGTATATATGGAAATCATCCTACGAGTTCATATAGTTTTCTTTTCACAAAATGGGATCAGACTCTGCCCCGCCACATACCGTTTTCCACTTTTATACCGTGGACATCTTTCTTTGCCAACACATCTAGATCTTATCCGCCTCCCTACTGATGGTGGTTCATTCGTGGATATAGCAGAATCCGCATTTTTCCCGTGTTGGCCACCAGTACACACTTTTCGATAAAGAGACAGGCGGTAAATATTCATAGCTTCGCAGGCTCTTCAGTCTCCATGGCAGCTACTCAACTCTGTGGTATGAAAACAGCCATAGACAGCATGTAAACCGACGGACATGGCTGTGTCTCAATAAAACTTTATTTACAAATCAGGTGGTGGAACTTGGGGCCAACCGTGACCTTTAGTCTTCCACGTTTTTCTCCATATTCCCGTGTTTCTAAACAGATGGATTTAAGTTTGGTTTGAATCGGTTTGGGGGTTAGTTTAGGGTTGTTTGGTTTTTTTTTTTTTTTTTGGAGGGTGGGAGGGTTTGGGGTAGGGAAGAAGAATGACTGATTTTTTTTTTTTAAATAATGTATTACACATGCTTAGCCTCTTTTTCTCCCTTCCAATGACATTCATAGAATAGGCTCCAGGACCACTGGTATACTTGTTGCTTTGTTACTTACGGTTTCCGGGGGCGACACAAGATTCCGTGGTGTGGGTGGATTGTCAGTATCGGCCAGCAATGCTAGCTGCTGTAACAAGCAAACCCTGTCATCTTGGGGCTTAATTCAATCACAGCTGATTTCGCGCTCGAGGACCGGTAGCAGTGTTCCTGGTAGACCATTGTCCTGATGCGGCCCACCAAGGACTCAGGCTCCTTCCATTGTGTAGCCCTCTGCCCTCTATGCCTCAGAGGTGAGTCAGATCTGCAGGCAAATGAGCAAAGAGAGAGACTGATCCAGCGTTAGTCTTTGCGTCTGGGCCTGCACATTGTGAATATTCCTTCCTCTTGTAGTCTATTGCCCAGGACTCAATGATCGGCCACACCTAACTTTGAGATGGTCTGGGAAGCAGTCTGGTGTCCAGAAGGAAGAAAAACCAGGTTCCCGTGAGCACAGAAGCATCTCTGCCTCAGGAATGACTTGGCTGAGATAGAGCAGTCACAGCCTGGCCTGGAATGGACAGGGCCCACGTAAATGCCACCGCGATGATCATAGACAAGGCGTGCTGTGTGGCTGGGATGCCGGAATGCTCTGAAGACGTGTTGTGGGCCCTTTGCCCTGCAGAGAACTGCACTTCTCCACCACTTCTAGTCGTCTATCAGCTGGAAAGCTGATAGTGCAAACTTGTTGGAACTTTGCTATCAAAATCAGTCAGTTCCAAAGGTGGTATAGACTGAATCTGGCCCTAAAATACCAGGTCCTAATCGCTAGAGCCTGAAAATGTTATCTTGTGGAGCAAAGACTCCTCGAAACCATGGCGGTCACGATGGAGACGGCTGGGCGGGGAGACAGAATATGCCAGGCTGCAGTAAAACTTCATGATTTCTGATGTATCCGAGTCTGTGTTTTCTATAATTGTGGGAAAAGCGTGACCGTGTGTGATTTTCCACTGATGGTTGGTGGTTGACTTGTCACTGATGGCAGCAGCACTGGAGAAATACGAGAGAACATTCCCGTGAGGGACCCTCATTGATCCCTCACCATCCAGCACCTAGTAGGTGTTCAGGAAATAAGTGTTGAATGGGTACGTGCATAGGTGAAAAACAGATCTGATCGAGTCACGAAGACCTTTCTAATTACATTTGCATCTTTCACTGTGTGCGAGGAAACCCTTCCCCTGAGCTCGGAGTTTCTGAACCTCAGCACTATCGAGTTTTGGGCTAATTCTTTGTCGTGTGGAGCTGTCCTGTGCATTATGGACGCCACCCTGCCCCAGTTTTGACAGCTGAAACTGTCTCCAGGCATTCATTGCCCAGTGTCCCCTGGGGACACAATGGCCCATTGTAGCTGATCGTAGTGAGTGCTGTCCCTCTGCAGAACTTACTCCTTCCCCCCGGTGCCTCAGTGTTCTCTCCTTCCTCTTGGCAGCTCTCTGCTGCTTGTATCCCGACACATACATGCACACGCATGCACACGCATGCACACACACACACGTGCATGCACATTCGCATGTCCCTTCAACTGCTCCCACCCTGGCACATTGAAGTGTCCGAGAATAAAGGTTCTCTCTTACCCTCTCCCTCCTCCGCTGTCCATTTCCTGAACCTGGACCCCAGCTGCCATCGGGGACATCTCTCCTCTGTGAAGTCTGTGTTGAAGTCCCCTCAACATCAGCAGGAGCTCTGTGTGCAGAGGGATGGTGCGGGGGAATGCTGGAAACCTCTGGCCGGGCGTTTTTCTTTGCCTTCTCGAATCTCAAGAAGGGGCTGCGTGGAAGGGCCCCTCTGGCCCCACCTGGCAGATTCAGGAGAGGAGAGGCAGCCTCAGCTCAGGGTGGAGGCTGCAATACATCCACGTTTTGTTTTGATTTGTTTTTCCATCAGTATCATGCTGGGAAAATAATATTGACTTTGGCAACTGAGCACTGACTATACATTCCAACAAAGCATTTGGCATGTATGTGCTCGTTTCATCCCTCAACAACCCTGGAGGTGGGTTCTATTATCATGATCCCATTTTACAGATGATGAAATGGAAACACCTCGTCGGAGAAACAGCTGGGGTTTGATCCCAGGACTGTCTGCTTCCAGGTAGTAATAATAAAAGTAGCTAAGATTGACTTATATGTTTGCCAAGTGCCAGGTACTGTCTAGACTGCTTTATGTGAGTTAATTTATTTAATTCTTCCTACCACCACGTGAACTACATACCTTTATGATTCCCGTTGATGAATGAGGGAACTGAGGCACAAAGAGGTTAAGTGACAGTACCCTGGACAAACTGCTTCTCCTGGATCAAATCCGGCCCACTGCCCGTTTTTGTAAATAAAGTTTTATTGACACGTGGCCGTGCCCATTCATTTACGTGTAGCTGCCTTCAAACGACAGCCACAGAGTTGAGCAGTTGCAAGAGAGACAGCATGAACCACAAAGCCTAAAATATTTACAGAAATATTTTATGGCCCTTTGACAGAAAACATTTGGCAACCCCTGGGCTAGGACCTTCCCTGCTCACCATTCTGCCATCCAGCCTGCTGGATTCGAAGTGTATTTTGGAAGTTGAAACGAGTGAGCATTTTGGCAGCAACTGGAAAGAAAACCAGCATCCTAAAGAGGTGCTGCGGAGGTGCCCTTGGAAGGCTGACTTCTCATCTCCGTTATGTTTCTTGGAGATCTGGCTTCACATGAGCAACAAGCTGGGGCATCTTCTCAGCCCTGGGAGAAGGGAGAGGGGCATAAAAAAAATCTAAGACTCCTTTCCCTGAGCTTACTTAACCCCAGACAAGCAAACAAATAAATGCAGAAGCTACTTTAGATTGTCTTAAATATAAAAAGAAAAATAAAATAAACTTGGAGAAAATAAAACAGGAGGCCATGCCAGACCTAAGGGTTCTAGGTCTCATACCGGCTGGGGAGTTTTTTTTTAAATGCTGATTGCCCAGGCCCCACCCCCCCCCCAAAACTACCTGATTCCGTTGATCTGAAGTGGGGACTGGGCATTGGTTTAAAAAAGAAAATAAAACTCCCAAGGTGGTTCCAACGTGCAGAGAGGGTTCGAAGGTGGATCGCAGGCGATGGTGAGGCAATGGTCAGTGGATGGGGAGGTATCCTTTAGCTATGCCAGATGGACAAGTGGGAAGAGTGCTGAAGGCACAGGGAACAGCATGTGCAAAGGCCCGGTGGCGAGAAGGACTATGGTACAGGGGGTTCAGCATGACCAGAACTTGGACTGCCAAGAATGGGTGGGGAGAGATGAGGCTTAAGGGCTGCCAGGGCCTGGGTCAGAGAGTTCTTAAACCAGTGTTGTTCAGACTTCGGGTCTTAACACATTAGTGGGTCATGAAATCAGTTCGGTGGGCCACAGCCAGCACTGGGGAGGAAAAAAAAAAGAAAAAAGAATAGAATAGAAAATACCTGCCTGTGTCACACATGAGGTCAATGTGGTTTCTTGAAACTTTTATTTCAAGTTTTATAAAGGTGCACGCTGCACTGCATTGTAAAATGTGTTTCTTACTGTGAGTCTCAGTCAAAGATTTTTGAAAGCCACTGTTTTTAACCCCTGTGAAAGTTTGGAATTTAGCCTGAGGGCAATGGGGAGCCATTAAAGAGGTTTTAGAGAGGGCATGACAAGGTCAGATTTATGTTTAAAAATCTCACTCCAGGAGCTTGGAGAACACATTTGGGGGGTGGGGGTGGGTGGGCAGTGGAGGCTTGGGTGGGGGGCAGGAGGGGACGGAATCAGTCATTGGGGACTAAGTATGAGACCCACGGTAGCTTCTGGCGCACAGAAAGCCTGCAGGTCGCTGTTGGAGGGGTGTGCGCCCACACAGCAATGCCAGGGAGTACAGGGGCTGGAGGACTGGAAGGCTGCCTCCAACCCCTCCCTAGGGAGCCCTGGCCCCTACCTGGCACCTTTCCTGTGGCCCAGGTATTTCAGGCAGGGCGGACATTGGACTTTTTTTTAACACCCCCTCTCTGCTAAAAATGCTTTCGAGTATTACTAATTCTGTACCCTCACGGCAACCCTTTTGGTAGGTGCTGTTATCCCCGTCTTACAGATAAGGAAACTGAGGCCCAGAGAGGATAGAGTACTTGCCCAACGTCACCCACTGTCATCGAGTTACAGGACTGGGACTCCAGAGTCTATGTTTTCCAGCATCTGTAGTAGTTATGTGGGAGCCAAACTGCCTGAGTTTGAATTCAAGGGGTAATAATAGCTGGCTGTTTTCCTGAGGGTTCCATGAGCAGGGCATTCGGTGAACTCTACCTACGCTTAGAGCAGTCACCCACTGGACTGTTAGATGCTCGATAAATGGTAGTTATTGGTGCTGCGACAAGGTTCCCCCACCTGATGTAGCGAGCAGCTCCGAACGCTGGGGTTCGAGTCCTGCCCCTGCCGTCTGCTCTGCGGGTTGCTGAAGTGGGGTACCAGTGTCAGCTCTTGGGCACTCCAGGTCGGGGACTGGCACTGAGCCTGACCTGCGGTGGTGACCCCTTTCTGAGGGTGAGCTCTTGGTCCTACTGATAAAGGTCAAATGGGAGTATAAACGCCAAGGCTGGGGTTCAGGGTCCCAGCCAGCTCGCTCTGGAGCAACTAAATCTCTTTCAGAGCGGCCAAGACACCAAGTGTGGTTTCTCTCCTGGCCTGTCAAATCCTTAATCCCCTCCCCCCCCACCTCTGGAGACAGGTTAGGGCTTCAGGCCAAGCGGGGTCATCGAGGTCACACGAGGCACTCCAGAGCTTCGGGGGGGGGGGCTGCAGTGATAGCTCTGACACGGCCACCCCATGCTGCATGGCTCCTGCTTCACATCTCGTCTCGGAAAACTGTTTTCTTTGGCGAAGGATGGAGACAGGTGACCTCACCTGGTTAGTTCAGGCCCAGGCTTGTTCAGCCTCCCAAACATTTGGCCTTGGCCTCTTGACTTCCCTGGTTTGGCACAGCCTTGCCCGCCTTGGCTCCCATCCTCCGTGCTGTTCCCTGCGAGTATGAGTGGCCCTTCTAGAACATGTTTGTCCAGTCAGGGTTGACAGACTTCTCAAGCTGCTGTCTGTTGACTTTTCTAAGAGCCTTCTGGCTGCCTGGGTGCTGTGGACGACTCTCCAACCTTGTCCCCTCTCTTGGGGCGCGGAGTCAGCTAAGAGAGCAGGGGCACTGGCCGTGTTCACAGGATTGCGTCTGAAGAGAACGCCGGGGCTTATATTGGCCAGGATGAGGCAGACGGGAGAACTGATTTCTACGGATATAAGTCCTGGTGATCGTTCGGAGAATTTTAAATCGCAGTATGCAAACAAACCCTTCTTGACAACCAGGATGCGAACGAACAGGGCGAGGTCTTACAGTGTCTTAGGTTTTATTTATTCATTCTCTCAACAGATATTTACTCAGCATACGTTCTATGCCAGGCTCTGTTGTAAGCACCAGGGATAGAGCAGGAAAAACGTAGTTACGATCTCTATCCTCCAGGCGTATATTAAGCTCTCAAGTAACACTGTCCAGTACAAATGTAATGCAGGCCACATGCCTAATTTTAAAATTTTGGGGGGCGCCTGGGTGGCGCAGTCGGTTAAGCGTCCGACTTCAGCCAGGTCACGATCTCGCGGTCTGTGAGTTCGAGCCCCGCGTCGGGCTCTGGGCTGATGGCCCAGAGCCTGGAGCCTGCTTCCGATTCTGTGTCTCCCTCTCTCTTTGCCCCTCCCCCGTTCATGCTCTGTCTCTCTCTGTCCCAAAAATAAATAAACGTTGAAAAAAAAAAAATTTAAAAAAAAAATTTTGGTAGCCACATTTAAGAAATATAAAAAGAAACAAGGGAAATTAATGTTGGTGATATACTTTATCCAATAGATTAAGACTTGTTGTGATTTCAATATATAATCAATATTTTTAAGATTATTAACGCATTACTGTACGTTTCTTTTGGGACGAAGTCTTTGAGAGGTGCCGTGTTATTTGGCCACATCTCAGTTTAGACTAGCCACGTTTCAGTGGCTCATGGCTACTGCCTAGGGAGCCTAACTGCAAAGGTAAGCATTGCACAACTAAAAAATCAGCTGATTTTTAAAAATGTTTTTTTTAACGTTTATTCATTTTTGAGAGAGAGAGACGGAGTGCGAGCAGGGGAGGGGCAGAGAGAGAGGGAGACACAGAATCGGAAGCAGACTCCGGGCTCCGAGCTGTCAGCACAGAGCCCGACGCGGGGCTCGAACCCACGAACCGCAAGATCGCGGCCTGAGCCGAAGTCGGACGCTGAACCGACTGAGCGACCCAGGCGCCCCCAAAATCAGCTGATTATGAATTGCAGTGGTCACGGATGCCATGAGTAAAGAGTGAAGATTAATCCAGGAAGGGAGAGTGGCGGCAGTGGTGGTGGTCAGAGCAGGCTTCCTGGAGGCAGGGACGTTGTCACCTTTACGCAGAATCCTAAAGGTGGTAAGAGGGGGTGGGCGAGGTGAGCATCAAAGGGGACAGCAGACCCCACGGTGGGGAGAGCCCAAGGTAGCAAGGAGCTTATTGCTTTTGACGGACAGCAGGTAGAACGCGGGTGTCACTGGGGGGTAGAGCAGGGAGGGGTGCGGTGGGAGAGAGTGGCCGGAGCCGGGTCACCAAAGCACCCAGCACGGTGTCTGGTGCAAGGGGAGGCTGCACTGGTGATGACAGCTGGCGCTTGGCTTCTAGAAGCTCGGCTTGGCCAGTCGAGTCTCCGGTGAATGCCTCCGGGACAGCCCCTCTTCCAGGCCAACAGAGCCCCCGTCTTGGTTGGCCCCGTGCTCAGGCCCGAAGGATGGCCAGGCCCCCGTGATCCACTTCTCACCGGTGAGACCGAAGGGAATGTCCGCTGGAGGAAGCTGGTGGGGAGGCTCCTCTGAGACAGCATAAAGGGGGAGGGGGCGAGGGGTGGCCCCTGTTCCACTCCTTCCTGCTTTGGGTAGGGTCACGTCAAGTCCTATTGCTTCGAGCTGTGGCTTGTGACGTCTGTGACCAAAGGGAGAGGCCAGGAGACGTGCAGAGGTGCTCAGGGCAGCCCTTGACATTGTTGGCCCTCCGAGGCCTCTGTCGCCGGCCGTCTAGCGCATCGGGGAGAATGTGCCAGAGTGCCGTATCTCCCGTCACCCTCTGGGCACCTCTCTCGGCCCCCGTGGCTCGGGTGAGCCAGACTCACAGCCAGGCTTCCTGGCTGTTTTTCGCCCCCATGCTCTACTGCCTCCGTTTTTAAATGCGCTGCTTTGGAAAGGTTCCCCCCTCCCTCCTCTCCCAGAACATCTAAAACAGGGTTTCTCAGCCTTGGTAGTTTGGACGTTTCGAGGAGATGACTCTTTGCTGTGGGACAGTTCTTTGCACCATAGGATGGTTGGCAACATCCCTGACCTCCGCTCCCTAGATGTCAGTGGCACTTTACCCAATTGCGACAACCAAAAATGTCTCTGGATATTGCCAAGTGACCCCCCGGGGGACAAAACTGGCCTCCCCCCCTCCCCCCCCCAAGAACCTCTGCTCTAAAAGATGTGTCACCGCCAGCCACCTGCGCAGGTTGTTTAATCTCAGGTCCTCAGTTTTCTCTTCTGTGAAATGGGTGTGGTGGGGCACAATATGACTTGTCTCATGGGTTATTTTGAGGATTAGATGAACCAATATATGTAGATATAGTGCTTGGCGCATAGTGAGCTCTTTGATAATGTGAAGATTTGCTCAGACGTACCTCTGTCTTGTCTGTCTTCAGCTAACAGGAATTGCTAACTGGATTTTCCCAGCATGAGTGAATTCCGTGATCCACGGTGAAATCTACTAGGATGTTGGCTCTGGGAGTGGGGGGTGCCATCGGACTTGCCCCTCACTGGATTCCCAGAAATTACATGAGTACCTGGCACATAGTAGGTGCTCCATACTGCTTATTGGATGAATAAGTCTTGTGAATCTCTGTAAAATAATTTTTAGTTCTCTCTGAAGGTTTCTCTCATTCTTTCTTCTCTTTGTATTTGTTTCTACTATTTTTTTTTTACTTTTTTTTTTGTTTTTTTACTGGGTTGTGTGGGTTTTGTTTTTTTTTTACTTTATTTGTGCTATGACTGTGTTTTTACAAACACCAGAAATTACAGATCCTGAGGATTCTTTAGCACTTCTGTCAGCTGGGCCAGCCTAACTCGGAGCCTCGAACCTGTTTTAGTAATCCCCTTGGTCTGTGTTAGCCCCGCGACGCGCCCTTGTAAGTTTAATATTTTTCCCAGAAGGTTCTGGCTGGATATTAAATCTGGCCATAGGTAGATCTCAGCAGAGGGTGTGTGCTTAAGCCTGTTGAGTTCAGGCTTCAATTAGAACTTGGAAGTCCCTCCCCCTTTTTTGTACAAGCTCCATTATAATCCAATTTATTATTAAGCGCAAGAGAGAAGGAGATGAGGAGACTCATACCTGTTCCCTGAAACTTAACCCTACAGCTGATTGGATGTTGGTCCATAAAAGTTAGGATATTGTTCCCATCTCTAAGCTAGTTTTATAAAATGTGTCTCATGTTCTTCCATCAGATTTGCTGATTTAAGGCACGATGTTAAAAAACAGATCAACTCAAGGGGTCTCAGGTTGACATGATAAATTTGCAGGCACCAACTGCAGTTCTCTGTGAAGAGCCAGTTCTCAGATTGTCGCGGTGAGCTTGACCGAAACTCAGCTAAAGTACTTACTCCCACCCGGAGTGGGTGTCAGCTGATAGCTTTCTCGAGGGCCACCATTTTGAAAACTGTTTGGTTTCCATTTCTTTACTGGCCCCCACTGTAGAAATCAACCTTCTACTTGTGTTAAGTGTGTATGTAAGTCTTTAGAGGAGAGGTCCTTGACCACGGCGGTTCTGACCCCAGGGGACATTTGACAATGTCTGAGGACATTTTAACTTGTTACAGCTGGGGAGAGGTATGCTACTGTTACCTAGTGAGGAGAGGGGCCAGGGATGCTGTGAACCAGCCCCCAATCCACAGGGCAGCCCCGCACAGAAAAGAAGCATCCAGAAATCCTGAGACAGATGTTCGTTGCACCATTGGTTCAGATCACAAAACAAATCAAAACAACAAAAACGAAATCTGTCAGTAACCTGAATGTCCGTCACTTGGGAAATGGTTAAATAAACTTTGGTACATTATTTCCATGGAATGCTGTACCGATGTTAAAAAGAATTAGGTGGCTTTATGTGTACTGATTGGAAAGTTGTCCATGGTGTATCTTTATTTTATTACTATTCTTTTATTTTAGAGAGAGAAAGAGACAGTGCGAGCAGGGGAGAGGGGCAGAGGGGGAGAGAAAGAGAGAGAGAAAGAGAAAATCTTAAGCAGGTCCCATGCTCAGTGCAGAGCCTGACATGGGGCTCGATCCCATGACCCGAGCCAAAACCAAGAGTCAGACGCTCAACCGACTGAGCCCCCAAGATGCCCCTCCATGGTGTACTTTTTAAATGGGAAAACAAATACACAACAACGTTTTGAAATAAATTAATATCTGCTTTTAGTAATATTAAGGAATTCTGTAGGCATGGTAATCGTATTGTGGCTACGTTTTCAAAAAGTCTTTTTTTTTTTTTGACACGTGCGTACTGAAATATTTACAAATGAAGGTGTATTATGGCTGGGATCTGCTTCCAAGTTCTGTGAGGGGACAAGTAGGTGGGGTAGAAATTGGACAGGATTGGCCATGAGTTGGAGTTGTTGGAGCTGCATGATGGGCAGAAGAGATTCGTTGGAGGAGTATGGGTATTTTTGTGTATGTTTAGAATTCATAATACGAAGTTGCTACACACACACGCACACACACACACACACACACACATAAATGCATTGAAGAAAATCAGATAGGAGATGATTGATTGATTGATACAGACATAGATTTAGCTCCTTGTGACGGATAGCTGAAGTCATAATGGCACAAATAGTGTGGAAGTTCATTTTTCTCTCATACAAAAGCCTGGGCTGACACAGCAGCTCTGCTCTGCAAGGTCAGCAGTGGCCCATATTCCTTCCATCTTGTTACGTCACCCTGAGAGTGCTGCCCTTTTCCTCATGGCCCAAGATGGCTCTCTGTCACATTGCATTCCCGCCAGTAGGAAAGGGGGAAAGGGCAAGGTCCCCTGGATTCCTTTAAGGACACGACCTGCATGTTGAATACATCACTTCTGATTCCATCCCGCTGTCCGTAACTTAGTCACATGGTCACAACCTAACTGCAAAGGAGGCTGGGAAATTCTCAGTGGCTGCATGCCCTTCTAAGAATCAGGAATTCTTTCACTGTATAAGAAGGGGGGAGAGAAGAAATACTGGAGACGACCTGATAAACTCTGCCACTGCGTACCTCAAACTGTGAACGAAGGTTAGCACAGACCAGTGGAGGAGACTCTTTTTTTTTTTTTTAAAGAGTGAGAGAGCATGAGCGGGGGAGAGGGGCAGTGGGAGAGAGAAAGAGAATTTTTTTTTAATTTTTTTTTAACGTTTTATTTATTTTTGAGACAGGGAGAGACAGAGCATGAACAGGGGAGGGTCAGAGAGAGGGAGACACAGAATCTGAAACAGGCTCCAGGCTCTGAGCTGTCAGCGCAGAGCCTGATGCGGGGCTCGAACTCACGGACCGCGAGATCATGACCTGAGCCGAAGTCGGCCGCTTAACCGACTGAGCCACCCAGGCGCCCCGAGAAAGAGAATTTTAAGCAGGCTCTGTGCTAAGCGTGGAGCCCAACGCAGGGCTCGATCCCACAACCCTGGGATCGTGACCTCAGTGGAAATCAGGAATCAGACGCTCCACCTACTGAGCCACCAGACTGAGGCGCCCCTCTGTCTTTCTATATCATATGTCTATTCAGCTCTTTTACCGTGAACATATATTCCTTTTTCTTTTGTAAAAAGAATTCCTTATAAGAAATGCTGTTGCTAAATGACGCACGCACGGTCCTTGCGTAGGACGCTGTGAGGCTGGAGGGCACTTCATGAGTATTCATTTCACGGCTCCTTATTGCTGACTGCTTAGTGCCCACAGCGATTACTGTACTAAAATGCTAAGGATGCGGCAGCGAAGAAGACAAAGTCCCCCTCCCTGAGAAGGTGAACAAATACATACGCAGCGTGTTTTAAGAGAGTGATCAGAATTATAAAGACAAATACAGCAGGGTCAGAGGATAGAAGGTGGGGGGAGTGGGTGGAGAGGTTGGGAAGATGAAGGAATGAATTTGATAGTATGATCAGGGAGAGCATCTCTGAGGAGGCAACACTTGAGAGAGAAAACACCGAAATGAAGCGAGGAAACGAGTCAGAAAGAGATGTGGGGAAGAGCATCTGTGGCAGAAGGAACAGCATGTGCAAAGCCATGAAGTGGGAACCAACCCGCTAGGTCTGAGTATTAGCAAAAGGGGGAGCGTTCCTGCAGGACGGAGTCAGGGCAGAACTTCCAGAAGGTGCACTGGGAGGGGTGTCATGGGCCCACAAGGTGTGGGGCCTCGGGTTAGCTGTGTAGGTAGCTCTCTGAGCCATTATGGCCGAAAGGTGTTTTCCTAATTATTGGCAATTATTTTCAAAATGTGGGAAAACAGCCCATGGAGACCATGTAATGTGGCAGAACGAGATTTATGCCTTGTGACTGTCATTAGCTGTGGGACTGAGGCCATTTATTTAATTTGTTGACGCCGTCCTCGCGGGTAAAGGTGGAGATAAGAGTTCACTCGGTTTCCTCTTCTGTTCTGAGAGCTTCACAAGTAGAAAGTCATTCATCCTCAAAAAACCCTAAGCAGTAGGGACCATTTGTACCCCCATTTGACAGGCGAGAAAATTGAGGCCGGGAAACCAAGCAGGATCCCAGACCACCAGCAGAGCCGGGATTCGAACCCAAGCACCTGGACAACAGCCTGCTTTGCCACTGCTGTTCCAGGTTCCCTCTGGCTTCACCCACCTCATGGGCTGGTTGGGGGAGAGCAGTGAAGAAAGGTTTGTAACAGCTACTTGCAAGAACATAGACGCTAAACAAATCTAGTAACGTTATCGTAATGTTCTTCTTTCTTCTCTTTAAAAAATACATTTTTAAACATCTCTAAACCTCTAATGAAATCATTGATTCCGGCCACGAGCATTATTGGATGAAACCATTAGATCAGAGGTTTGTGGGGAACTTCGTGATGACAGAGGCAGGCCCGCTGGCCTCTATCAGTGTTAGTAGAAGGAGACCCTCGACCTCATGCCCTTCCGGTGTGATGCCGCGGAGAGAATTCAGCACCACTCTGAAGCATTACTGCTCCCTCGTTAACGTGAACCTAATCCTCTGTTAAAGAGAACCTGTGGAAAATGTGGTCGAAAGAGAAAGAAGTAAACAACACCATGAGGAAGCAAACAGAAAACTCCAGAACGTGATACTCTACAAGACAACTAACCTAGTGTTTTCAACGTGTCGGTAGAAGTGCTATCCTTTTCATCTCTGTGACTCATTCTTGTTATAACCGAAGTTTGTATCTTGGACTCTCCTTGACCTAGTTCGCCTATCCCGCCACCCTAGATCCCAGATCTTGTAAACCGGCCTTAAAAGGGCATTTGGAGACCACTGGGGAGATTGGGTACGAACTGCGTTCAAGAGGGCACAAAGAATTATTGTGCATTTTGTTAGATGTGATCATAGAGAGTGTCCAAATGCTTTAACGAAGTATGGCAGAGAGAAGAGGCTTCAAGTTCAAATTTGCTTTAACGATGTCACCGAAGAGAAAAATAAACAAATCCAAAACCTTAGAAGAGACACGTGTGGTAGAATCTCGAAAATTGTTGAATCTGATAGGTGCTCAGTGATTTATTTTACTATTCTGTCTGCTTTTACATATGTTTGGGATTTTTCATTTAAAAAAAAAAAAAAGCCTTCTCACCCTCACCATGAAACCATCTCACCAAAAAAGGAGAAAAGAAACCTCACTCTATGAAATTGCATAAAATTGAGCCAACCTCAAAACAAGAAGAAAAACGTTAAAAAAAAAAAACTTATAAATCAGTGCACAGCCCATTCCCTTTCAGGGTGACGATGTAATTAGAGATCAGTCATTAGGAAAGATTAATGTTAAGACATCTGCTGCTCTCCGTGGCAGATGGCAGGAGAACAGAACATTCAGAGGCAGACTTCCTGGTTTTAAGTCTGTCGCTGCCTCTTACAGTTGATTTCAGGCAAGTGACTTAAACGTCTGTTTTTGCTCTTCTCATCTATGAAATGGGATCTTCGTTCAGCCAATCTCACCAGGGTTATTGGGGAGGTTAAGGGAGCTCAAACACAAAAAGCACTCAAAACAGTGCCTGGCTTTTAGAAAGCATGTGAACTGCTACTACATTTCAGCTTCATGGGGGCACAAATAAGGATTTGGTTACAATGAAGATATTCTAACATTCGGTTCCTAGTATTCAGTGTCTCTTATCCTGTCTCCAGTGTTTTTACATTTCTGTTAACGTTTATTTATTTTTGAGAGAGAGAGACACAGAACGTGAGCGGGGGAGGGGCAGAGAGAGAGGGAGACACAGAATCGGAAGCAGGCTCCAGGCTCCGAGCTGTCGGCACAGAGCCCGACGCGGGGCTCGAACCCACGAACGGCAAGATCACGACCTGAGCCGCAGTCGGACGCTCAACCGACTTGAGCCCCCCGGGCGCCCCATCCCCTTCACTCAAATTAAAATGCCCTCCTCTGTAGAGCAGAAGGAGTCTGTGCAAGCTGTAAAATGGGTCCTACATTGTGATGTCCTGTGACTGGATGAACAGAGGGAGAGGAACAGCGATGTGGTATCTAATGAGGGGGCAAGGACCGTACCCTCAAAGCAAAATGTCTTCGCAGCTGAGAGAATTCTGCCCCTCGCCTGCTGCCTGGCTCTCGGTGGGGGGCCCCAGGGCTCCCTGTGGCCTCCAGGTACTTGACATTCTCCAGCCATCACTGGCAAGGGCAGGCCTTCTCTTACAGTGAGGGTCTATGGTATTTTACTCTGTGCCTTGTTTTGTTGGTCGTGGGTTGGGGCTTTTTTTTTTTTTTTTTTTTTATGGCTCTGCATGAGAAATATTCTATAAAGTTTTGCATTTTGCTCGAGGGCTTTGCTGAACCCAACCCCAAATCTGCAGAACGTGTGTGGTCCTGTCTCCGTCTGTCACCGCACATTGGGTGCTTTTTTGAAGGTTGTCCCTTGTGGGCCTAGTAAATATTGGAAAACGCGTTATAAAACGCAGTCATCTGAACTTGAGTCATGTTAACACACAAGCAAACAAAAAAGCCAATCTCAAGAAGTCATACAACGTATGCTTCCATTTATAACATTCTCAAAAGGACATTTCAGAGATGGAAAACGGATTAGTGGTTGCCAGGGGGTAGGGGTGCATGGGGGTCCAGGAGATGGGGGCAGGCATGCCTGCGAAGGCACAAGTTGAGAACTTTGTGGTGATGGAATAGTCCACTGTCTTCGTTGCTGTGGTGGTTACGTGCATCTACATGTGTGAGAAAGTGACACCGAGGTGCACACACACACACACACACACAGCACCAATGTCAATTTCCTATATTTGATATTGTACTAATAGTTATGTAAGATGTAATCACTTGGGGAAGATTGAGTGAAGGGTACCCAGGACCTCTCTGTACTATTTTTGGCAACTTCTTGTAAATCTATAATGATCTCAAAATAAAAAGCTAAAAAAACAAAAAAAACAAAAAAAACAAAAAACCAAATCCCATGGATAGAAAAACTGGATTCCCAAAACAATGGCCCCTTGTTTTCACACACTGTCAGGAATGAGGGAAGCACAGTAAAACTATCCCATCACCCATTTTTATTCTGCACCGCGTTCAAAAGATTGAGACTTGATCGAGCATGAGTGAGAGAGCATTTCCTGGGACTGAGGTTCCAGACCCAGGCTGGTTTTCCTTTCTGACACACGGGTCCCTAGAACTTCACCCGCTTGGCTGGACGATGGTGCTGGTCGGACACGTTTGTGAAATGGCTGATGTCTTCCCAAGAGAGTTTTGGGCAAAAAGCTTTTAGATCAGGGAGTAGAAACCCTGCAAGGTGTGAAAATGAGACGTGGCCATTGGGAACATGAACTAGATGAGCCCCTCCGAGGGGCAGTTTGCATGTGTCCCTTACAGTTTTAAAGGTAGACTCAGCAGTTTTGCTTCGGGGTATCACTCCCAGAGAACTACATGCACGTGTCCCCAGGAAGGCCTGTCCCAGGCAGCGTGGCATTTAGTCACAATCACAAAACTCAGGAAACCTGGGGACTGTGGCCAGAATAACCGTGATGTAGGCCTGTCTGGGAATCGTATGCTGCACTTAAAAAGAATAGGTTAGATCGCCGCGTTGTGACATTGAATGGACATCAAGCTATTTTGTTATTAGAGTAAAGTGAGTCCTGAAACAGGATGCACAGATCTGTGGCATTGACAAAACAGTACTGTGCGTTTTTAAGGATATACGCGGGTGTGGGTGTTTGTGTGTGTTTATGACTAGAACAAGAGGATAGTCTTGGTGGGAGATCATGGCCAAAGGCAATTTTAATTTTACCTGAAATTTTAAAATGTATTGACAGGGGCACCTGGGTGGCTCAGTCGGTTAAGCGGCCGACTTCGGCTCAGGTCACGATCTCGCGGTCCGTGAGTTCCAGCCCCACGTCGGGCTCTGTGCTGACAGCTCGGAGCCTGGAGCCTGTTTCAGATTCTTTGTCTCCCTCTCTCTCTGCCCCTCCCCCGTTCGTGCTCTGTCTCTCTCTGTCTCAAAAATAAATGTTAAAAAAAAAAAAATTTAATGAATAAAAAATAATAAAAATAAAAATGTATTGACAAATGTTTTGAGATATTACCTGGGTAGTTAAATTTTTATCTTATGAAAGAGAAGGTAATACAGTTAGTTTCTCAGCAAGTGGAGACACATCTCCGCAACTATGCTATCCATATGCCAGCCATCTGGGGCCACCCATTGATGAGTTCCACCTGAGACGGGATGCAGATCCCACTCTAGAATGTCGACTCCGTGGGAGCAGGGAACTTGGATGATTCAACACTGGACCCCCAGTGCCTAGAACAGTTCCTGGCCTTCCAAAAAAAACCACCACCAACAACAACGTGAGATCAATTACCGAATGAGTAGTCACCTTTCTTTTTTGATGTGCAGTCTAGTCAGTTGTTGGGTCTGAATGATTGACAGCCTGACTCTGTGAAAGAAAGAATCAGTGAGTGAATGTAGCATCCACTGTGCCCTCCTTCATCTGCCTTCTCTCTAGACTTTGCAAAGGAGACTGACAGTGCCTTGTTTGGGGAGAAGGTTCCCTAGGTCTCCTCACCCTTGCCCCCGCAGCTTTTCTTAAGCGACACCTTCCCCAGTATAAGGGAGACAGGCTGGGGGATGGAGACGTGGACAGGAGGAGGGGGTTGTCCCCTCACCAGGGTAGCACATGGGGTCTTCCCCCATGGATGTTGAAGTTGGCCACAGAGACAGCAGCTCCCAAATTTCACCGACTAAACCTACAGTTTATTCCTATTCTGCCTCTCACACGGAACACTGAGGATGTGATGCGCGTGTCCCAGAATGGGGGTCAGTCTTCTCAGGCTGTGCTACTCAAAGGTCGTTTGTGGACCCACACTGCCACCGGCTGTAGGTAGACACCTCCCAAGGCTCATGTCCAGTGGGAAGGCGCATCTCTTCTCCAGAAGCCCATCCTGGGCCTCTCATTGGCCCCACTGGCTCATGTGACCAACATCCCTGAGCCAGTCACTGTAGGCTGAGGGGCAGGAGATGCTAATTGCCAGGCTCAAGGCCTATCAGTAGGGTCATCCCCACCCAAGCCCCATGGAGAGTCCGGAAGAGGCAGGCAGTTCCCCCAAAGAAAGAAGACGTGCTATTGCCACACGACCCACCGGGTCAAAATGCCAGGACCCCGCTGCTCCCGCCCTGCCCCAGCTCCTCTTCCATGCTACGGCTCTGGATAGTTCCACTTTCTCCTCCTGCTTTTGAATCTCAAAGCAGGACCGCCAGAATCGCGTGGCAGTGCGTGCATGTATCAGATCATCTCGTTGTATACCTTTAACGTATACGGTATGTTCGTTGCAGCTCAGGGAAGCTGGGGCAAGCAGGACCGCCAAGGGCATGACATCCGGGCGGAGCTTAACAGCCTGAGAAGTGGAGTTCACAAACACCTGTGTCGTTGGGACAGGGGCTTTGGGGCCGCTTCTCCCTTCTGGGAGGGCCTAGGGGGCGGTAGCATCCAGTGTCCCGTGTGCTTCTGACCACGTCCTGCTGGATGTAGGCCTAATGCTGAAAAGAAGAGTAAACCCAGAGTCTCAAACGCAGTGCCTAGAGGGGCCCGGCGGGTAACGTAAATGAGGGCAGCGTCCAGGGGAGTGACAGTGGCAGTGACCGGGCAGTGTTGGGCACGAATAGTAAATAGTAACCACTCAGTTAATACTGGTTGGATGAACGCAGTTATTCATACAGCAGTTCGTTCACGCTACAAGAAATGTTTATTAAACAGCTGTCGGGGCGCCTGGGTGGCGCAGTCGGTTGAGCATCCGACTTCAGCCAGGTCACGATCTCGCGGTCCGTGGGTTCGAGCCCCGCGTCGGGCTCTGGGCTGATGGCTCAGAGCCTGGAGCCTGTTTCCGATGCTGTGTCTCCCTCTCTCTCTGCCCCTCCCCCGTTCATGCTCTGTCTCTCTCTGTCCCAAAAATAAATAAAAACGTTGAAAAAAAAAATTTAAACAGCTGTCAAGGGCCAGGACCTGCTGGGGATTTGGGGAACGTAATGGTGGATAAAATACACAAAATCCTTGCCGTCTGGGAGTGAGTACACAGTCTGGTAAGGAAGACGGATGGAAGTTAAGTAACAGCCCAGCACCCACCCAAAAATTGGATGACTGATGTGTAGGGAGGGACACGGGCCTGTGGAGGCTGCCATGGGGCCTGGGTCCTCCCGAGGGAGCCTCCGGGGATCATGGTAGCTGAGACCTCTGAAGGGCGAGCGAGAGGGAATGGTGTTCCGGGCAGAGAGAACAGCATGTGCTAAGGCCTTGTGACAGGAGGGAGCGTGGAGGGAGAGAAAGGCCAGTGTGCTGGAAGGAGACCTCCCTCACCGGGAAGCCGGATCAAGGCTGTGTTCAGAAATCGGCCACATTCTGAAAACAGCCAGAAGTTACAAGCAAGGGTGTGGTGAGGGAGGCAGGTTCAGATGTGTGTTGTCGGAAGCCCCCTGAGGCCGCTGCCCAGAGGACAAACTGGAGGGAGGCCAGGGTGGTCTCAGGGAGACGGGCACGGAGGGTGTGGTGGCTGTCCAGGGCAGAGACGGTGGTGGCTTGGGGCCGGCGATGCCTGTGGAGGCGGAGAGCAGTCCGTGCATTCCATGGATGTTTCCAAGGTGGAACCTAACGATACCTAGTGATGGATTGGATGTGAGGGCTCAAGGAGAGTGAGGAGCGGGGACAGTCCTGGGCTTCTGGTATGAGCAGCGCAGCCCCCCCCCCACCGGCCCCCCAGATGAGGGAGACTGGGGCAGAGCCGCGTGGGCGATCAGCAAATGGATTCGGAATGAAATCAAATGGTGGTGGAGACCTCCAGAAACATCCAGGTTTGGGCCACAGCTGTTGTCTATCCAGAAGCCTGTGATTGCTGTCGGCAGGTTGGGATTTCTAAGCCCTTGAAAGATGCTGGGGATCGGCCCTCTCTGAAGTCCCCTTGGCCGACTGGCCATCTGTCCTCTCCAGCCAGCAGGCAGGTCCACTGTTCTCAGCCAAGGTAGTCGGGGCACTCGGGGGGTGTGGAAAGGTGAGCCACCCACCCGCCCGGGGCCCCCCATCTGCTTTTGATCCCTCACAGCCTTTGAAGTCACCCCTACCCCCCACCCTCCAGCTGTCATCTCTTGGGCCCTTCCAGCAGCCCCGTGCTCCCCCAGTGCTTCTCAGTCCCCAGGGACAGGGGTGGTGACAAGGGTAACAAATGGGGCAAGCCGCTGGCAGCAGCAGGCCACAGAGAAGGCCAGAGGGCGGGGGCTTTTGAATGCCTCTTTCTTCCTGCTCCTCTTGGCCTGGCTCCGAAGCAACAGGGGTATCGGGGTTTTGCAACAGTGCAAAGGGGGGGGGGATTTTTTTTTTTTAAATGAATCCCATGCCTTTGCTTCCTCCTCCTGCCTTCACGAAAGAGAAGCTAAGTCTTTCTCCTCCCCCGGGCTGTGTGAAGGCTGTCTGATTTCTCTCTTCCCTCCCCTGCAAGGAGAATAAGCTGGTCTCCTGTTTCAGGTCATCGTGAGCAGGGGAGAAGGGGGAGAATGTGAGGGAAGCGTCCCCACAAACTGCAAGAGAATTCAACTCTGCCCATCAATCAGATGGTTTCGAATCAGTGGTTTTGTGATGACCCTCATGACAGTTCCTAGTATCTCCCTGGAATGAAACTAACTGTGTCTTTTGTCTGGGTGGATGCCTTCTCTAACTTAATCTGCACGTAACCTGCCAGGGAAGGTGCTATTATTTTCTCCATACTTGTGGATGAGGCTCAGAGAAGTTAAATAACTTGCCCAAGGTCATACAGCTGGTACGACACATAGCTGGGATTCGAACCCATGTAGCCGATGACAGAACCAGAGCTCTGACCGGGTGACTTTGTAGATATTGGAGTTGGTTGGGCCTTGGGTTCAGTTTTTGACCCAGTTTTACTTGTAGTTTAACTGTCCCTCGTTGAACATGGATGCAGAAATCCTCAACAAAATATTAGCAACTCAAACTCAGGAATATGTTAAAAGTATCATTTGTCACAATCAAGCAGGATTTAATCTAGGGATGCAAGGGTTCAGTATTCACAAATCAATCAATGTGATACGTCACACTAACAAACGGAAGGATAAAAAGTATATAATCATCTCAGTAGATGCAGAAGAAAAGCATTGGGCAAAATTCAACATCTGCTCGTGATCAAAACTCTGAACAGAGTAGGTTTAGAGGGAACATAACTCAACATAATAAAGACCACAGCCTTTATTGAAAAACCCACAGCTAACATCTTGTTCAGTGGTGAAAAACTGAAAGCTTTTCCTCTAAGATCAGGAACAAGACAAGGATGTCCACGACCGCCACTTTTATTCAGCTTTGTACTGGAAATCGTAGCCATAGCCGTCAGACAAGAAAAAGAACTAAAAAGCGTCCAAATTGGAAGAAAGAAGTAAAACTTTACTTTTGCAGTTGACATGAGAGTGTACATGAAGAAAACCATGAGAGTCCACCAAAAAGCTATTAGAACTCATCAACGAATTCAGTAAAGTTGCAGGATACAAAATTAATATGCAGAAACCTGCTGTGTTTCTATACACGAACAACAAAGTAGCAGAAAGAAAAAATTTAAAAACAGTCCCATTTACAGTTGCACCAAAGGAATAAAATACCTAGGAATAAATTTAGCAAAGGAGGTGAAAGACCTATACTCTGAAGACTATAAGACGTTGATGAAAGAAATTAACGATGACACAATGGAAAGATACACCATACTCATGGACTGGAAGAATTAATATTGTTGAAGTATTCATACCACCCAGTGCTTCAGATTCAGTTAGATATCACCTCACACCAGATGAACGGATAAAGAAGATGTGAAATAGATACACAATAGAGTATAACCCAACCATAAAAAAGAATGAAATGTTGCCATTCTTGCCGTAGATGGACCTAGAGGGTATTACGTTAAGGGAAATAACTTGGACAGGGAAAGACAAATAACATCTGATTTCACGTATACATAAAATCTAAGAAACAAAACAAACAGATCTCAAATACAGGGAACAAATGTGGCTGCCAGAGGGGAGGTGGGTGGGGGGCTGGGCAAAATAGGTAAAGGGGATTAAGAGATGCACATTTGCAGTTGTAACAGAAATAAGTCACGGGGATGAAAAGTAAAGAATAGGAAATATAGTCCATAATATTGTAATACCGTATGGTGACAGACGGTGACCACACTTGTCCTCGGGAGCGCTGAGTAACATGTAGAATTGTCAAATCACTATGTTGTGTACCTGAAACCAATACGGCACTGTACGTAAACGGTACTCCAATAATTAATTAATTAAAAGAAAATGCACAGACCCCAGGGCCAGCCCCCCTGGTTGTGAATCCTGGTTCTAGCAGGTCACTCTCTGAACCTCCGTCTCTTCATCTCTGCCCACCTCATAGGATTAAATGAGGCGATATAGGCAAAGAGCTCTTGGCCCCGGACTAAATGCTTTTCAAGTGTTAATTATTTTTATTTCTGTTATCTGAGCACTATAATGTGTAAAATGAGCACTATAATCAGGGCCAGGCTAAGAGCTTCAGAGGCCTCAAAACACCAAAAAGAGATCAGCCTCCCGCCTCTGCTGTGCCCACGTAATTCTTTTTTTCTTTTTTTCTTTTTTTCAAATTTATTTTTGAGAGAGACAGAGCATGCGCGGGGGAGGGGCAGGGAGAGAGGGAGACACAGAATCCAAAGCAGGCTCCAAGGCTCCGAGCTGTCAGCACAGAGCCCGATGCGGGGCTCAAACCCACGAACCGCGAGATCGTGACCTGAGCCGAAGACAGCCGCCCAGCCGACTGAGCCACCCAGGCGCCCCCGTTCGCATGTAATTCAATAATAAAACAATATGACCCATAAAACCCAAATCCAAAACTCACCATGTGCTGAAATTTTAAAAGCTTCTAATGGCAGAACAGGGTAAGTTCACCCAACGGGAATGATCATGTTTCCTTGGTGCTTTATGCTGTGCTCATACCTAAATCTATGTTTACTTGTCCTGTTGGGAAGTAGGGGGCGGACAGTTCTGTCTCCCAGGATGACTGATAGAATTCCAGGAGGTAAATGGGAAAGTGATGGGGAAGACTGCCTGCCATGGGATAGGAGCTTGGGAAATGGGAGCTGGGATTAGAATTTTTGAAAGGGTGTTTTTCACTGCACTGCTCATAACTGCTATACTTGTGGTT
This sequence comes from Lynx rufus, assembly GCF_022079265.1. Taxonomy (NCBI): domain Eukaryota; kingdom Metazoa; phylum Chordata; class Mammalia; order Carnivora; family Felidae; genus Lynx; species Lynx rufus. The sequence continues at coordinate 14,190,533 of NW_025814896.1, read as the reverse complement.
AATTGTTTGCTTCTGTAAAATCGCAGTACCCCTTAAGCTCTCGCTGGCAGCACGAAAGAATAATTGTCAGGTTCCTAAATCAGGGTTCTGTTTTCTTTGTGAGCACTGGTATTCCTATTACTTTGGCTTTGTTAGTGATATTTATTTATTTTCCTCCAAAGGAGGACGTGTTTGAATTGCGATAGGTAAGTTTGAAGTTTAGATCTTAAATTACCCAACCAAGACCTAGACTCTTTATTCCCTTTTGGAGTCAATACCATGCAAATTCGTTTTGGGAAAGGCAAACTTCCTGATTGTTATATCTTCATTCTTTTATCATTACAGTATGTTCCTCTAAATCTGTAGTAATGGTTTTTATTTGCAAGTCTATTTGAAACTATGTCAGCTTTCTTTTATCTGGTGTTTGCCTCCTGTGAATTTTTACAGTTCTTTGCTCTGAGTCTTTGTGTGTTTTTATATTTAAAACGGGTATCTTGTAATAAGCCTGTAGTTCATTTTTTTTAATGTTTAGTTATTTATTTTGAGAGAAAGAGAGAGAGCCCATGCATGCATGTGCACACAAGCAGGGGAGGGGCAGAGAGAGAGGGAGAGAGAGAATCCCAAGCAGGCTCCGTGTTCTCAGCCCAGAGCCTGACAGAGGGCTTGATCCCATGAACCATGAAATCATAACCAGAGCTGAAATCAAGAGTCGGGGGGCGCCTGGGTGGCTCAGTCGGTTAAGCGTCCGACTTCAGCTCAGGTCACGATCTCACGGTCCGTGAGTCCGTGAGTTCGAGCCCCGCGTCGGGCTCTGGGCTGATGGCTCAGAGCCTGGAGCCTGCTTCCAATTCTGTGTCTCCCTCTCTCTCTGCCCCTCCCCCGTTCATGCTCTGTCTCTCTCTGTCTCAAAAATAAATAAACATTAAAAAAAATTTTTAAAAAGAGTCGGGTGTTTAACCAGCTGAGCCACCCCAGTGCCCCAAAGCCAGTAGTCAGTTCTATAATCCAGTCTTGTAATATTTGTCTTTTAGTGGGAGTATTTATTCTGTAAGTGAAATGGACATTAAGTATTTAATTACTGATAAATTGGAGTTTAGATCTCTTTTTTTTTCTATCCCTTCTTTGTTTCTTTTTCTCTACTTTCTTCCTTTCTTTTGGGTTAAGTATTTTTATTAGTCCATTTTTCCTCTATTAGCTTGTTGATATACATTTTTTATTATTATTCTGAGCAGTTACCCTAAAGATTGTAACATGCATCCTTTGTAAATCTTAAAGTTTACTATAAATTAGTGCTTGTACCACTTGTAGAAAAACGCAATGTCCTTAGAACATATAAACTTCATTTATCCCCCTCTAACTTATGTATTTATCCTTTTGTGTTGTTCTCCACCCTTTGCTGAATTTTCATGCTTCCAGACCATTCATTGCACATCCACTAGTGGCAGATAATCTTATTTGGGTTTGTTTAGTTTTTGTCTTCAGTTTTGAAGGCTTTCCTGCTGGCCTAGAATTCTGCATCAGCAGACGAACCTCCATTGTTTTTTTCATTCCCGTACTACTTGCAGAGGAGTCTTGCAATTCCTTCTTTAAAGATCATTTGTCTTTTATTCCCTCTCTGTCTGCTTTTAAGAGAATATATTCTCACATGTGTACAGTTTGTGATACGCCTGGAGTGTTTTCCTCTGTGTTTATTTTACTTTGGATTTGCAGAACTTCTTGATGGCATTGGCTTGATGTCTTTATCAGTCTTGAAAGGTTTTCTGTCAGTTTCTTGTTAAATACTGTTTCTGATTTGTTCTCTCTCTTCTATCGTTCTGTGGCCCCTATTACATGTATGTTAGACCTTTTCTCCACACCCCATGTTTCTTTTATGCTTTTTTTAAATCTATTTTCCTTGGGGCGCCTGGGTGGCGCAGTCGGTTAAGCGTCCGACTTCAGCCAGGTCACGATCTCGCGGTCTGTGAGTTCGAGCCCCGCGTCAGGCTCTGGGCTGATGGCTCGGAGCCTGGAGCCTGTTTCCGATTCTATGTCTCCCTCTCTCTCTGCCCCTCCCCCGTTCATGCTCTGTCTCTCTCTGTCCCAAAATAAATAAAAAACGTTGAAATAAATAAATAAATAAATAAATAAATAAATAAATCTATTTTCCTTTCCGGCCCTCTTTCTGAGATTTATGTACTGACTTATCTTCCAGTCCATTAATCTTTTCTTTTGCTACATCAAATCTGTTGTTCAACTGCTGTATTGAGCTCTGAATTTCAATTACTGTACTTTTTGGTTTTCAAATTTTCATTTGGATTTTTAAAAATCCTTTAGATCTAAAGTAGCATTCTCACTGAGGGTTGATGGGGGGGTGGGTGGGAGGGAGGGGCGGGTGGGTGATGGGTATTGAGGAGGGCACCTTTTGGGATGAGCACTGGGTGTTGTATGGAAACCAATTTGTCAATAAACTTCATATAAAAAAAAATAAAGTAGCATTCTCCATTTAAACCTTTTTTCTTGATCATATTATTGAGGTGGTCAGGGAGTCCCAAGTTTGACAGCTCCAATATCTGAATCGTATTGTGGGTTTGTTTTTTTGTCTTGGTTCCCGATCATTTTGTCTTGTTTCCTTGCGTGGCTGATAATTTTTGTTAAGTGCTAAACATTGTACGTGAAAAATTGTGGAAACCCTGGAAGGTAAGACCTTCACCAAAAGAAAAGTTACTTTTCTTCTGCCAGCCAATGATACTAGAGGTGAATCACTTTGATCCCATAAAGGATTATTGGATGACTTAAGATGACTTAAGATTGGATGACTAAACCATATTAAAAGGAGGATTCCAGGGGCGCCTGGGTGGCGCAGTCGGTTAAGCGTCCGACATCAGCCAGGTCACGATCTCGCGGTCCGGGAGTTCGAGCCCCGCGTCGGGCTCTGGGCTGATGGCTCAGAGCCTGGAGCCTGTTTCCGATTCTGTGTCTCCCTCTCTCTCTGCCCCTCCCCCGTTCATGCTCTGTCTCTCTCTGTCCCAAAAATAAATAAACGTTGAAAAAAAAAATTTTTTTAAATTCTAAGTGAAAATAGAAATGCAGACAAATTAAAATGTAGACACATTTTAATATCGTAGAGTTACGGAAATAATTTTCACACCTAAAAATAAACTATTGGGCAAATATATAAATTTTTTGTTCTGCAAGACACCGTAAATAAAGAAAACAGACAAATGAAAAAGTAAGAAAAGAAATTTACAGCATCTAACACTAGCAATAAACGAATACATAGACTCTACAAGGCACTCCAGCAAATCATCAAGAAAAGATAAAAAGAAAACCCAGTAGGGGCACCTGGGTGGCTCAGTTGGTTTAGCATCTGACTCCTGATCTCAGCTCAGGTCATGATCTTACAGTTTGTGGGGTCAAGCCCTGCATCGGGCTCTGCACTGACAGTGCGGAGCCTGCTTGGGATTCTCTCTCTCTGTCCTCTCTCCTGCTCAGGCTCTGTCACTCTCTCTCTCTCAAAATAAATAAATAAACTTAAAAAAAAAAAAAGGAAAGAAAAGAAAACCCAATAGAAAAATGAGCAAGAATAAAACATATGAATAGACAGTTCCCAGAAACTCACGTGTCCCACAGTTACGTAACTCTGTGCTCAAATGCACTAGTAATCGTAGAAATACGAATTCAAACAACTGTGCTGTCGCTTTCCACCCATTAGTTTGACAAAAAGTAGGAAGTTGGACAATGCTCCGTGTTAGCAAGAATTTATGAAACTAGAACACTGATGCACTTCTGGTGGGAATCTAGATTAGCACAGAAATTATGAGGACCAATACACCCAATGACAGATATCATCCTTGAATACACACACACACACACACACACACACACACATATACATTTTAAGAATGTGTGTGTGTGTGTAAACACATATAGAGATACATGTTTTAGATACATATTTTTAAATTTTTATTTATTTAAGTAATCTCTACACCCAACGTGGGGCTCAAATTCACAACCCCAAGATCAAGGGCCATGTGCTCCTCTGACTGAGCCAGCCAGGCGTCCCTAGGTATATATATACTTTTTTAACGAAGGTGTTCGTTGCAGCATTATTTCTAGGTAGCTGAGAGACGAACGTTCCTGGATGTTTATCACTAGGGCAATTCGTAAATACAGTAGAGTGAATACACAGTATGGAATTCTAACTATAATTATGCTTGATAACTCTTCAGCAGTGGGTACCCATTATAAAATCACCGTGCAGACTGGAGAGAAAAAGCCCAATAAACAAGAAGAGATCTCATGCATAGCACTATCCATGTAAATTAAAACCCAATTCACACATAAAACAATACGGTGTCATTGATAAGAAATGTTTTAATGTTTATTCATTTTTGAGAGAGAGAGACAGAGCGTGAGCGGGGGAAGTGCAGAGAGAGAGGGAGACACGGAATCTGAAGCAGGCTCCGGGCTCCGAGCTGTCAGCACAGAGCCCGACCCGGGGCTCGAACCCACGAACTGCGAGATCACAACTGGAGACGAAGTTGGACACTTATCCGACTGAGCCACCCAGGTGCCCCAGAGAGCATCATTTATAAGGAGACATATTTACATATTTAATGCATTAGAGTCATTGTCTCGGGTGGGGTGGAAAATGAGACTAAATGGGAAATTTTTAAAAATCTTGTTTGAAGGGGCCGCCCAGGTGGCTCAGTCGGTTGAGCGTCCTACTCTCGGTTTCGGCTCAGGTCACGATCTCACAGTTGCGTGAATTGGAACCCCACGTCAGGCTCAGTGCTGACAGTGCAGAGCCTGCTTGGATTCTCTCTCTCCTCCCTCTCTCTCTGCCCCTCCCACTCACGCTGTCCCTGTCTCTAAATAAACAAATAAACGTATAGAATAAAATAATGAAATAAAAATCTGTTCGAAGAAACTAATCACTCAATTATAGATTCCCCCCCCCCCCCGGTCTCTCTCCTTCCAAGTCCTTTCCATCTTTTTTCCCCCTCCCATCCTTCTGCAGATGTTACTAGGATGACAGAATGAACACGATCCTGTGTCAGGTGCTGTGGGGGAAATAAAGGTGATTTCCATGTTGGCTTGACCACGTGAGGCAAAAGTCCAAGGTGAACGTGCCAAAAACTTTCCTGGCAGTACTCTGCCCCAGAGTTAGAACTCCCAAGCACACTCCTGCTCTGAGCTCCTGAGGACGACAGGAGCACTCAATAAAATAAACAAGCCCTGTGACTGAGGCCAGAAGTCACAGTACGGCTTCTTTCCCCGTCAGGCAGATGTTTATCAGCGAACATAAAGATACAAACTCTAGAAGCTTATTTGTGTGGAATCCTCTCGTCAGATTAAGAAGTGTATATAAAGTACTTCCTATGTGCACGTCCTGGGATAAGTGGCTGCTTTGTTCTTTTTTTTATAATTATTAAGTGTTTCGGGCACGCGAGGATGTATAATAGCCACAGAGCAGCGGTACGTCCAACCCCCCTGCTTACAAACTAAAACCGGGGTTGGCCAGCTTTTCCTGCCGGTTCTTAAATATTTTCAGCTTTGCGGGTCTCTATCGCACCTGCCGTCCTCAGAAGGTGCGGCGTGAACATAGCCTTGGACAGTGCAGTCAACCAACGCGCAGGGCTGGGTTCCAAGAAGACTTTACTTACGGACACTGTAATCTTCACAGGTCATGAAATGTTATCCTGCTTTTGATTGGTTTTCAAACCGTTTAAAAATGTGAAAGCCATTCTTAGCCCCCTGGGCCACAGGAAAAGATGGGCTGGATTTGGAAGGGCCATAATTTGTGTCGAGCCCTGAACCAAAATGTTACGAACTCACTGGAGGCCCTCGGGGTACCACGTCCCAAATGGCATCCCCCTGCCATCCCCCGAGTTACTCATTCTCTGAAATATTTTTCATCCCATACGTACTGTTATCTGTGTATTGCATGTGTGTATATCCCTAAACAGCATATAGTATTGATTTATATTTTTTTTTAATTTTTTTTAATGTTTATTTATTTTTGAGAGAGAGAGAGAGAGAGAGAGAACATGATCGGGGGAGAAGCAGAGAGAGAGGGGGGGAGACACAGAATCCAAAGCAGGCTCCAGGCTCTGAGTTGTCAGCACCGAGCCTGACGCGGGGCTCGAACTCACGGACCGTTAGATCACGACCTGAGCCGAAGTCGGACGCTCAACCGACCGAGCCCCCCAGACACCGCTAGTATTGATTTGTATATTTTGCACTTCGTAGAAATACCATATTTTGGGTACCCTTCTGCCTCTTTGCTCAGTACTTCGTCGGTCTGTCCATCGCGCTGTGTGGAGTCGTGCGTTAAGTCTTTTTCACCACTGTATCACATTCTACTGTCGGAGCACACGCTACCTGCATCATCACTCTTCCTCTGGGACTGAATGGACATTTAGATTACTACCTACTAAGGCCTTTCCTTACGGGGACCATCGCTTTTCATACTCACCGTGACCTCTTCGGGGAGGTACTTTGAGAACCCCCTTGTCCAGACGAGAAAGCTTTTGACTTAGAGCAGTTTGGTAACTTTCTAAAGGCGGTGAAGAGCGAAACTGAAATCGGAACCCGTGACCTTTCCACGACGGAATCTGAGTTTATAGCCACTTTGCCACCAGTCAGTATGTTGTGTTCCGTTAAAGTGGTGATAGCAGATCCTCCCCAACAATGACCTCGCGATACTGATGTGCTATCAACAAACTCAGCCTCTCTCTGAGGACAGCTTGAATCAGTGCCAGATACTATTGGCTGCTGTTGAGCTCTGTGAAAACAGCCAGGTACGGGATTGTGAACACACGAACAAGAAACCTCACTTCCTAACCACAGTGGGTAGGAGCCGAGGAGGCATAAGAAGGGATACAGTGCAAGTACTGACCGGTTTTCGATTAAAAAATGTGAAAGACCCAAGAGATTTGTCCCACGCTTTCCCTGCCCCCCGTTACATTTGATCAAAGTCGTGAGTAATTCGGGAGCTGGTGTTTCCTTTCTTGGGGACCAGCGTGATGGGCTGTGGAGTTTGGCCTGCCCGGAGGGACTTGGTGAGTATCACGGATGCCTTCCGTGCCTCTCTTCACCAGTCCAAGTAGCACCGTGTCCGTTTTTGTCTCGAAACTGCGGTCTCCTCCTCTCCCCAAGCCTCTGCTTTTGGGAATCCAAACCCAAACGTTCTCTCTCCGCCCGTGTCTCCCTTCCTCTGCTGGGAAGGCTCCCTAGCTCGTTCCAGCTCATTCAGATGACATTTAAAAGAGACCAGGATGTGATTTTTCTAATGGCAAAATACAGTATGAAGGAGGGGAAAGTTTTAATCAAGTGGGTGTATTCTCCGGAGGGGAGCAAGCACTTCATTTTAATTCCTTATTTCCCTTTGATGAAAAGTTTAGTGAATTTTTATTATGTAGAATTTATAAGACGGCTGGGTTTAGGTAATCAGCTTTAATATTTATACTCTTAGGGAAAGAAATAGGAATCATTAGTAAGCATGCATAATTAATGAATAAATTATATTTCCCTTTGTTTTCTTTCAGGTACAAGGAAATGCTAGATCTGGTGATCTCACCCAGCCTCACTGTAAACAGCGATTGTCCGGGTAAACTGAAGCTTAGCCGCACCGACGCCGATGTCTGGACTCTGAGTGACATAGAAGGTAGGCCTCCTGGCGTGAGTTTCGGTGGGACCTGTGTTGGTCCCCCCTGCCCCACCGCGGAAGTTAGTAAGGGACTGGCAGCCTTAGACACGCATCCTTTCGAAAATACCGTCATGATGACAGTTTCTCCTCCCGCCATTGGGATTGTTGCCTCTGGACCAAAAGAAACTTTGGCATGCCCTGCTGACAGTTCCCATCTAGTCGGTAGAGGTGTGAGCGTGCTGGTTCGCGTTCTGAACTTCCTGTCCCGAGAAACGCTGACACTTCCACCGCGGCTAATAGTCAGTTTCGGGTGTGTTACAGGCCCCGGCCCTGGGTGGGTCCTGCAGGGTCCGGGCTCCAGCTCAGGAGTCTGTCCCTCAGCGCTGCCCCCCCCCCCCGCCCCCCAGCCATCCTGCATCCGGGCAGGCGTCTTGTTTACGAAGGTTTGACGCTGGGACCAGAACTCGTCTGCCTTTGGCTTTCAGGTTGGGTTGGAGTCAAGGAAGCAGAGGAGAGTTAAGCTGTTTAAAAAATTATTGGCGGGGCGCCTGGGTGGCGCAGTCGGTTAAGCGTCCGACTTCAGCCTGGTCACGATCTTGCGGTCCGTGAGTTCGAGCCCCGCGTCAGGCTCTGGGCTGATGGCTCAGAGCCTGGAGCCTGTTTCCGATTCTGTGTCTCCCTCTCTCTCTGCCCCTCCCCCGTTCATGCTCTGTCTCTCTCTGTCCCCCCCCCCAAAAAAAAAAAATAAACGTTGAAAAAAAAATTTAAAAAAAAAAAAAAAAAAAATAAAAAAATAAAAAAAAAATAAAAAAAAATTATTGGCAAATGGTGCAGCCGAACTAGTTTTCGCTAGAACAATTCCAGCTATTGTTTGCTCTGTTTGGGATCTGTCAGCCTTCCTGGGAGAGCTGGGAGTTAGCAAAAGGCATTACGCTATTATGTTTAACCATTGGGCTTAACCCTTTAGTCGGGCCCGCTTTCGGATTTGCCGCCGGTGTCCCGGGACCCCGGGCTGACTCTCCTTCGCTGTCTGTGTATGATGCCAGCTCAGGGGGCATCGATCCTGCATCCTGTCGTGGGAAACCAGAGCCTTGCGTCTAGTCAAATACAGCATCGCAAGGAATTTGCTTTTAAGCAACGCCAGGCTTCCACGAATAATGATTACCATCACCGGAGCAATGACATTTCCCTCGCATGCTGGTAACAAAGCCGGGATAAGTCAACTAAAGGTACCACCAAGAGGGTCTGGGCTCCCCCCACCAAACCACATGCTAGAGAACACGCCCTCATTCTTCGTGGCCCTTTGGAGTGTCCGTGTAAGCTGTGCTCTTTGAGAGTTTGAGACAATTTATTAAGCCCTGTTCGAAGACAATCATTCTCTTCTGAGCAGAGGCACTGTTCGACCCAGGACCTCATTTCAGAGCAGGCAAGCTAGGAGGAGGAGGAGGAGGCTGCCCGGGGGGAGGAAGATCCAAGGCTGAATCCCAGCCCCACTGCTCCCCAGACCGGTGGCCTCGGGCAAATTGTTTAACCTTTCTGAGCCTCCGTTTTCTTACCTGTCAAATGGGGGCATAATCACGACCCACTTCCTAGCCTGCTTACCGCCGCCTGGCACACCGTGGGCGCGTGGCACCGTGGCGGAACTTGCTATCCCATGGTCATTCTCCTCTGAATCAAATAACCACGGTGACTGTAAAACCACGGCTGCAAACTGGCAGCTCGCGACAAGTCTGGTCTTCAGGTATGTCTTTGTTTGGCGTACAACGTCCTTTAAATAAAAGTGAACTTGTACGAATCAGGAGAGTTCACATAAAAATCTGGATTCCTAGGGGCGCCTGGGGGGGCTCAGTCGGTTAAGCGTCCGACTTCGGCTCAGGTCGTGATATTACAGTTCGTGAGCCCGAGCCCCGCGTCGGGCTCTGGGCTGACGGCTCGGGGCCTGGAGCCTGCTTCTGATTCTGTGTCTCCCTCTCTCTCTGCCCCTCCCCCACTCACACTCTGTCTCTGTCTCTCAAAAATAAATAAACACTGAAAATGTGTTTTGAAAACCTGGGTTTCTAGTTGCCCTTGAGATGCTGAGCACTTTAGACGTGCTGGGCCCACATTCCCACCTGGCTGCCACTAGTGGGAGCTGAGGGGCACCTGTCCCTCAGATGGATCCCTGCCACTCCCTTCTGTCCCTAATTTTTGCGAGGCACATACTTTGCGCCAGGCCCTGTGGAACGCAGTGTAACGGCGGATTAACCCTCCTCCTCCTCCCCTGTCACCAGCAGAGCAAATACTCGGCACTTGCTGTGTGCTAGACGTGAATGTACTCACTCACTGAATCCCCACAACCCCAGGAAGGGGGTAGCGTGATTAACCTTGTGTTACAGATGAGGAAACTGAGGCACAGAGGAGTCGAATGGCGTGATTGGGCTGACGCAGTTCAGCGACAGCCAAAATTTGAGCCTAGGTCGTCTGACTCCAAAGCCTGTTCTTCTTATTGGTGCACTGTACCGTTTCTCACTGAATTATGACACCCCTATTAGGCTACAAGCCCATCTTACAGATGTGGAAGTTGAGGCACAGGGGGTTAAATATACAGTAAGCAACCCAGAGACGCACAGCCCTGGTAGGGCCAGGAATCAGACTCAGGCACTCTGGCTCCGGGGTCTCCGCTTGGAAACTGCAGAATCACTTTCTGCCAAACCCCGAAGAGTCCTCGTGCCTCCGATAATCGTCCCTGCACAGCGATAGCACCCGCAGACACCCCATCTCTCTCCTTCTTTTGTGACGGGGAGCTGTCCGCACCCTCTGCCCTGCCCTGGATGGAGCAGGCTGGCTGTTGAGGCGAAGGCTTTGGGGCTGAGTGTTGGGGTGGGGGGAGGTTGCTCCCAAATTCAGAGCAGGCAGGGGCCGGCAGGGGCAGCTTACTCACATACACACACACACACACACACACACACACACACACACACACACACCACTTTCCTTCTCCTGAGATGGGCGGTGAGCTCCCCAGCTCCGCAGGGAAGATTCCACCCTAGTTGTGGCCCCAAGTGCCAGATTCGGCCCCCTGGGCCCTTCTTTCAGTGACAGAGGCGTTACTGAGTGACTGCAGGGACCCAGGTCCAGGGAGGACCCCGGGGGGCATGAGCCACGGGGCCTACATTCAGGGGGACTCTGGAGCGAATGTGGAGCCGAGAAATGCCCCAGTGGCTCCCACTGCCCCCATGGCTCTGCCTCTAACCATCTGTGGGTCCCTGGTCTCGTCACTCAGCCTCTTGGAGATTATTTGCCTCATCTGTTAAAGGGGGGTAATCATTCCACCGACCTCCCCGAGGTGATACGAAGATGAAATAGTTAAAACACGGAGAGGACTTAGTGTTTCTTAGAAAGTATAGAATAAGGTCTAATTTCCTTACCCTTGGCCACCAGGATCACCTTGTCTGTCCCTGCCAGCCTCTCAAAGTCACCTCCTCCCCGTCCCCTTTGCTCGGGGAACCGAGTCTTTGGACAGAGCCCTGACCTTGTTTCTTTTTCTGTAACTCAGGAGCGTGATTCTGCCCTCGGGGTCTTTGCACATGCTGTTCCCTCGGCCTGGTCTCCCCCTGTCTCTAGGACCACCTTCTCAGCCATCATTTCTCATCACAGAGGTCTTTCCTATCACATGTAACCGTTCAGTCCCTCATTCAGCAGGTGTTTGTTCAGGCCGGCATTGTTTTAAGCACTAGAAAGTCAGCACACAAAAGCCTCTCCCCTCCCGGAACCTATGCCAGGGGTCTGGCAGGCAAGAGGCTGATAAAACAGTAAATAAGCAAAGTACATAGCATGTCCAACAGTGATACTCGCTGTGGGGCAGGGGTGGGGGTGGGGGGGGGGGAGGAGAAGCAGGAAAGGAGGATAAGGAATGCAGGGATGTAAGGACGTCCCTGGGAAGGTGACACCTGAGTAAAGACCTTCAGGAGATGAGGGAAGGCGTTCGTGTCCACGTGGAAGGAAGAGGAAACAGCAAGTGCAAAGGCTCTGGGGCAGCAGTGTTCCCAGAGCACCGGAGGGGCAATAAGGAGGCTAGCGCAGCTGGAGCCCAGGGAGCAAGGCTCCGTGGGGGAGACGAGGTCAGAAAGATGGCCAGCTCAGACCTCCCCTGACTTTGAGAGCCACTGACAGGATTGTGGCTTCTACCCTGAGTGAGCCGGGAGCAATGAGAGGGTTTGGAGCAGGGGTTGGGCTCTGTGACCTGCATATTGACAGGAGCCCCCCCCCCGACTGGGGGTCAGGAGAACGCTGACGTGAGAGCAACGGGGGGTCAGGACCGAATGGGAGCCCAGAGACCAGCCAAGAAGGTGTTACAATAGTGCAGGTGAGAGGTGCCAGTGCCTTGGATCGGGGCAGGCAGAAGGGCTCAGATTCTGGGCCGCATTTGAGGGGAGAGCCGACAGAACACCCACCCACCCCCGTTTTGGGCCCTGCTGCCTGTCTCCAGCGTCCCACCCTCTGCCGAAGGCGCACGTGTGTTCTCTCGTTGTTCGTCAGGCTCCCGGCTAGAATGTCAGTTCTCGGAAGGCAGGCCTTGTTGTCTGGGTTTCTCCCCCTGCTGAGAGCACGTGGGACACCGACACTTAGCAGGTGCTTCAGAAATCCTGGCCCAGCGAGTGAGGACAGAAGGTGAAGCACTCCCCACGACGGTGGGACGGCTGAATGGGCGCTCCCCTCTGTAGGCCCCACGCCCCGTACCCCTTGCCTAAAGCCCTTCCTTTTCCTCTGTTTTTCCGTGACACGTCAGTTCCGACTCCCCAGCTACCACATAAACACACGATCCTTATAAAGACCCGAAACATCAGACCACATCTCCCCGTGCTCAGTGTCCCCTCCCTTCCCCGGAACCAACCACTGTTAGCGCGTTTTGTGCGCAGGCTGAGACCTTTTTGTAAGCCCTCGCATTTGTACCGATTGTATTTATGCGACTTAGGCGTGTATGTTTATGTATATATATTTACAAAGGTACCTTTACTGTAGGAATTAACAGTGTCGCTGGAAAAACTTCTGGAACACAAAAGCTAGCGTGTAATACAGATTTGCTCTAACTTGCTCTGTTCACTCAAGGCGCGTTAAGACATGATTTACCTCTTTTTAGCTTCACTGACTAATACACTAAAGAATGACCCAGTTCATTAAGCCATCCCCGGTCCGTGAACATGAGGTTATTTGTAATTTTTTGCTCTTGCAATCAATGCTGCCGGGCTGTCGTCATGCAGGCTGTTATTTGAACACGTGCCCTCTTGCTCTAGAGAAGATGCTGGTGGTCGTCAGCTTGTTTGATGCACCTGCTGTGCGTGAGGCCCTGGCGACCCGGGAGAGAACCGGACCCACCCGCAGCCTGCCTTCAGGGACTTTGCAGGTCACTGTGTTCCAGGGACCCTTTTTTGCATCTCCCCACGGTCCCTGCACGTCACATCCTACAGGGTTTGGGCTCAGCCGGGCCATATGTGTCTTCCAGGTCTGCCACTTGCTCCCTGGGTGAATGTCACCAAATTCCTGTTCTCCCTGAGCCTGTCTCCTCACCTGGATGATGAAGATATGTTTGCTGCACGCGTTTGTTCGTTAAATTGTTCCAGAATGCCTGCCGTGAGCCAGCGCCTGGTGCAGGTGATGGGAATATAATGGTGAAGGAGACAGACCCCTTCCCAGAGTTCATGTTCTAATGGGAGAGGCAGGTATTGAATTTTTACACAAATATGGGACTTCAGATGGTGGTAATTTCTATGAGGAAATAAAGCAGGAATGTGACAGAGGTGACCTGTATGCAGGCCAGGGGTTAGAAAAGCTTTAGCACGATTATGTTAAAGCCTTTTGCAGAGTGCTCGATGCTTAGAAAACACTCGGTGGAGGTTAGCTCTGTGTCTCTCGCTCTTTAATGTGCATACACTCACCTGGGAACTTTGTTAACTTGCAGATTCTGATCGGGCCTAAGGGTCTGCATTTCTGACAAGCTCCCAGGTGACGCTGATGCTTCTGGTCAACCAGCCACTCGGAGTAGCGAGGTGCTAGCTCCGTGGTTCTCAAATTCTTTTTCATCAAAGTCACCTTGCAAGTTTTGTTGGCACACAGATTGAAGGGCCCCACTGCTGGCTTTGCTGGTTGGGCCTGGGGCCCAAGAATTTGTGTTTCTAACAAGTTCCAGATAATACTGACGCTGCTGGCCCAGGGACCACACTTTGAGAACCAGATTTCTGCACTGGTTTTGAACCTGGTTGCATGCCGGAATCTCCTGGAAGGTTTTAAAAAAAAATGTCTAAGGCTCATGTCCAGATCCCACCCCCAGAAAATCTGATTTAATTGGTCAGTAGTGTGATGCAAGCAATGGGATTTTTCTAAAGCTCTCCAGACAAGTTTGTTGTGCACCCAGGGTTGAGAACAGTTGTTTTAGATGGCAGATTCCTCCAGGATAAGGACAGTTTTTTATTCCTATGTACGTATTTAAGTTATTGTTCCTGATTAACAAAGAGCTTAGTCTATGACTCATGGTAGATCCTTAAAAATTATTTATGGATGGATAGGTGGATAGATTAATGGGTGGAAAGGTAGAGGATGGATGGATGGATGATGGATGAGTGGATGGAAGATGGGTGGTTGGGTAGAGGATGGATGTGTGGGTAGGTAGAGGATGGATGGGTGAATGGATGGATGGATAGGTAGATGGATGGATGTGTGGGTGGATGGATGGGTGGATGGATAGGTGGATGGATGGATGGATGGATGGATGGATGGATGGGTAGGTGGATGGATGGATGGATGGATGGATGGATGGATGGGTGGATGGATGGATGTTTGGATGGGTGGATGGCTGGCTGGCTGGATGGATGGATGTGTGGATGGATGGATGTGTGGATGGATGGATGGGTGGATGGATGGATCAGTGGATGGATAGATGTGTGGATGTGTGGATGGATAGATGGCTAGATGGATGGATGGATGGGTGGATATGTGGATGGGTGGATGGATGGATGGATGGATGGATCAGTGGATGGATGGATCAGTGGATGGATAGCTGTGTGGATGTGTGGATGGATAGATGGCTAGATGGATGGATGGATGGGTGGATATGTGGATGGGTGGATGGATGGATGGATAGGTAGATGGATGGATGTGTAGATGGATGGATGGGTGGATGGATGGGTGTGTGGATGGATGGATGGATGGATGGATAGGTGGATGGATGGGTGGATGGATGGATAGGTGGATGGATGGATGGATGGATGGATGGATGGATGGATGGATGGATGTTTGGATGGGTGGATGGCTGGCTGGCTGGATGGATGGATGTGTGGATGGATGGATGTGTGGATGGATGGATGGGTAGATGGATGGATGGATGGATAGGTGGATGGATGGATGGATGGATGGATGGATGGATGGATAGGTGGATGGATGGATGGATGGATGGATAGGTGGATGGATGGATGGATGTTTGGATGGGTGGATGGCTAGCTGGCTGGATGGATGGATGTGTGGATGGATGGATGGGTGGATGGATGGATGGGTGGATGGATGGATCAGTGGATGGATAGATGTGTGGATGTGTGGATGGATAGATGGCTAGATGGATGGATGGATGGGTGGATATGTGGATGGGTGGATGGATAGATGGGTGGATGGATGGATGGATGGATGGATGGATGGATGGATGGATGGATGGATATGTGGATGGATGGATGGATGGATGGATGGATGGATGGATGGATGGATGGGTGGATGAACACAGGATGGTCTTGAGGAATCACAAATAACTTTAGGCTGATGATTAGCTTTGAATCCTTAGTAAAATCTCCTTATTTCTGTATCTGTAAAATACAGATAATAACTTCCTCTTTGAGTTGTTATGGACACTGATAGAAGACTCATGCCGTCCTTAGCACAGTGCCTGGCTTATAGGAACCACTTGAGAAATATTAGCCATCATTCATTGCTATTCAAGGGAAAATTGGATTTGAATTGTATCCTGTCTTCTGGAAGGAGAGGAAACAATGTTGCGGAACTAAGAAAGCAAAGCTGAATAGAGAAAACTTTTTCATTTAAAATGCAGATACATTTTGCAGAAGCCAAGGCTGTATTCTTGTTGTTTCCTCTGAGAGGTGAGACCGCGCCCAGGGGACAAGCTGGGCTGTCCGCTCTCAGACCTCCTGCATCTCTTCTGTCCTGGGCACAATAGGGTCTGATTTCAAGTTCCCATCTCACGAGTTCCTGCCTGGAGCTGGCAGATTTCGATTCATCTCCTCCCCCCAGCCAGGTTGAGCTGCCCAGACCTTTGCCAGAGTCCTCACCTGGCGAGAGGCAGATCCGCTTTGCCTCTCCCACCCTTCCGCCTTTCCCAGCTGGCTTCCTGGGGGCCTTAGCACCCCGAATGACCTCTACCTGCATGGAACAGAAATCACACTCTGGGGACGCCAGTGTATTGGGAAGGAAATTGCCAACCCTCTCCTTATGAAAAAGGGCACCGACTATTATTAATTATCAAATGCCTTCCCTGGATAAAGAGCTCTCACCCCTGGCCGTGTCTCCTGGACTTCACACATTCTCCAGCCATTCTCTGCTGTATGTTGGTAACACCTCTCTTGTCGCTCGCTTACTGATTTTTCTTTAAAACTGCTCCCTTTCCGTATATTCATTTTAAGAAGATGACGTAACACCAGCTCCAGAAATGGAAAGTTATGCCTTTGCCGGTCTTGCTGTGATTCTCATACGCATTAAAATAGGTTGGTGATGATTTACACAGAAGAGCGTGTGTTCACATCTCGCCTAAAACCCTCGCGCTCTGGGATTTACGGGCCTTGTTTCTTTCGGTCCTCAGGAACACCCCTATGAGGGACAAATGACTTGTTCGCTGTCACGTAGCCACTCAGTGAGAGTCAAATTTGGGGTGAGCGCTTCCGGACTGCTGATACAGTGCTCTGTCCTGCTGTGGTTGTCCCTGGCCTGAGAGCACCTTAAACCACCCACCCAAGGGACATGAGCTGATTCAGTTTGGAGACTTGTACCTTTTGTAGCAAAGACCTGCCTCAAAACATCTTGCACTAGGAATTGTCTCATCTTATGGGGATCACTTAGAAGTGGCCCCTGGGGTCCAATTAGGCAACATAATAGTGGCTGCTGCTTGCAGAATCATTAGCTTTTTAATCCTCCCAGTGAGAGTTAAAAAAAAAAAGTGTGAACATTCAAATTGGGCTCCCGGATTCAAGTGGCTTAAGCAAGGGCCCCAGAGAACGGAAAGCTACGAATAGCTCCTGGCGTGGAGCGGTTCCCACTTGGCAGGTGCCTGCCTCTTGCAGTCCCCTGGCAGGCACCTGGTTATGAGGTATTGCCCCATCTTGTGGATGTGAAAACCGAGGCTTAGAGAGAGGCAGTGACAGGCACAAGGTCACACAGTTACCCTGCTGCAGCGTCAGGATTTGTGTTTGGGTCTGACCCCTTTAAGCCCATGTGCTTTTTGGGGGGAAGAACATTAAGTTGACATGTTACAGACATTTGGGTTGTAGATCTGGCCCACGGTAGGTGCATGAATGCACAAAAATGAATGAACAGAGTGTGAATGTCTCCGCACGAGTTCCTTCACACAATCCTAGTCACACAGAAGTGTGCATTCACACACACACACACACCTAGCTTTGGTTGCCTTGATTGGATCTTATGTCCTGATCCTTTCCATTATCTCCCGGCCCCGTAGGCATTTGAGTTTGTGACTTCTCGAGTGGAGATTTATGGTTACCAACCCGGAACTGGGATACTTTTTAATAATTTGCAGTTCTTGCTTAGCCAGTAGTCCCAAACCCTCACCAGTCAGAAGTGTGGTTTCCCGGGCTGCACGTCAGCACCACCTGGCAGCTTTCTTGCCCTGCCGGCCTGGAGTCTGCGTTCCCACAAGAGCCCCAGGCGAGTCCCGTGGGGGTTAAGTGTCCAGGCGCACTGCCCTATGCCAACCACTTTCTTCCTATGCAACTTGTTATAATTGCAATTAAGTACTTACTTGGGCAATTCCTTATTTGCCATCCATCTTCCCCACTAAACAGGACGTTCCTGACTGCTTCAGCTCACTGTTAGAACCCAGTTCCTAGCACACGCCTGGTGCATGGTGGGCCGTGGAATAAGCGAATGGATGAATGAGTTGAGTGAGTGAGTGAGTGAGTGAGTGAGCTCATTCCAGAGGTTTTGGCCATCTGTTTAGTTAATCCTTCTCTCTCTAGCCATAGGAAGCTGGGGAGGAAGAGGCAGCTTAGAGTTTTAAATTCAGAAGGAAACGGAGGAGGCTGTCTGTTGCTCCCCACTTGAGAGCCAGCTGTCCCGTTTTATGTACCAGCCACCTCTCTGGGACCCATGGTGAGGCTTGGAGATGGGCTACACCGGGTCAGGTCATTACAGCTGCTTTCACCTCTAGCAACGTGGATGTAAGGCTCCCTCAGTGAGTCCTCCGTGGACCTCAACCCCATGCGTCATGGCAAGTTAGGCTGTGGTCAGTGGAAGGCCATGTCCATCTACCACGCTCCAGCTGCTGCTGCTTCTGAATGTGGTGTTTTCACCACCCTGAAGACGCGGGGGACTCACTGGGTGTGGGGCCTGAGGGTCACCTGCCCCTTGTGCTGATGGCCCCGTGTTGTTTTCTTTTCATTGTTTTTTGAATGTTTATTCATTTTCGAAAGAGACGGAGCACAAGCAGGGGAGGGGCAGAGAGAGAGGGAGACACAGAATCGGAAGCAGGCTCCAGGCTCTGAGCCGTCAGCACAGAGCCTGACGCAGGGCTCGAACCCATGAACCATGAGATCACGACCTGAGCCGAAGTCGGGCACTTAACCAACTGAGCCACCCAGGCACCCCTTTTTTAATGTTTTCTAATGTTTACGTATTTTTGAAAGAGAGCGAGAGACAGAGGACGAGCAGGGGAGGGGCAGAGAGAGAGGGAGACACAGAATCCGAAGCAGGCTCCAGGCTCCGAGCCGTCAGCCCAGAGCCCGACGCGGGGCTCGAACCCACGAACCGTGAGATCGTGACCTGAGCTGAAGTCGGACGCTTCACCGACTGCGCCACCCAGACGGCCCTTGATGGCCCCATGTGTTTGTGTTGGGCTCACCATGCGCAGTGTGACCTCCTCCCAGATTGCCAGTTTGCTTGGACTCCTGCTGGCCCCTCCACCAGACTCTGTGACACTCCGGCCTCACGCGGGGACTCGTGACCACAGTCCACCCCCTCGCTACCCCTCCGGCAAGCTGTGGCACCACGGTCGTGCTGCTGTGCAGAGCGTCGTTGCCTTCAGGCAGTGACACTGCGGGGCTGTGGGCAGGGTTGTTTCTGGGCTGCATGGAAAGCTCGGTGGCCCGGCCTCCCGTATCTCCACCCTCAGTGCGTCTGTCGCTCTCTGACTGCCATCGGGGAAAACTGTCAAATACAATGGCATTCAGAAAGTGGTAACGCGAGCAGCCAGGAGATCACCGAAAGACGTCCCGGGCTACCCCGAGGACCCAGTTGTCCCCTGTGACTTGAATGATGATGTTCACTCCGTCTTCCACCTGGGGGCTGGCATCCCGTACAGGACCAGCCTGCCAGGCCCACTTACCAGTATGCAGGTGATATGTGCATACATATGTGCACACAGTCCTCCTGGTCCTTGTGACCTCTGAGGACATCAGCCTTGGACCACAGCAAGAACGCCAGAGGGACAGAGAAGCTCTCTGCTCCCGGCCAGGCCCTGACCCACCTCTGCGTCCAAGGCACTGAACTCCACCGTCCTTGACCCGGTCCCACCCAGGCCCCCTGAAGAAGGGAAGGAGCGTAAGAGCCCCACCTCGTCACGTCCCATCAGGATTCCCGACGAGGTGTATACCATCCCTACCTGGGAAAAAAGGCAGAAGGGAGCAGGGCAGGGAGGGAGATCATTCCCCATGTGATGTACTCATTTCCCAGGTTTTCGTTCCCCCACGTGTCCTGGATGAAAAGTTAAATGTGATACCCGCCCAAAAAGATAAAAGCCTGTGTTTCTCAAAAGTCACGCAGTCTGCAGAAGGAAGATGTCTTGTACTGAATGCCCGTGTCTCGCTTGCACAGGCTTCCCGGGGGTTGCTGGGGCGGGAAAGGGAGAGTCTTGTAGGTTTGCAAAGCAGGGGAGGGAGACCTGCCCGCGTGGGGAAGGCAGGTTACTCAACAATTCAGAGCAGAGGAAGCTGGAGCGAAGCAAATATGCAAATCACGGCACGGAGGTTGGGGCAGAAAGATGCTTCAAATTTACAGAACGCCAGGTTAATCCGAGCCCATAGGAATGTTTGTTTCCATAAGACGCGATTTTTATGAATATTTACATACTTATTTAAGAAATCATATTCGAAATGTTTAATTCAGTAACTTATGTATTACTAAACGCACTCAAAACATGGGCTTTTACCGCTAATGAGAACTGTGTCTGCTTCGGAATGAGACTGTTCATCCTCTAGTCCTGGGGGAGGGTGGGGACGGGATGCTGGAGGTCCTGTTCGGGGCAGCGAACCCCAACCAGGGAAATAAATGAGCATTGAGTGAGCACCTACTGGGTGCCAGGGGCTTTCCTTGGCATTAGACCACAGCTGTTCCGGACACACAGTGAGAAATATATTTTTGCACTCCTCTTCCTCACACACGCACGCGTGCACACGCCTCACACAGCACGTTCTCACGACTGTAACTACAGCAAAAGTCTCATCCAACCCCTTCTTCCCGCGGGCCATCCAGGCTGGTACTGTCCGTTCGGTTTTACCGTTTAGCTCAAGCCGGACTCTCCGAACGGACTTCGGGACTCGCCCACCCTTGATCCGGGGGTTTGGGACTCCGGCAGAACTTAACTCAGCCGGGGACGCGGTTCAGGAAACAGGCTTGGGGCTCCCAACGTGCTTGGGTTCAAGTCCCGGCTCCGGTGCCCATGGGCCGTGCGGCTTGAGTAGGGCCCTTAGCCTTCCCCAGTTTCTTCATGTGTACCGTGGGGACGGTGACTTCGCCCACCTTGTAGCACCGTTGTGAGGTCTAAGAGAGGGCACGCAGGTGAGTAGTGACCTCCTAGGTGCGTGGTTGTAGCTGGTGTGGTGACGAAGCCATCGCAGGCTGCAGCGCCCTGGTAGCGAAGAAAAACCCCGGAGCCAGACGGCCTGAGCTCAGAGCACACATCCACCCCTGATGACCCCTGTGGCCTCGGGTGAGTTAGTTAAACTGTCTGTGCCTCCAGATCTTCGCCTGCGACACGGGGGTATGAATAGAACACTCTTCGTGGGGTGATTCCGAGGATTAACAATAACGCATCCGAGTAACACGCTTAGAGCTTGGCGGGTAACAAGCACGGGGTAAATGACGGACCTCATCAGCATCATCCTCTTGTGTTTTCATCTTCACGCATCCTTGTGAGATCAGTTTCCCCCCATTTCACAGCTGGGAACACTGAGGTCCAGAGACTCTGGGCAGGCTTCCCCCAGGTCTCGTTGATACCAAGTGGTAGAGTTGGAATTGCAAGTTTTGAGCCTCCGGTCCGGGGCTGAGAGAGGCTCAGAGTTCCGGGGACCTGAGAGCATGTCTCAGGAGGCACAGGGACGCTCCAGCCGCGTACCCCAGTACGTAGGCACTGCCCTACGCACCGGGGAGTGTGAGTGGGGAGGTTGGTGCGATCAGTAGGCACGCAATCTAGTATCGGCCTGGGCGTCACGGTGAGGACGTTGAGTTTTCCTGTTAGAGATGACATAACGTGGTCCCCAGTGGACTGTCCACGTGTAAAATTAGCTTCTTGAAGATATCTCTCTTCAGCTGAATTCCGTCACCTTTTCGTCACCTCTTGCCTTATTGTCTCCCACTGATGGCTGGATGCTGTGTGCCGAGGGGCACCGTTGAATCAGGAGCTCAGGCCCCTTCTGTCTTCCTGCTGCACACTCTACCTAGAGCCTAGGAGATGCGTCAGCGTGTGGCTTCCCCTAAGTGCTGGGGCCAGCCCCACCTGAACCCCATGGGCTGAAACTGGGTGGTGGGGGGGAGAGGAAGAACGTCAAGATGATGTCATCAGGAGAAGGGAAATGGATGTTGGCCAATCAAAGCCAACTGGTATCTGCCATTCATGGGTTCTCGGGGCTGTGCCGTTGAGGCAGGGAGTTCTCCATCCAGGAGTGGAAATGGCAGCAGCCTGGGAGTCAGGAAACCTGGTCCAGGTCCCAGTTTGTGCTGCTGTCTAGTTATGGGGCCTAGCTCAAGCATGTTCTTTCTGTCCCTTTGGCCTCGGTGTCCCCATCCGCGCACTGGGTAAGGGGGAGGGTTCTACCCCGATGTTTCGAGATGTTATAGACTCTTTACATGTGGTCCTTCAGTTAGTATCCGGAGATGAAACTCGCCCAGAGAGGGGTTTTGAGGAGGAAACGCTAAAACGTTGTGCCTCGAATGAGCTTTTGTGGTTGAGAAAGTCCCTGGCAGCAATTCTCCAAGGTTCTTCCCACTCAGGTGAGCAGCTACAGTCACAGCTTTAGTGGATCATCACTCCGACAGCTAAAGCCTTTCCAATTTTTCTTTTCCCTCCAGGCGTCACCGCATCGGCCCCTCCGAGCGTGTCTCCGCTCTTCGCAAGGTGAGCACCCTTGCCCGCCTCCTCTGCCTCCCTACCTTTCCCCTCCTTGCGGGGCTGAGGCTCTGGGGCCTGAATCCCCAGAGAGGAATCCCAGCACCAGCACTTACCAGCTGAGCCACCCGGAGCACATGACTCCACCTCCCAGGCCTCGGTCTCCCCATCTGGAAAAGGGGGAGACTGTCACGACGCCCGCCCCCTTGAAATGAGTTAAAACATGTTAAAAGGCCTTAGAATGAAGCCTGGAGCCAAGTGTCGAGTGTTGGCTCTTACTTCCTCCCTTCTTCTCTTTGTTCTTTTTGTCCGTCCTTCCTTCCCTTTCCCTCCCCTTCCTCCTTCCTTTCTTCTCCCTCCTTTTCACTCTCCCTCCTCTACTCTGTCCCTGCCTTCCCTCCCTTTCCTGCTGTCCCTGCCCCCCTCTTGCCTTCTCTCCTCTGCCCGGCGAGTGGAGGAGACAGGCCAGTAAAGCAGAGACCCCCTCAGGTGGACGGGCAGCATCAGTGTTGCACCAGAGGTGTGCGAAGGGCAGAGCGAGCTCCCTGATGGCCACGGCTTCCGGAGAGCCCTCGGTGGTCAAGGTGCCCTCGGCCTAGAGGGTCAGCTCCTCCATATGCCGACACGCACCTCCCTTGACAACACTGGAGAAGTCGTTTGGAAGGAACACACTTTCTCAGCCTTCCTTTCCTTGCAGACGTTTTGGGGATTGTTAGTAGCAACAGAGGTCTGTTCGATCCACCTGAACTCTTCTTTAAGGCCGTGGAGTTGGAGAGTTCCACTCCTCTTTCTCTAGGTTTTCACCGTAGCCCCAGATTAATCCGCAAGGAAGAAAGGGGTTCTGATGGGAAGCCAGAGTTGATCGCCTGGAATTTCCACCTTCTAGATCGAAGGACAGGTGTAACTTGGGAGCAGGTTCAGATAAGGTTCTACGCTCAGCCCTGAGTCCCGACTCTCGGGACTCACGCTCAGGCACGACAGACAGCGAGAATGTTGGCAGCTGAGATGCCCTCCAGGACTGGTTCTGGCGTCTCCAAGTCCAGTGAGTTCCTCACGCACTTTGGAACAAGTTCCCCAACCCTTTATCAGTGTAGAAGTCAAAAGGAAAGGAGGGCAGGAGAACATCTTTTTGTAATTCCATAAACCTTTATACCCATCTCACACCTGCTGGGAGGCTTCTTACATAGAAGGAATTCGGGAAAGGAAGAGATTTTAACTAACGCGATGTAACCAGGGGTACCTGAGTGGCTCAGTCAGTTAAGAATCCGAGTTCGGTTCAGGTCATGAGCTCACGGTTCATGAGTTCGAGCCCCGCGTTGGGCCCTGTGCTGACAGCTCACAGCTCAGAGCCTGGACCCTGCTTCAGATTCTATCTCTGTCTCTCTGCCCTTTCCCTTCTTGCTTGCGCTCTCTCTCTCTCTCTCTCTCTCTTTCTCTCTAGTAACATTTCAAAAAAAATTTTTTTTAAATAAATAAAACGATGTAACCAAAATGGAATCCAGTCCAGAGTTGGGGATCTCATTAACATCTACTGGCAGACAGGCTGGTTAGAGCAGGTAGGTACAGGATGTCGGGTGCAGAAGGCCCTAGTGTCCCCGTGTGTGAGCTGAAGAAAGAGACTGGCCCAGTGAAGTGGTTAAGGGTGCAGCCTCTGGAACCGGGTTCAAAGTCTGCATCAGCTGTGCAATCCTAGTATGTTAGTTCTCTCTCTGCCTCTGTTTTCTTATCTGTAAAATGGGGATAAGGATAGTAACTCCCTCCAGGGTCGTTGTAGTTGTATGAGGTTTAAATGAGCCAGTGTACATAAAGGAATTAGGAAGGTGCCTGACACATAACGGGCACAAGAATTTTTAGCTGTTTTTATCACTAAAGGAGGTGGACCCGGTGGGGGCTGTTCTAGACAGAGTGTGGTGGTTCAAGATGTGGCCACTACTCAAATTGGTTGGTAAAGCCACACAGGAGTGCAGACCTAGGCTTTGTAGGTGTTGGGGGGGGGGTGGAGGAGGGGAGACGGGAAAAGAGAAGCCTCCTGGTTTGAAACTATTGGCAATGAATTCAGATTAAAAAAACAAATAACTGGGGCGCCTGGGTGGCGCAGTCGGTTAAGCGTCCGACTTCAGCCAGGTCACGATCTCGCGGTCCCTGAGTTCGAGCCCCGCGTCGGGCTCTGGGCTGATGGCTCGGAGCCTGGAGCCTGTTTCCGACTCTGTGTCTCCCTCTCTCTCTGCCCCTCCCCCGTTCATGCTCTGTCTCTCTCTGTCCCAAAAATAAATAAACGTTGAAAAAAAAAAAATTAAAAAAAAAAAAAAAAAAAACAAATAACTGCACGAGCCAAAGAAATTATACTCAGGGATCCATGGACTGCGCATGGCCCCTGGGCCACCATCTTGTCCCCTTCTGCTAGAATAACCCCCCCCCCCTTGATGTGACTTATCGCTGCCTGCAGGGCTGGGCCAATCTCAGTCTCTAAGTGAGAAGAGATGCAGTTTTGTGGTTGTAATTGTGAACCCTGGAGTCAGATTCCCGAGTTGAAATTCTAGATCCCCCACTTTCTAGCTGTGACCTCAGGTCTCGGGGCTTTGGTTTCCTCTTCTTGAAAATGGGAGTTACAAGAACCCCCCCCTACCCCAGAGAGTTGATGTGAGCATCTGATGAGATATAATGCACGTATCGGGCCTGTGTGACACATTTCGAGCCTGTGGTAAGAGCACAGTGATTGGGAAGCACTCATTCATTATATTACAGATGTCCTAGTAAGTGGCCCTTTAAATCCCAGGCCTTCATGGAACCTGTTCCTCACCATGGAGTGCAGAATCCATTTGTGTTCTTGGGTTGCATGTAACGGAATATGGACTGCAGCTGATGTTAGCCCAAAAGGACCTATCTGGAACATCTGGAACAGCTCCCTGTGAGAGTAGAATAATCAGGCCTTAAGAAAGACCAAGAAAAGGACAGCTTCTGGGATCCAAGCAATAGGAGGGAACGAAAAGTCAGGCTCTTCAGAGTGTAGCTGCTGGAATAAACTGTTCAGCCCAAGGTTTAAATTCCCGGGACGGGATCTGATTGGATGAATTCCGTCACGAGCCCACCCCTTGGCTAAGAGCAAGGCATCTTGATTGACAGCCCTGTCCCAGCTGCAACCAACTGAGATGGTGTCTGAGTTAGGACAGAGAAGATAGGACAGATAGGCTGTGCTGTAGTAGTCAGTGGCGTGGACCCAGTGACTTCACACAACAAAGGCTTGTTTCTTACTCAAAGTTCCGTGCGGATTCGGTGAAACTCTCCGGGGCAGGATCCAGGAGATATCCGTACCGTAGCTCTGACGTCTCAACCCTGACACTTGCTGCCAACAGAGGAGAGAGGGCAGGCAGGAGGGTTGCAGGCAGGGGATGGTTTTATTGGCCAGACCTGGGCGTGGCTCATACATTCTACGGGGCAGAATCCAGTCGCGTGGCCGACTCTGACTGCAAGGCAGGCAAGAAATAAAACCTTCCTGGTGCCCAGGAAGAGGAAAATGAAATGGGATTTGATGAACACCTCAGTTGTCTCTGCCCTGGAAGGAGTTAAATACCCAAAGGAAAACGGTAGCGGTGACACCAAGATAAGGGGGATGGGATGGTAGCCTGGCTTCGGAGATGTAATCTTCTCTTTTTCCATGCAGATCTTGTCCACGTGTCCTGCACAGCCAGACTCCCACGGCCATGGCAGCCTACGGCCAGACACAGTACAGTGCAGGGGTCCAGCCAGCTGCCCCTTATACCACTTACCCACCTCCTGCACAAGCCTATGGAATCCCTTCTTACAGTGAGTACCAGACCAAGCCCTCGCTTTCCCCCTGGGGTCCCCAACGTTGTGGTCTTTCTTCTGTCCCGCTGCCTCCGTTAAATGCAAAATGATAAATGCAGCCAGCCTCATTTTGGAATGGGAATAGAGGGAAAGGACAGACACATTTAAATATGGTTCTAGTTTGACAGATTCTATCAAGGCCTCTTTTGCTTGCAAGAGTAAGAAACTTAACCCAAGCCAGGTTAGGAAAAATGGAAATGTAATGACTCTCATACGGGGAAATCTAGAGATAGAGCTAACTTCAAGTACGGCCGGACCCGGGTGATCAGGGGAGGTCAGGTATACCACAGCTCGCTCCAGACTTGGATGTTTTCCTCTGCGTTGGCTTTAATCCCACACGGGTTTTTCCCATGTGGCAGCAAAATGGTGCCCGTCCCTCCGGGTTGGCATCCTTTTAGCTCAGCACAGCCAGTGGAAGGAGAGCCCATCTTTCCCGGCGGCCCCACCAGAATCCCTAGCAGCCCTCGTTGGCCCAAATTGGGTCACGTGACAATGCTTCAAGCTAGTCAAGAAGGTGAACATGAGAGAGATAAGGAGGCTGAAGTGTGTGGATTGTATCTGAGGGAGAGATGGTTCTCGTGAAGGAAAGTAAGCGGATGCCGGGAAGGCAAAAACAACAGACCTACAGACCGTGACTGTCAGAACCTTATTGCTACAAACCAAAGAGTCTGTGAACCTGGCCCAGCATCCACCGCTCACCTGCCCCCATCTGTACGGGTCAGGGTTCTCCAGAGACGCAGAACCAATGGGATGGAGATATCTATATCTATATCTATATATTGAGACAGAGAGAGAGAGAGAGAGATGATAGGAACTGGCTCCCCCGGTTATGGAGGCTGGGAAGTTACAAGATCTGAGGTTGGCAAGCTGGAGACCCGAGAGAGCCCATGGTGTCATTCCAATTTGAGTCCAAAAGCCAGAGAAAAGGAGGGGTAATGGTATAAATTCTGGTCTAAAAGTAGGCGGGCCCAAGACCCAAGAAGGGCTGACTTTTCAGCTCCAGTCTGAAGACAGGAAAAGACTGGTGTGCCAGGTCAAACACTCAGATAGAAGGAGTCACCTCTTACTTAGCCTTTTTGTTCTATTCAGGTCTTCACTTGATTAGGTGAGGCCCACCCACATTAGGGAGGGCAATCTCTTATTCAGTCTACAGATTCAAATGTTAGTCTCCTTCAGAGACACTCTCACACAAACATACCCAAGATAATGTCTAACCAACTGTCTGGGCAACTTGTGGCCCAGTGAGGGTGACACATGAAATTAACTATCACATTGCCTATGGCTTATATTCATGCTAGTCCTTCCCATCTTAACTGATGTATCAACCCAAATCTCTTTTGGTAGCAAATGACAAAAATCCAGCGCTAATTAGCTTAAGGAAATAAGGGTGTTGACTGCAAACCATAGCTGAACGGTCTTAGGGTATGAGCTTCAGGCAGGGCTAAATCCAGGTACTCAAGTGATGATATGAAGAATCAGTCTCTCTGCTTTCCTTTGGAAGGTTAACCTTCATTCTGAGACTTCCCCACTGTGGTGTCAAAGACAGCCCTCGCAGTTCCAAGCTGTACCTCCCCCCAGAAGAGAGCTTCTCTCGTCCAGGACTTCCTGTACCATCCCAGGGATTCCTCTGACTGGACTCCCAGTCACTGGGGCAGAGACACTGGGGCAGAGAAGATAGAATACTCTGGATGGCCACATTTGGCCACATATCCACCCATGGAACCACGAGTCAGGTCAAGCTCATCCAAGAGAACCGAACTGAATGTAGGGCAAGGTAGTCCCCGGAGGAGGAAGGGACAGGTAGAAACCACAGACGCCTAGTGGAAAGGTAGTCAGGAGACCTGGCTTCTGGGCCCAGCTGCCTCTGACCTTCCCAGGCCTTGGTTTCGTCATCTGTTAAATGAATGTATCATCTCATCTTCCCAACTCGATGGTGTGGCTCAAGGGCAGAGACTGAGTCTTTCCTTTTTTTTCCCTTCCTTTTCTCCCTCTCTACCTCTGCTCTGTTCTTGTGTTCATTCATTCATTAATTCATTCACTCAGCATTGGGTCGTGTGCTAGGCACACAGAGGCCAACAAAGCAGAATGGGCCCTCTGTGGAGCTTACAGTCTGCAACAGAGGCTGAAAAGTAAAGGCCAGTGGGTAATGTGGGTATCTCTTTTAACCTATAAAACATGCTTAACATTTAAAAAATTAATTGCTAATTTTAGGAGCACCTAGGTGGTTCAGTTGGTGAAGTGTCTAACTTGATTTCAGCTCAGGTCATGATCTCATGCTCGTGAGATTGAGCCCCATGTCTGGATCTGTGCCAAATGTACCTTGCTTGGGGTTCTCTCTCCCTCTCTCTCTCTCTACCCGTCCCCCACACACATGCACATTCTCCCATGCACATGCATGCATGCTCTCTCTCCCTCAAAGGTAAATAAACATTAAAAAAATAAACATTTACAAAAAATAAATTGCCAATTTTAAAATGCGAAATGCTAATGTAAAAATTTATATTTCTGGGGTGCCTGGGTGGCTCAGTCGGTTAAGCATCTGACTTCGGCTCAGGTCATGATCTCACGGCTTGGGAGTTCGAGATCCACATCGGGCTGTGTGCTGACAGCTTAGAGCCTGAAACCTGCTTCGAACTCTGTGTCTCCCTCTCTTTCTGCCCCTCCCCTGCTCGTGCTTTGTCTCTCTCTCTCTCTCTCTTTCAAGAATAAACATTAAAACATTTTTTTTAATTTAAAGATTCTCTCCACCTCTACCCCTGTGCCCCCCTCACACTTGTTCTCTAAAATTAAAAAAAAAAATTATATTTCTAATGTCTTTCAAAAGAGAGAGAGAGAGAGATGATCCGGCAGCACTGAACCCACATTCTTTTTTGTGTCAGGAATAGGTGACTCTGAGTCAGGCTGTGCCCATTAGCCTAAATTTGTCATGCTCCCCACCCAGCCCACATGGCTCTCTTGAATTATCTGCCTGTCCCCCAAAGACGTTTGAGTTTGCACCTCCTGGCCTAAAGGGAGAAAAACATTTTAAGATTTACAAATCTTCGCGTGTTTCGAACTATTCTCTGTGATACGAGGAAGAGAAGTCGGTCGTGAGGGAGAACGAGAGGAAGGCTTCATCTAGGCTCCAGCTTCGGGGAGGCCTTTTAGACAAAGAGCTGGTTCAGCATCCTAAGAACTGAGGCAGCCTCCAGGCAGGGGGGCCGCCCGGTCGGAAGTCGGAAGGCCCCGAGATGGGAGGAATTTGGAGAGTCCCAGGAGCCCAATAGCCACAGCACAGTGAGGGATGAGGTGGGTGAGGCGGGCAGAGCCCGTGAGGCCTGGGAAGGATTTGGGGTTTTATTCCGAGCGAAACGGGAACTCGTTGGCAGGTTTATAAGCAGAGGGCTAAACGCTACAGTCTGGGTTTTTTTCCAAGATCGCGTCGGCCACCGTGGGGAGCTTGGATTGGAGGGAAGGAAGAAGGCAGCAGGCAGGCTGGTCAGAGACTGAGGAGGAGTGCGGGGTGACGGTGGTGGCCCGGGGCAGGGCAGTGCACCAACTGAATAGTCGGGGGGTGATTCTAGGGGTAGGAGTGGGGGGTCCTGTTGGGGCAACAGGCCAGGCGTTGGGAATAGTCACCGTCGCTGAGCTGCCGTCGCCTCAGTCCTCAATGTTCTGTGTCCTTGGGGGTAAAGAACCAGCTCAGGGTCCCCCAGCTGGTCGGTGGCATTAGACCCAAAGTAGCCTGGCCCTGGAGTCCAGTCTCTTCATCACTGAGCTCTAGTGCCTGTGACAGTCCTCGGCCCACAGGTGTGGGCATTGTTTCCAACCCTCTGTCCCTCCTGTGCTAGAAGGCTTGTGATATAATCCCGCCTAAGCTACCCCACCTGGCTGACAGCCAGGGAAACCAAAGCCGTATTATTTTTCGGCATAAAAGAGAAAACCGGCCCTGTGTCCAGACACAACGTGGCAGGTAGTACAAGCATATGTCCTGGGCTCACACACACCCCCGCCCCCGCCACATGCTGGTCCTGACACACTGGACAAGCCCCTTCAGTTTCCTCCTTCGCGCAGCGGGGGTGCTACTCGTCTCCTCGCCATTACTGTGAAGATAGACGAGGCTGTCTGTGTCAGAGGTCGGCCACCGTTGTCTGCAAAGGTCCAGATGGTCCTTCTGGCTCTGCGGACCCTAGAGTCCCTGTCGCAGCCATTCAGCTCCGCCACCATAGTGTGAAGGCAGCCGGACGATATGGAAACTAACAGGTGTCTCTGTGTTCCAATAAAGCTTTATTTGCACAGACAGGAAGTAGGCCAGACTTGGTCCACAGGCCGTGATTGGCCAACCCCTGATCTCTGCGAAGGGATCAGCTCACAGGGCTGGCCCAAGGGACATACTCAATCAAGACAGCAGGGTCTTGCCAGGCTGCCACACACACCTGGAATGTTCATGTCACTGAACAATGACAGGTAGGATGAAAAGCCATTTTCCTTCACCTGTGCCTGTGCCTGAGCAAGCAGTGTTTGCTCATTGTCTGGACAAACCTTGTTGAATCTTGTTAGGAAGCTTTCTCAGTGCTCCTTGGCAAACAGCATTATTTACTTTTGTGCAAATAGCTTCAAGGAAGTGACACATTTGAGCAAGCTAGAGGGAAGAAGGTGAGCGGTATTGAATATGTTTTTCCTCGATTTGTTACGCAACATTTAAGACATCGGTAAAAGCGTGAAGACGAACACTACAAATACCACGAGCTGGAATCCAACGTAAGAAATAAAAAGCATAAAAGGTCATCTCCCTTTCTTCTCAGAGACACCCACATGCCTGGAGTTGATGTTTGTCATCCCTCTGCATTTCTCTATGTAGACTAGGGGGTCAGCAAACTTTTTCTGTGAAGAGCCTAATAGTAAATATTTTTAGCTTCACAGGCCCTACAGTCTATCGCAGTCGCAGTCACGCAGCTCTTCCATTATAATGCAGAAGAAGCCATCCTCCATAAACGAATGGATGTGTCTGTGTTCCGATAAAACTTCATTTGCAAAAAACAGGCATCCAGTCCCATTTGGCCCATGGGCCTGTGTAGAGTACTGTTTTGCGTGTTTTACAACTTTGTATACGTTGTTTCTTTCAGTCTCTATTCTTTTGACACTTGCTTTTTCTACCCACCCTTATGTCTTATGAAATTTATCCCTGTTTGTGCCCGTGGCTATAGTTCATTCATTTTCACTCTAATATTCCATATTCCATTATTTGATTGTGCCACAACTCCTGTTATCTATTTTTTTATTTTTTTTTTTTGAGGGGGGAGAGGCAAAGGGGAGGGGGAGGGAGAGAGAAAGGGAGACAGAGATTGAGAGAGAATCTTAGCAGGCTCCACACCCAGCACGGAGCCTGACGCAGGGCTCGATCTCACAACCACGAGATCATGACCTGAGCCAAAATCGAGTCAGACGCTTCACCAACTGAGCCACCCAGGGGTCCGTCATTTATCTCTTATACCCCAAACTTAATCACTTAAGACAACACTGGTAAATTATTTCTGGTGCTTCTGTGGATTGGCTGGGTAGACTCTTTCCTGGTCTCCCTGGGGTCTCTCATGAAGCTGCATTTGGCTGGCATGGCTCCCTCCACCTGCCCTTTAATCCTGTGCTTGCTCACAGCATGCTGGTGTCAGGTTTCCAGGAGGGCAGAGTTGGGGCGCATGAGTGGCTCAATCAGTTAAGCATCCCTCTCTTGATTTAGGCTCAGGTCATGATCTCAGGGTTTGTGAGATCAAGCCCCACATTGGGCTCATGCTGACTGCATGGAACCTGCTTGGGATTCTCTCTCCCTCTCTCTCCCTCTCTCTCCCTCTCTCTCTCTGCCTCTCCTCCACTCGTGCTCTCTCTCTCTCTCAAAATAAATGGACTTTAAAAAAAAAAAAAGAGGAGGGCGGAGGTAGGAGCTTCAAAAGCACTTGACAGCTAGTCTCCAGAACTCCCATCACTCAGCCACTTCTATCAGTCAAAACAAGTTACAAGGCCAGTGGAGATTCTAGAAGTACGAAAATGGACTCTGCCTCTTGACAAGAGAACCTGGTCATGTTTTCCAGTCTACCCTAGAATATCTCAGTCTCTTAAAGAAGCAGAAGTCTTCCCCAACAGGAAGTGAACGTGTTGGCATCTGATGGTGGGTGACATTGGGAATTCAGGAACCAGGAGAAAGAACTCAATACTCTGAGCATATAATAGACTCCCCATGTCTGTCTTACAGAACCCTTTGATACCTTGTGTGTTGCTCAGAATAGTGGACCATCCTCTGTGCTGGGGAGGGCTTCCTGGGGGTAGAAAGCAGGGACGCTTCTCTTTTCCTTTGCTCCTCCATGTTTTGGAAGCATTGTCTTCATTCGCGAGACTGAATGGGTGAAAAAGAAGGAACTGCTGTTACAAAACTGGAGCCAGAACTAGAAATATCCTTTCAAGAGATATAAGAAAGGGACACCAGGGTGGCTCAGTCAGTTAAGGGTCCAACTCTTGGTTTCAGCTGAGGTCATGATCTCACAGTTCATGAGATCAAGCCCCGCGTTGGGCTATGCACAGACAGCACAGATTCCGTCTCTTGGGATTCTCTCTCTCCCTGTCTGCCCCGTCCCCTGCTTATGCTCGCTGTCTTGCTCGCTCTGTCTCAAAAATAAATAAATAAGCTTAAAAAAGTAAAGAGATGTAAACATAAACAGCGTGGAGATACTGTTTCACACCTGTTAGGTAGACAGAGATAAGCACAGTTTATTACATTTTCAATAAAAATACAACCTGTGGGCTACGGATGGTGGATCAAGCCGCTTGCCTCAGTGCAGTCCCTTCTCCAGCCAGCTGCTCATGGAATCGGTGCCTGGCATGTCAGACTGTGGCTGAAGCAAACGACACATTTGTAACTGTGGCCTTTGGAGAAGCAGGTTCCTCCCACAAGAAGAGTGGAGAGTGTGTCTTTGGATTAAATGGCGTGGGCATCTTTACAGAGGAAGGATGGTTCATTCAACACCCCAAATCTTGATGGACATTAACCACACATGGCCCTACTCTGTAGAGTAGGGGTTGAAAACTCACTACCCTCAGAACCAGGCAGGAAGCATGAGGCATATACAAAATATGGGTCCCTCTTTTTTTTTTTAATTTTTTTAATGTTTTTAATGTTTTTAATGTTTTTATTTATTTTTGAGACAGAGAGAGACAGAGCATGAGCAGGGGAGGGGCAGAGAGAGAGGGAGACACAGAATCCGAAGCAGGCTCCAGGCTCTGAGCTGTTGCACAGAGCCCAATGCGGGGCTCGAACCCACCGACTGCGAGATCATGACCTGAGCCGAAGTCAGATGCTTAACCAACTGAGCCACCCAGGTGCCCCAATGTGGGTCCCTCTTGACCTGCCTTTCCCTTTCCTACTTTTGATAGGGTCCTAGCATGTGAAAAAAAAAAGAGTACAACTGCAATGAAAAGACAGCACTGAAAGCAGACATTTATGTTTCAGGGACAGTGCAGTATCTATAGTGACCCCAGGGAACCTATGGGGATAGGCTGTGTCATCACATGGGAATGCAGGCATGGTGTTGCTAGACCATCTCGCTGTTCAAATGAAGCCATAAGTCCAGATTATTTGGTGAAATCTCCTGGTTTTTCAACAAAAGCAACTAATTTCAGATTTTCCTTAAAAATATGCAGGCCAAGCAAAATACGTTTATGGGCTAACTGTGCCTCACAGGCCACCGGTTTGCAGCTCCTGATTTGGAAACTGATAAAATTGTGTGCTCTCTTGGTTCAGACGCTCTTCTGCAGGTGACAAGGAAGCATCCTAATCATGTGTCCCCGGTGCCTCTTTTTCCTCCTTCCAAGGTATCAAGACAGAAGACAGCTTGAACCATTCCCCCAGCCAGAGTGGATTCCTCAGCTACGGCTCCAGCTTCAGCACCCCACCCACTGGACAGAGCCCGTACACCTACCAGATGCACGGTCAGTGTGGCGCTGCGGCCCCTTCCTGTCCACCTCCAAGGCACTGCCTGACTTAGGTGTCCCGTCATTCATTCGTTTGCTTGCCAGATTTATTGAGCGCCTACTATGTGCCAGAATCTATCTCCAGGAGTCAGAGCGGTGGACAGAAGAGAACAGACATGAGATCTGCCCTTATGGCAATTGTATGGCAGGAGGGAGAGATTGACAGTAAACAAGGCAACACATAAACCAGCTAATTTTGGAAGAAGTTGAGTGCCGTGAAGCAAATAGACATGGAGTTTGGGTAGAGAGTGATGAGCAATTTAAGGGTCAGGAATGGTGAGATATACAACTGTAGACGGGGTCATCAGGGCAGACTCTGAAGAGATGACATGGGACAGAGACACAAAGAGGTAGGAGGGCTCAGCCATGGACAGGCCTGGAGGAAGAGCATTCCAGGTCTTGGGAACAGCCAGTGCGAAAGCGGTATGCAGGGCAATGTCTTGATGTGTTTGAGGCACAGAACAGAGGCCAGCAAGGCTGGAGCGGGATTCAAGGGGTGTGGGAGGAGAGAGTGTTGGAGAGAGAACAGAGCCAAATTATGTAAGGTCCTGAGGGCTGTGGGTAGGAGTTGGCTTTGGTAAGTGTGACGGGACAGGCAAGTCCGTTGTAGACTCAGACATGCCAGGTGGTAGGAGTTTGGGGCAGGCTAGTAAAGAAGCTGGTATTCCAGGCAGGAGGTTCAGGGGCTCTGCATCACCCTACGGTGGCCTTAGAAAGGGCAGAAGACTCCAGTGTGTAACTTCACCCCACATACCCTAAGTAACTGGATTCCTGGATTTTTCTGTGCCCACTCTTTGACCTTCCTAGGGCCCCTTCTCTTCTTAGAGTCCCTTGGGAGCATATTGGGGCTGAAGCATGGAGTAGAGGGGCTAGTGGCAGTCATGTGGGGGATCCGCATCCTGGTATTTTTTTCCTTCATGAAATCTGGTAAAAATGACCGTCAAGGATTTGAAAAATAATATGCAAGAGTAAAGGAGTAATGAGAAGTCCGTGGGCTAATGAGTGATTATACTTTTCTTTTAAAAAAAAAAAAACTGTTCGCAAGTGTTGTGTTGTCACTTTGTCTTGTAAATGTCTTATTAAAGAAACAATAAAAATGGATATCAAGGGCAGCCTTTCAGAGAAAAACCTGGCGAAGGGACAGCAAATGATCTTGGCGGGGGGGGGGGGGGGGTGGAGAAAGGGGCTGATAAGCATTAATGCCCAGCCCTTGGAAAAGCTCCCATGTAAAGGTCTGTATCAGAGCTTGTTGTGACACCATCAGCCAACACCAAACACTTGCCACA
The DNA here is from genome assembly GCF_022079265.1 of Lynx rufus. Classification (NCBI taxonomy): domain Eukaryota; kingdom Metazoa; phylum Chordata; class Mammalia; order Carnivora; family Felidae; genus Lynx; species Lynx rufus. The sequence continues at coordinate 14,155,210 of NW_025814896.1, read as the reverse complement.
TGCCACACGATGTTGTTTGGATCATCTTATACGACCTTCATGGCAAAGTGTTGGTGCTGGTATTATTCCCATTTTCTAGGTGAGGAAATTGAGGCATGGAGGGAATGATCGGTTTGCCCAACATCAAGGCAAGGAGTTTAGATTTTACTGCAAGTGCAGTAAACAGAATGTGTCGAATCTCTTAGGGGTCTTGCAGAATCCCATCCCCCAGGCTGACCCCCAAACCCTTGCTCTTCTCTGCTTCTGCTTTCGCCTCTGGCCCCCCACGGTAGCCTTCTGAGTCTCACTGAAGGGTGCAAGCTCCTGGGACCCATCTTCAAGTGGGAAGTGAAATTATGGCAGCAGTCCTGATAATAAAGGCTTCTGAAGACACTGAACTTGAACTTGCATTTGGGTCACTCTCAAGCCAGTGTTTACTAGCTCTGTGAGTAGAGATGAGACGTACTGCCTCAGGACTTCTAAGGCCATGAAGGTTGAACCGCAAACACAGTCCACCCTCCCCCATTCTGACATCCTTCCCCACCCCCGCAGAAAATAAGTGGATTCAGTGACGTTAGGAGTGGCTCTCCATCCATCATTCTTTCACTGTGTATTATTGAGTACGAGTTCTATGCCTGGCACCCTTTTAGGCACTGGAGACATGGCCAGCAACAGTGACAGTCCCTCAGAGAGAAAGCAAAGAATCAATTAACGAATAAACGGATTATTAACAGACTTTGACAGAGCTTGTGAAGGACAGAGACAGGGCAGTGTGATGGGCAGTGATGAGGGGCGTAGCGGTTGACATAACCCAGATGGTTAGGGAGACCCGAGTAATGGAAAGGTGCAAGCCACATGAGCAGCTGGAGGTTCTCCCAAAGGAGAAGCATGAGTCTGGGGGCAGTGAGTAAAGGGGATGAGATTGGAATGCAAAGAGGGGACCCACCCCCGCCCCAAGCCAGGACATATAGAATATGTCATTTCTTCTCTGGTCCTTATGGCTGCCCCATGAGGAGGGCATTATCATGCCTGCTTTACACATGGTGAAAGCGAGGCCCAGAGAGGGGAAGTGATTTACTCAATATCACACAGCCAATAAGTATTCAGAGCTGGCATTCAGACTCGGATTTCTGGAATTCCGGAGCCTGTGCTGTTTCCTCCAAGTGCCATTTCCTGGACTCTTTCAGGATTCCAAATAGCATCCTAAGCTATGTGTATACCATACGCCATTCCCCGTAATCCTCCCAATAGCCCTGTGACCTACGGTCTATCATTATCCCCATCTTACAGATGGAGAAGCTGAGGCACACATTGGTAAAGTAACTTGCCCAAGGTCACATGGCTATGGCGGTGGGATCTGAAGCCAGGCCGTTTCACTGCAGAGCCCAGGCATGCAACCCCCATACCATCCTGCCCTCCCCACTCTTGTAGAACCCTCTAGAAGACAATTCTCCATGGATGAGCACTTGCCTAAACCCTGCCTCGCCACCTCAATCCCCACCAGCCCTTCACAAGTCGAAAAACATCTGCTCTGTTCCCACCCAACCATGGGAATAATCCAGGTTATTTTCTTACCGTCCTTGCGGCCCAGATGCCAGAAGGGCTGCGACAGCAGCTGGACTTTGTCCCAATTAACTGCCTTCAGTCTCATGCTAATGGCCATAAACTGCTCTTGAAACAGCCCAGGCATTCTGCAAGCCTGACATATTCCTCCGTAAGTATTTTTTTCAAACACAAACACACAGAACGCTCACACACCATGCCCATGTGCTTCCTATTAACTTTTTTTTTTCAAGTTGTTCCAGAGGAGAAATAAACTCTGAAACTACTCCGTGTGCGTTTCAGAATGGAAGACGTCAGTTCAGCTTAGCTTTTCAGATGAGGAAGGGAATGAAGAAAGGGTCTGGGATGAGTCTTTTTCCTCTCTAGGAATTAAAATCACAATTTCATCAAAGCAGAAAGAACCCAAGCAGGGACCAACCGCCCCATCACTTTGCAGATGAGTAAACTGAGGCACTGCCACAGAATGGCTTGTGTAGGGTCACAGAGCAAGCATTAGATAAGCCGGATGCCTCCCTCTGGGTCCTCTACCTACTCTCATAAACTTCCAGAAACCTCAGCGGGGTCATCACCCCTCAAGGCTCTGGTCTGAGATCTGTATCTGTTTGGATAACACTGCCCCTCCACCAAATGCATAATAAACATAAGAGAGAAAAGTTCACAGCACTCGTCAGCCTTCGCTTGTTGTTTATTTTCTTTTTTTTAAGTTTACCCAAGAGTTTTTATAACTGAAATGTGTTTCTCATGGCTTTGATTTTTGTTGTTGTGTTTCTTTTTGCTTCTCCTGCTGAAACACTGCTACTCACAGAAACGGCTCCAAAGATTAAAAAGAAAACATCTTGAGCGTGTATTATAAGAACTTGCTGGTGCCGTGGAGGGACTGAGAGCCCCAGACCACACACCCCACGATTTGAATGAGGCACTTGACTTCCTGTGCCTCGGTTTCCTCACCTGGGAACTGGCATCCTAGCAAGGGAGAGGACCTCAAGGGGCTCTCGGGGGGACGAAATGGAATGATTCCTGGGCACGTCAGATGAGGTCCGTAAAGGCTGGGTGCTCTTTTTCTCATTCCTGCTGTTTGTTTTGTAACATAGGTGTTAACATCGGTAACCCTGAAGTCAGGCGAAGTGAACTTTGCAGTGTTCCAGCATGTGGCACTGAGCCAGCGTTCTTCCCCTCTAACATTGGGTAGTGATAATACTGATGCATGGCGTACTATGATAATTAAATGAGCTGAACTCTGTGTGTGTGTGTGTGTGTGTGTGTGTGTGTGTGTGTGTGTAGTATTTAGAGCAGCGCCTGGCACAAACTTAGTGCTCTACCAATGTTAGCCGTTGTTACCGTTGACCCCTTGAACAGTAGGGATTTGAACTGCGTGGGTGGGTCCGCTTACGTGCAAATTTTTTTTCAATAAATCCAGCAGAGTCCTGTGAATGTATTACCTGTTCCGTATGATTTTCTTAATAACATTTTCTTTTCTTAGCTTACTTTATTGTGAGAATACAGTATGTAATATATAGGACACACAAAGTACGTGTTAATTGACTGTTATTGGTAAGGCAGCATAGACTATGAGCAGTGAAGTTCTCTTTTTATTGTTTCATTTTATTTTTGTCCATCATGACAAGTGTATTCTGTGGTAGTTAAGTTCAAAAGTTATACAGGGAATTTCAACTGCGCGGGTTCCAGAGACAACGGAATTGCTATCTTAACTTCAGGTCTGACGGTCTGTGTTCTTCCCAAGTTCACCTGTGTTTCCTGAATTCTCAGTTTTATTAAGGAGTCCTGGTAGAAGAAAAGAGGAATACTAATTTGAGACTGTTGAGTCTTCCACATCAGCATAAACTCCCCTTCTGGTAAAAATCTGCCTTATACGGGGACTTGAAAATAGTCAGATCTCTTCAGTTCCTTCTGTATTCCTTCTGTATTCACCAAAGACCAGGGAACGTTAATACTGAAGCTCAGAACCCAACATGAGCCATTCAGGAACATGGAAGCATGTGATTCGGGGATGAGGGGGAGAATTAAAAGCCTAGCAGAAGGGTCTGGAAGCCAGTGATCTCAGCCAGAGACTTCAGGGACCGGTTTGTGTTGGACTTGTGAAACCTAGCAGTTTCTGGCACCAGAAAGCTGTGTGACTTTGGACAAGCCATTGAACTCTCAAGATCTGTATCTCACAGCTCTGGTGCTCACAGATGCTCACTGAAAAGATAGAGAGGTTGGAAAAGTTCATGGTCAGCTGCATCAAATACATTTGGTAAATAGTGTGCAGCACAAAATTAAGTAGATGTCTTTGCTGCAGGACTTCTCAGACCCTTTGCAGCCTGATGCACCTTGTGGCTTTTCAGGAGTGGAATTCAGTAGCCAGTGTTTCTGGGTAGGTCTGGATAGGGACCTTCTCACAAAAGACTGCTCTGTTCTCAGCGGGAAGTCCTGGGCGTGATGGCCCTTAGAACCCTTTCTGGTAAAATTGTGTGATTCTCCAATTAAAAAAAAAAAATGATGAACATGAATGTGTTCTTCTTTTCTGTATTTTACTTTTGCTGAGATACAATTCACATACCATAAAGTTCACCCTTTTAAAGTATACAAAGCAATGCTTTTACTATATTCACAAAGTTGGGCAACCCTCCCCACTCTCTTGATTCCACATTTTCATTACACCTTTTTTTTTTTTTTTTAATTTTTTTTTTTCAACGTTTATTTATTTTTGGGACAGAGAGAGACAGAGCATGAACGGGGGAGGGGCAGAGAGAGAGGGAGACACAGAATCGGAAACAGGCTCCAGGCTCTGAGCCATCAGCCCAGAGCCCGACGCGGGGCTCGAACTCACGGACCGCGAGATCGTGACCTGGCTGAAGTCGGACGCTTAACCGACTGCGCCACCCAGGCACCCCTACACCTTTTTTTTTAATGTTTATTTGTTTTTGAGAGAGAGCGAGTGAGCAGGGGAGGGGCAGAGAGAGAGAGGGAGACACGGAATCTGAAGCAGGCTCCAGGCTCTGAGATGTCAGCACAGAACCTGATGCAGGGCTCGAACTCACGAATTGTGAGACCGTGACCTGAGCCAAAGTTGGACGCTTAGCCAACTGAGCCACTCAGGCACCCCTCGTTACACCTTTTTTAGGGTTCCTGGACCCAATTCCAACAGGGGAGTCCCCCCGCCCGAAAACACCAAGCAATTCTTGGACACCAGCATGGCATCCAAGAATTCAAGTCAATTCTGACACTGTCTACCTGGAGACAGCATCAGGTTCCACAGGTCAAGGGTTCGGTCCTACAAGACTGCCCCACCCTCCTTCAGATGCCAGTCACAAGCCCAGACTGTTACCTGTCCTTCTGACTGACTGGCTACAGACTGGAACTTCCAATGACCCCTCCTTGGGTTTGATTACTTTGCTAGAGAGGCTCACAGAACTCAGGGAGACACTTACTTACATTTACCAGCTTATCAAAGGATATGAATCAAAAGCCAGATGAAAAGATACAAAGGGCAAATTTCTGAACAAAGGAGCTTCGGTCCTCATGAAGTTTGGGGCCTGGCTCAATGGCACATAAGAGTATTCTAGTTCCCCAGGCATAGGAGCTCTCTGACAAGGTCAAAAAGCTGCTGTCTTGGGTTTTTATGGAGGCTTCATATATAGTAATGATTGACTAAGTCATTGGCCCTTGGCTGACTCAACTTCCAGCCCCCTCTGTCGCTCCCTGGAGGTCGGGGTGGGACTGAAAGTTCCAACTCTTTAATCACGTGGTTGGTCCTCCTGGCGGCCAGCTCTCACCCTTGGGTGGGTCCAAAAGTCGCCTCGATTAATAACAAGACACCCATTTCACATTAATGGATCTGAATGTGTTTTCAGGAACTGTGGCTGAAGATCAGTATTATCTGAGAATTCTATTTTGGTCATCTGAATGGTCAAATACACATTTCTTGTAAATCATTATATGATAACCCCAGAATGGAGCCCCATGCACATTAGCCATCATTTCCTATTCCCCTCCCTTTCTTTTGTGATAAAAAAAGTTACATTTAAACTTACTCTTCCTTTATATTATTTTTTGAGCAGTTTATGTATTTACCTAGTTTAAACATCTATAGAAATCTCTCTTCTACCCTTGTCCCACATCCACTCAGTTTCCAAAGCCTCAATGGTTAACCATTTAAACTAGGTTCTTGTGAGCCCATCCAGATTTGGGGTTTTTTGCAAGTATGAGCAAACATGAACACAGTCCATTCTACTTCATATTTCTATGACAAGAAGTCATTCATTCATGTTTCATAAGTAAGGAAATGATGTCAACTCTGTTTTCAAATGAGAACTCTAAAGTTGCATTGGTTCGTTTGCTTTTTAGATTTTCTCCTTATCACTGGTTTTAAGCAATTTCATTTTTGATGCCTTGGTGCTGTTTTTTTCATGATTCTAGGACTTTGGATTCATTGAGCTTCTTAATCTGTGAGTTTATAGTTTTTATCACATTTGGAAAAGTTTCGGCCATTACTTCTTCAAGTAGTTCCTCCCCACTATGTCTTCAAGTTCACTAACCTTTTCTTGTATAGTATCTGATCTGCTGTTAATTACACTCATGGCATTTTTTTTCATCTTCAGATATTTGATCTCTATTTTTTTTAATCTTCCATGCCTCTATTTAACATGCCCAGTCTTTCTAGTGGCTCCTTGAACAGACAGAACACAGTTATAGTAACTATTTTAATATGCTTATCTATTAGTTTTGTCATCTCTGTCATTTCTCGGTTATTTTTCACTTATTTTTCTCCTCATTACAGGTCATATTTCCTGATGCTTTGTGTGCATAAGTTCTGATTGTATGCCCGACATTGAGAATTTTACCTTGTTGGATGCTGGACATTTTTATATTTCTATGAATATTCTTAAGCTCTGTTCTGGGATGCAGTTAAATTACATGGAAACAGTTTGATCCTCTCTAGTCTTGCTTTCAGTTTTGTTAGGTAGAGCAGAGCAACATTTGGTCTAGGGCACTCTTGACCTAACAACATTTTCCCACTACTGAGGAAGCCTTTCTGTGTATTCTACCCAATGCCCCATGAATTATGAGGTTTTCCACTCTGGCTGGCAGGAATAAGAACTATTTGAAACTCTGTTATGAGCTCTGGGTATTGTTCCTTCTAATCTTTTCAAGTGGTTCTCCTCCAGCCTTTGTGGACACCCTAGGGGAAATGTCCACAAATCTCTGGAGCACTCTCGCAGTGCAGCTCTGTTTTCTGGAACTCTGCTCTGTGAATCCTACCCATTAGGCTTCCCTGGACTTGCAGTTCATCTGTTCAGCTTAGAGAGACCACTGGGTACTGGGCACCTTCCGGCCACAGTGGGGCAATCATGTGGCTCATTCTTCGTTTCCTTTCTCTCAAAGATTGCAGTCACTCATTATCTGATGTCTGATGTCTTGGGAATCTAGTTTTTTAACTATTTCACGTGGGGAGGTAAATCTAGTCCCCATGACCCAGTCTTGGCCAGAAGTGCATGTACAGCCATATTGGTTTGTTTGCACTTTTCCCCAGCACATATGGTAACAGCAGCTGAATGCAAAATACGTAACACTGGTAAAGACAACAAGCTTCTAGGAACACAGTTCTGTCCCTGGTGCCCTTTGTTCTTCGTCTGACTTCAGTTTGGCCGCATGCTCTATTTTTGAAGAATTTCTTTTGCAATTTCCCCAATATTTCGTGCATTTTGCCCTGGTTTCCATAGTTCAACACTTCCAGTGTCTTTATACCCCCTTCTGTCAAGATAATTTCACCTCTTTTTTAAAGCTAAGTCCTCTATTTATTGTAGCACTTCTCTATTACTCTTTTTTATTGAGATTATTATTATTCTTGCTTTTGTCAGTGCTTTGGTTACAAAGTTGTGTTGCTTTTGAGCAGTCTGCCCTAACCCTACTTTTTCCCATAAGCCCCATTATTTCAGTGAACAATTTTGCACAACACACAGCCTCTCAGGAAGGCTTTGTCACATTATGGCAGTAACACTTGCATTTACTCTTATTTTCATAGGTAACATACATACACCGTCTTCTGCACTTTGCTTTCTTCATTAGCAACAGATATTGAAGAACTTTGTAAGTCCGTGTATAGAAAGGGCTTCCTCTTTTTCTTCACAGGTGCCTGTCATTCTTTCGAATGATGTCCTGTAAATCATTTAATCAGTTCCTCATTGGGTGTCTACAATTACCACCAGTATGGCTATGAATAATCCTAAATGCGTATCATTTCATTTTTCTGCAAGGACATCTGAAGGGTAGGTTGTGCAGAAGAAGAATTCGGGGTTGAGGGGAAAGTCCCATTTTTAAAAATTGGTGGATTTTCCAAGCTACCTTCCGTAGGGATTCTACCAATCTAAACTCCCGCCAGCAGTGTGTGAGAGTGCCGATCTGGCCAACCCAGTGGCATCTAGTTATTGGCCATTTTTTCCAATCCTATGCATGAAAAGCGGTTTCTTGGCATAATACTAATTCGTGTGTGTTATGAGGTTGAGCCTCTTTTCAAATCTTTAGCCGATTTGTGGTTACTTTTCTGTGAACTAGGAGATGAGATTTGAGACATTGTACAAGAGAGGAGTGCCGTGGCGCCAGGCATACTAATATTTAAGCATATGATAAAACCTTAGTAACCAAAACAGCTTGTTTTGGGTGTATGTGTAAACTGATTGACCAGTAGAGGAGAGCGTGCCATCCAGAAAGAGACAAAGCGTATCTAGGAATTTTGTACATGGGGCAGATGGCATGTCAGTGGGGAAAGACGCAATATTCAGTGAATGGTTTTGGAACAATTCGTTAGCCATCTGGAGGGGGAAAATCCATTCCTTTTACTGCATATCACGAAAAGAATCCAAATGGATTAGCAGTTTATTTTTTTCCTTCAAAACTTTATTGAAATTCTAGTTAGTTAACATATAGCGTAATATCGGTTTCAGGAGTAGAATTTAGTGATTCATCACTTACATACGTCACTTCATCACTTACATACGACACCCAGTGCTCACCTCCACGAGTGCCCTCCTTAATGCCCGTCACCCATCTAGCCCATCCCCCCACCACCTCCTCTCCTGTATCAACAGTTTTTTGTTTTGTTTTGTTTTTATTTCTTTAATTTACATCCAAGTTAGCATATAGTGAAACAATGATTTCAGGGGTAGATTCCTTAATGCCCTCACCCATTTAGACCATGCTCCCTCCCACAACCCCTCCAGTAACCCTCAGTTTGTTCTCCATATTTATGAGTCTCTTCTGCTTTGTCCCCCTCCCTGTTTTTATATTATGTTTGTTTCCCTTCCCTTATGTTCATCTGTTTTGTCTCTTAAAGTCCTCATATGAGTGAAGTCATATGACTTTTGTCTCTCTGACTAATTTCACTTAGCATAATACCCTCCAGTTCCATCCACGTAGTTGCAAATGGCAAGATTTCCTTCTTTTTGATTGCCGAGTAATACTCCATTGTGTATAGATACCACATCTTCTTTACTGGATCCGCAGTTTAAATGTCAGAAGTCAAATCATAAAAGAACTAGAATGACAATAAGCAAAATTTGTATAACCCTGGAGTAGAAAAGGCTTTTCTCACTGTGACTTAGAAGCTAGCCATCAAGGAAAAGACAGCAAGTTTAACTACAGATTGGTTGGGGGGGGGGGGGGGCGAGGGGTGGGGGCGTGGCAAAGAACACCAGAAGTAAAGTCAAAACAAAAACAAACAAAACAGAAAACAAGTGGCAAACTGAAAAACATTTACATCGCAAATCGTAGACACGCAGGTCGTTAACTCTTTGCAAATGATTCTGCAGTTCTGTGAATTGAGCCTGCTCCGGGAGGTGATTCTTCTCAATGAAAGAGAGAAGTGAGTTAGTTGTAATGTTGCAGGGAGTGGTGAGCGGTCAGGCCGAGGGCAAGCTGAAAACTACGCACCCGTCTGGCAGGGGTGTAGGTATTACTCGGCTTTCGCCCGTTGCTGCCACACGAGAATGGGACGCTGGGGAGGCTAAATCTTTCCATTTTCAGGGTAATCCCTGTAGCTGGATTTGACTGTGAAATCTTTTTCATTGTGGGCAAACTGATTTATTTTGAGAGACAGAGAAAACAGAGCGTGAGTGGGGGAGGGATAGAGAGAAAGGGAGGCAGAATCCAAAGCAGGCCCCAGGCTCTGAGCTGTCAGCACAGAGCCCATCACGGGGCTCGAACTCACAGACCACGAGATCATGACCTGAGCCGAAGGCGGACACTCAACCCACCCAGCCACCCAGGCGCCCCTTTGGCAAACCGATTTAAACACTCTCTTTAAAATACTTTGTGAAGCAGACGAACGTGTATAAGGCTGGTCTTCATGACTCCATCTTGCAATCTGTTTCCATAGTTTCTTAACTGAACCCCGGGTGCTCAGAGAAAATCCCCAACCAGGTGGTGACTTGGGGACCCAGGAAGATCTCACCCCCTTCCATGCCCACCTCTGGCCTGTTTCATCAGTGAGGCATTTCCCGGAGGACTCAAGTGATGGGCACGGCCACAGCTGCCTTGGAGCCCAGTGGCCTCCTCCTGGCAAAGTGGGGTAATTTCCGCATTTCTTCTTGGCAGTAGGCTGTCCCGGCCCAGCCAGTCTCCAAGTCTGCCTGGTCTCTCACTCTGTCAGTCGAGACAGGGGCCAGGCTTGGCATCCATGGGTTCCTGGCCTGAGGTCGGGTTTCCTGGTGTGAATCAGCAACTTTCCTGCACACGACAAAGTGGGTGAGGTTTCCCGATACATGTCAGCGTTCTTGCACCATGCGGCCCCTCCACCCTGGCAGTCACCTTCTCGTCACCTTCACGGGGTTTGGCGGGCCTGCCACTTCCTGCTTGTGCTGACGCCTTCCAGATTTAGGACGTACGGAGTTTAAATGGGCAGTCTTTTCCTCTGACCACGGAACAAGATTTATTTAGTCACCCCCATCTCCAAAAGTCGCTGGAGACGACCCACGAAAGCAGCTCGGGTGATTGAGCCTTAGTTTTGGGGGTCAGAAGGGAGTTTCATCATCCACAGTTCACGAAGGGGCGCCTGGGTGGCTCAGTCCGTTAAGCGTCCGACTCTTGGTTTCGGTTCAGGTCACGATCTCACGGTTCGTGAGTTCGATCTTCGCGTGGGGCTCTGTGCTGACAGCTTGGAGCCTGCTTGGGATTCTCTCTCTCTCTGTCTCTCTTTGCCCCTCCCCCTCTTGCTCTCTCTGTCTCTCTCTCTCAAAATAAATAAACTTAAAAAAAAAAATTCATGAAGGCAGTGCTGGCCTATAGGCTTCCTACGATGATGGGAAAGGGTTGGATGTCTGTGCTGCCCAATATGGTGGCCACGAGCCACATGGGGCTGTTGAGCATTGGCCAAAACAGCTGAAGCAATGACACGTTTCTGTTGTTTACTCGTAGTTATAGCAACCGTAAATGTGGCTGGTGGCCACCATGTCAGGCGGCACAACTGTAAGAGATCATTAAAAGGCAACTCTCCTGGTTAATGAGGGGGTCCGGGGAAGGCAGTTAGCAGGTGTTCCAGAACGAACGCTTGCATCCCACTAAAATCCATCTATTGAAGCTCTAACCCCAGTGCGACAGTATTTGGAGATGCCGCCCGTGGCCTGCAGTTAGGGTGAGATGAGGCCATGAGGACGGGGCCCCCCTGATGAGACTGGTGTCCTCCCCTCGAGCGCACCCCCCGAGGAAAGGCCGTGTGAGGGCATGGCGAGAAGGCGGCCGTCTGTAGGCCGGGAGGAGGGCTCTCGTGAGGAACTTAGTCAGTCGGCACCCTGCTTCTGGACTCCCCCGCCTCCGGTAGTGGGAGAGATACGCGTCTGCTGCTTAAACCACCCGGTTTATGGGTGTTTTGTTGTAACAGCCCAAGCTGACTGAGATCATCGGGTTTTTTTGAGACACACAAAAGTGGAAAAGTTGAAAGCTCGGAACATTGTTTTATTTTTCTGTTTTGGAGGTGTTCCACTGCCTTCTCTTCCTGCCCCCACCGCAAGAGGGGTTTTCGGGGCAAAGCTGCAGAACCGAGGGCCCCAGAAGCCGCCCTCAGGGTCTGCATGTGGAACTGAGAGCTTGTGGGGGACCCAGGGCGGTGCCTTCAGATGCCATTATTGCAGCAGATGTCAATGGAGCGGCTTTTCTGTGCACCAGGGTGGGGAAACAGACCCTAATCGATGGCACAACATAGGTAAAACTGTACCTGAAACGTGCTAAGAGGCAAGGCCCAGAAGGACTCTGCAGCTATCTGGCTCTAGGCCCGCTCTCTTCATTCTGCCCCTGGTCACAAACCAACATGCCCCGGGAGCCTGGCCCACAGGGCAGTGTGTGGGGCTGGTTGGGTGAAGCCTGGGATGAACTGAGCATCCCTAGCCCTCCATAAAGAGGAGGCCCTACTCCACCAAGGCCGAGTGGTGCCATACGGGGGTCAATTATTCCAAAGTAAACAAACAAACAGACCCAAAAGCCTGGAAATTACGACTTCATAAGATCTTCCCCAATTTAAAACACTTCCATTGGGGGGCACCTGGGTGGCTTAGTCGGTTGAGCGTCCAGCTCTTGGTTTCGGCTCCGATCATGGCCTCAAGGTTTGTGGGTTTGAGCCCTTGATTCTCTGTCTCCCTCTCTCTGTGCCCCTCCCCTGCTCTCTCTCGCTCTCTCTCTCTCTCTCTCTCTCTCTCTCTCTCTCTCAGAATAAACATTTATTTAAAACAACTTAAATTGGGGGCGCCTGGGTGGCTCAGTCGGTTGAGCAGCCGACTTCAGCTCAGGTCATGATCTCATGGTCCGTGAGTTCGAGCCCCGCGTCAGGCTCTGTGCTGACAGCTCAGAGCCTGGAGCCTGTTTCAGATTCTGTGTCTCCCTCTCTCTGACCCTCCCCCGTTCATGCTCTGTCTCTCTCTGTCTCAAGGATGAATAAACGTTAAGAAAAAAAAATTTTTTTTTTAATTAAAAAAAAAAACTTAAATTGGTAGCAACAAATTAAAAAGAACTACTTCTGGGGCGCCTGGGTGGCGCAGTCGGTTAAGCGTCCGACTTCAGCCAGGTCACGATCTCGCGGTCCGTGAGTTCGAGCCCCGCGTCAGGCTCTGGGCTGATGGCTCAGAGCCTGGAGCCTGTTTCCAATTCTGTGTCTCCCTCTCTCTCTGCCCCTCCCCCGTTCATGCTCTGTCTCTCTCTGTCAAAAATAAATAAACATTGAAAAAAAAAATTAAAAAAAAATAAATAAATAAAAAGAACTACTTCTGCCCATTGGCCACCATTCTGCTAACCCTGTTCTACATGGTGGCCATGGAGAAAACTGATGTCAGGACGGGGGACTCTGAGCTCCTTCTCTAGGTCCTGCCCTCAAGGAGCAGATGTTCTGCGGTAGGAGACAGATAATAAATAAGGAAAACAAGTTCTATGGTACGTTGGGGGGAGAGGGAGAATTAAGGGAAAAACGAAAGAAGCCAGTGCTGGGTTTGTGATGTGTTTTTTGCGACAGAGTGGTCAAGGAAGGCTTCACGGAGGAGGAGAGTGGAGGGGTTTGAGCAGGAGGGTGGCATGATAGGTCTTGAGTTTTAACAGGCTTCCTCTGGCCACCACGTGGAGAACAGTCTGTAGAGGCAAAAGAAAGCACGAGATCGGCGAGGAGGCCAGCGCAGTGGTCCAAGCAAAGGACAGGCCCTTGGCTTAGGGGTGACGGTGGCGGTGGAGAGACCTGGTCAGAGTCTAGGTGTACTTTGCCTGTGAAATTGACAGCAACTGCTGCTGGCTTGGCTTTGGGGAAACAACTAGAGATAAATGGAGGGCGAGGGAGGTGGAGCTGGGCTCACACGCTGTCTGTCCAGCATGCAGCCTGTTCCAGAGGGGAAGCTCCGGGTCTGTGTCTCTCCCAGCCCAGGGAAGGAGCCTCACTGTCACACCCAGTTTCCCCCTGAAGGCAGTAGGGTCTGTGAGGGAAGAGCACTTCTGTTGTTTTCTGCATCGTGTAACTGAATATCGTTAAACATTCGGTTAAAAATAATCGAAGCCCCGGGGGGCTCAGTCGGTTAAGCCTCTGACTCTTGATTTCAGATCAGGTCCTGATCTCGCGGTTTGGGGGTTCAAGCCCCGCGTCGGGCTCCGTGCTGACAGTGCAAAGCCTGCTTGGGATTCTCTCTCTCTCCCTCTCTCTCCCTGCCCCTCCCCTGCTCGTGATCTTTCTCTCTCTCAAGAATAAGTAAATTTTTATGGGGCGCCTGGGTGGCGCAGTCGGTTAGGCGTCCGACTTCAGCCAGGTCACGATCTCGCGGTCTGGGAGTTTGAGCCCCGCGTCGGGCTCTGGGCTGATGGCTCAGAGCCTGGAGCCTGTTTCCGATTCTGTGTCTCCCTCTCTCTCTGCCCCTCCCCCGTTCATGCTCTGTCTCTCTCTGTCCCAAAAATAAATAAAAAAAAAACGTTGAAAAAAAAAAATTAAAAAAAAAAAGAATAAGTAAATTTTAAAAAATAATCGAAGATACTATGGTATGGTATAATTCCAACCGAGCGCGCCATGGAAGCATTCTTGCAAATTTTAACCTACGTGAAAATGCTGGGGAAAAAAAAAAAACAAACAAACCCTTTGTATGTATGTGTGAAATGGACAGACGTACTGGGATTGGGGTTAGCCAGCCTCTTCTGTAAAAAGGGCCAGAGAGTAAATATTCGAGATTTTGTGGACCTTAAGTCTCTGTTCTAATTGCTTGTAACTCTGCCATTGCAGCTTGAAGGAGCAGCTGTAGATAATACGGAGCAAAGGGGTGAGGCTGTTTTCTGATACGTTCTTCTTCAAGCCAGGTCTTTAATGTGTGAATGAACGTCTGGCATATGCAGAGCCAGATGGGACTTGGGAAAAATCTGCCTTTTGCAGGACTGGTCCGTGCACTGAGCAACGCCTGGCACCGGCCCACTAAATGCCATTAAGGTCCCCCAATAAAAGCGTCCCCATAAATTTCCAAGCACCCCTAGGGGCACTGCAGTGCCCCCGAGAACCCCTGGTCTGTGCGGCAGCAGGTACAGGAATGGGGAGAAGCGTTTGTGTTTGTCGTTCACATTTGTCGTTCACTCAGCAAACATTCATGAGCACCAGCCCTGTTCCAGGGAGCATGCCAGGTGCACGCCATACAGCCCTGAACGGACACTCGAGGCCTGCCTGAAGGGAATTTGTGTCCCAGTGAGAGGGTACGACAGTGTATTAGTCTGTTGGAGCCACAATAACAAAGTTCCGTAGACGAGGAGCCCCAAACAAGAGATAATTCATTTTCTTACCGCTTTGGAGGCTGAGAGGTCCCAGGCTGAGTGAGGTACGTGCAGATTTGGTTTCTGGTGAGCACTCTCTTCCTGGCGTGAGGACGGCCGTCTTCTCACTGTGTCCTCACACGACCTTTTCTGTGTGTGCATGAGGAGAGAAGACATCCCTGGGGGGTCTTTCCGTTCTTATAAGGACACCGGTCCTATAGGATTAGAGCCCCACGCATATGACCGCCTTTAATGATAAACACCTCCCTAGAGGCCCCATCCTGGAATACAGTTCCAGTGGGGGATAGGGCTCACCATAGGAATTGTGGGTGAGGGGGGACACAATTCAGTCCACACCCGATGGTGAGCTAGGGAGTCAGCAAGTACCGTGATGAGCATTCCAAGGAGAATGAGCAGGGAGATGCGGTGAAGAGGGTCTGGGGAAGGAGGGTCCAGTTGGGGGGTGGGCAGGGCTGGGTCTCTGAAGAGGTGACCTAGAGCTGGTACATGTAAATTAAGGCAAGCGGTCATGTGTCAGGCGTGTTCCTGCTGACAGGAGGCCAGCGGCTGGTATGTGAAGGGAAGAGGGGTGGCGGGGGGGGGGACCAGAAGGTGGGGAGGCAGGACGGCACAGAGCCGTGGCGGAGTGAAGGTGCTTGGATTTTGTCTTGAGAGCAGCGGGCAGCCATTGGGGGGTTTAGAACAGGAGGTTGATCTGGTTTGCATCTTGGAAAGACCAATTGGCTACTCTGGGCTGAGTTCACAATGGGGGGTCATGGGAGCCAATGCCAGTATTCACAGAACTTGCCTCTAACAATGTCTGCCAGGTCCCAGCGACCTGTTCAGAAAATTCTAGAATCCCAGCTTATCCTTGGACTCCCAAAGGAACAGAAACTCAGAGGGGGCTTTGATGTTTCTGCTCTGGTGTCATTTGTTTTTCATTCCTACTTCTGACATTTCAAGGAAATAGGCAGTGAGCCCACACCAGGGTCTGGGTCTGCAAAATTTGTTGAAAATGTGGCAGAATTGGCAGAATCAGTCTCTCTGATGATTTTGGTGGGAGAGGAGGGGAAGAATGAAAAAGGAAACAACATTGAACCAAAAACCTACAGACACACAGAAATAGAGAGTCCTGTTCAAACTACCAGTCCCGCCTTGGTAATTTCTGAGACAGAAGTGGTAAGCAGCCTGCTCCCAGCCCCAGGCTGTCGGACCTCCTGCTCAGGAATTTAAAAAGATAACTAAGGGGGGCACCGGGTGGAGCGTCTGACTTCGGCTCTCATCATGAACTCGTGGTCCGTAAGTTCGAGCCCCACGTCGGGCTCTGTGCTGACAGCTCGGAGCCTGGAGCCTGCTTCGGATTCTGTGTCTCCCTCTCTCTGCCCCTCCCCTGCTCGTTCTCTCTCTCTCTCTCAAAAATAAACATTTAAAAATCAAAAAATAATAATAATAAAATAAAAAGATAACTAAGGGAGGGGGGAATACAGCTTCAGGCAGGGAGCCATTGATAGCGTGGGAGACAGACAGACCGACTCTGCAAACCCATCGTCACTCAGAGAGAAGCCACAAGTCAGCTGTGGGATACATAATTTGCACCCTTAGAGCAAATCCAACTTTTTCTACTCCAAAAAGTTCGGTTGGTGAAGGAAAACGTGGGAACTTTCATGGAATTTTCTCTGCTTTTTTCAGCACAGGGCTCTCTGTCTCTGTCTCTCTCTCTGTCTCTCTCTCTCTGTCTCCACATTATTTCACATTCAATACTGTCTTCGAGTCCTAGGCATAATGCTCCAGACCATAATCCACCTGTCTTTTTTACTGCTTTTTTTTCATTTTTCATATATTTATTTTAAATCGCTTAAGTAGCATTAGTGTGTATCTTTCCGGGGGCGGGGGGTGGTTCCTCCCACAACTAGGGAGCCCATCTCCTTTTTTAAAAAAAATTTTTTTATGTTTATTCATTTTTGAAAGAGAGAGAGACAGAGCACAAGCAGGGGTGGGGTGCAGGGGTGGGGCACACAGAATCCGAAGCAGGCTCCAGGCTCTGAGCTGTCAGCAGAGCACAACGTGGGGCTCGAACTCACGAACCGCGAGATCACAGCCTGAGCTGAAGTCGGACGCTTAACTTAACTAAGCCACTCAGGCGCCCCTGGAGCTCTTTCAAAGTCAGTTCAAATAAACCCACTTTATTCTATTTTCTGGCTTCCTAGTACTCCACAGAGAAAGCCAGGCACCCAGGGTTCGAATTCTGACACCACCACTCACTAGGTGTGTGCCCTTAGGCAAATAACGTCTCTGAGACTTGTTTTTCTCATCTCGAGGTGGAGTCTGTAGAAGCAGCTGACCTCAGGGGCTACTGTTGGAGCTGGATGCCGGGTGGTTCACCCACAGGGCTTAGGAGAGCGTCTGAAACAGTCCATGAGTGTTGGCTGTTATTCTTGCGGACCTACTATTTTCACCCCTTCTGAAACTCTCAGTCTGTGTACTTTTTCTGTCCCTGGGCGTAGCTGCTACCCTGGAGTATTGGTTGCCACACTTGAACTTTGGCTATCGGGCCACTGCTGTCCCTGCTACTTTGTACCGGGATCCGCATCTCTGCGTGCGTGTTTGTCTCCTCTTTGTGGCAACCAGGCCCCCCGCCCTCCGGCCTCTTCAGCAAGCCTCACCAGCTCTTCCCAGACCTTGCATGTCTGCTACTCCAGCCCTACACGGTGGTTTCTAAGAACCGGCTACTGAAAGGGATCATGCAACCCCCAAAACCATAGCCTGGGTCATCCCAGCTGCTGCTGCGTTTGAGCCCCGCCTGACCTTTAAATTCTCCAGGCTTCTCCCACTGGTCTCATTACAGACCCCTGGGACCAACATAGGGACGCGGCTGCAAAGACACACGGGAGGACTCCGCCTTAGGGGAGGGGGTGGGATTTGTGACCCCAGGGGGCCCGGGTTCTTAGAATCAGCTGTTGCTCAGGTTTTAACCTCTCTCCCGCCTTGTGACCTGCCCTGGGGTCATGAATCATGTGGACATTTGACATCGCACGTGGGAACAGCTGGCCTGGAGGGTGGAGGCAGGTTATTAAAAGGGAGGGGTGCTCATCTCCTGGTGTTTGCCCAGCACGGGACAGTATCAGGGGTCACGTGGTCTTCTCTCTGGGCCTCGGCTTTCTCATCTGTAAAGTGGGAGAACCGAACTAGAAAGCGGTGGCTCCCAACCTTGGTTGATGACAGGCCACGCTAACACGGATGCTTTGCATCTCAGCCCAGTACGTGACTGGTTACAGAAACTCTGCAAAAACAACACGTCCTCATACTAGACTATTTTACCCTCCGATGGTTTCTGTTTCACTGAAAAAAAGCAACGGAAGCAAAACACAGTCCTCTTCTATTTCATTTAAAACGTTGCTGATCAGGACACATCCACAGGTTTTGCATCCCACCAGTGGGTCGTGACATCCAGTTTGGGACTCTAGACGAGAGATCTCTTAACGCACTTGATCATGATGGCTCGGTGACAAGAGGGCTAGGTTATTTTTCTTTTAAATAACAATTTCTTGCATGAATTTAAAAGTATTATATATTCAGGGCACCTGGGTGGCTCGTTTGAGCATCCACCTTTGGCTCAGGTCATGATCTCGCGGTTCGTGGGTTCGAGCCCCACATAGGGCTCTGTGCTGACAGCTCGGAGCCTGGAGCCTGCTTCAGATTCTGTGTCTCCCTCTCTGTATGTCCCTCCCCTGCTCATGCTCTGTCTCTCTCTCTCTCTCTCTCTCTCTCTCTCTCTCTCTCTCAAAAATAAATATTTTTGGGGGCGCCTGGGTGGCGCAGTTGGTTGAGCGGCCGACTTCGGCTCAGGTCATGATCTCGCGGTCCGTGAGTTCGAGCCCCGCATCGGGCTCTGTGCTGACAGCTCAGAGCCTGGAGCCTGTTTCAGATTCTGTGTCTCCCTCTCTCTGACCCTCCCCTGTTCATGCTCTGTCTCTCCCTGTCTCAAAAATAAATAAAACGTTAAAAAAAAATTAAAAAAAAAATAAATAAATATTTTTTAAAAATTTTTAAATAAAATAAAAGTTTATATGTTCATTGTAGAACCATTGGAAAATACTATAAAAACACAGTAAAGAAATTTTTATTAATAATCTTTGTTCCCACCATTTGATGAAACTACTTTTTATCTTTGGCTCCACTCGTTCCTTTTAAGACTTTTTTTTAAGGTTGTGTTTTTAAGTAATCTCTATACCCAATGTGGGGCTCCAACTCACAGCCCCCGAAATCAAGAGTCACACTCTCCACTGACTGAGCCAGCCAGGCACCCCAAGATTTTTTTTTAATTGTTTTTTTAATGTTTTATTTATTTTTGAGACAGAGAGAGCATGAGCAGGGGAGGGGCAGAGAGAGAGGGAGACACAGAATCCGAAGCAGGCTCCCGGCTCTGAGCCGTCCGCCCAGAGCCCGACGCGGGGCTCAAACTCACAGACCGTGAGATCGTGACCTGAGCCGAAGTCGGATGCTCAACCGACTGAGCCACCCAGGCGCCCCCACACCAAGATTTTGATTTAGTGTATGTATAGTTGTGAGCGAATTAAGGTTATGTTGAATCCATAGACTTAGGTTTCGTGGATTTTTTTAGCATTTTGTGCTTTTTCTCGCCTCATTGAACTTTCTTTGCAAACATGCTTTCAGGTGGCTTTGTAGTCCTCCCCTGAATCAGTAAACTGTAATTTATTTAATAACCTATAAAGACGGGCATTTAAGGAGCTACCAGCCTTTTCCTTCTCAAACAGGGACCAGGAAACCATAGCTGACTGTCCAGCAGCTTGTGTTTATAAAGTTTTATTGGAACACCACCATACCCATTCATGTTTGTAATATCTACAGCTGCTTTCTCACTACCATGGGCACAGCTGAGTAGTTGCAACAAAGAAAAGGCCTGAAAAGCCTAAGATACTTACTCTTTGGCCCTTCACGGGAAAAATTTGCCATCTCTGGTCTAATAGATGATGCCACCAGTATATTTATATTCATTGAGCCGCGTTTGGCTATTTCTTCCTTCTTGAGGGCGTGTATTGTTAAATGTATCAAAATGTAATTTGGCAAAACCCTGAGGTTTGGCTTGCTTTGGTTCCCAGAATGAAATGTAAATGACTGGGTTAAAATGAAGAAAAAAGACATTTCTTTTTATTTAATAGTGCTGTGGTTGGAGTGACCATATAATTTATTGTCTGAACCTGTACATTTTTGTTGGTATGCAAGGGAGCACCATTAATAATTATGCCAGGACAACAGCATAATGTAGGGTGGCCACGGGTCCACAGGACACACCCTAGCCAGGGAGAATGCATGGAATCTTGTAGATATCATGTTCAAATTGTGATTCTGGAGAGAGAGTGTGGGGGTCCTGGTATTCCACTTACTGCTGCTGTGTAACTTTAGACAAATCGTTGTGTGTGTGTGTGTGGTCTTTCGTGTTCTCCACAGTCATGCCAGCTACCCCCAAGGCTCTCCTGCAAGTTTCTAAAACCCAGTTCGGACTCGGTTAGGATTTAGAAAGGAAATGTATTGGCTCGTGGAAGCACACTGCCTTCAGGAGGGGTATAGGTGGCCTCAGGGACCCAGAACCACAGATGCAAACCTCTTGTACCTGGTTCTCCCTACTCATCTGTGTCCTTCTGCCAGCTGGTTCCACAAGGCTGGAACCACTGCTTTCTGTACCTTGGGACTTAAAAAAAAAAACTTCTCAGTTTTTTTTAACCAGAGAGGAGAAGAGGCTTCTCTCCCCCCGCCCCAGAAATCCCAGAGAAGGTCACTGATTGGTTCTTACACCAGTCACAGTGGTCAGGAATTGTGATTGGCCCAGCCTGAGTCACCTGCCCATCCCTGTGGTCCGAGGAAACAGGGAAAGATAGTGGGCAACCCAAAGCAGTAAGTAGCCCAAATTGAGTCCCTCCCGGCTGTCACTGAGCTAATGAATGGAGGTGGCTTTTTGAGATAAGAAGAGCCATTCATTGTTAAGTCTTATTGTCGGTATGCAGAGTGGCTGTGGAGAAATTGAACAGAGGCAGGGGATTCACACCTGAACTTTCTTTGAGGAGAGATTCTCATCATTTATACAGGTTCTGTGAGTTTAATTGACATGGTAGGTGTTTTATTCACTTTTAATGGCATTGACTAGGAATCCTGCTGACTGTGGTCTCAAGAAGCAGAAGCAATCAGTGGTCAAGGGAGCGTGTGACCTCTGGTGCCCGACTGCCAAGGTCTAGATTTCAGCTCTGCCGCCTTAGAAGGTATGTGGCCTTGGTCAGGTTACTTAACCTTTCTGGGCCTCAGCTTCTTCAGCCGGAAGGACAACAATAATCCCTGCTTAGAGGCTTGCTGTGAAGATAAACAGGATTTATGAACTACACAGAATAGTGCCTGGCACATAGAGTGTGCTTAATAAACATACGCTGTTGTGTTTGACGAATTCCGTTATTTTTTTCTTTTTTTTTTTTTTTTTTTTTAATTTTTTTTTTTCAACGTTTATTTTTGGGACAGAGAGAGACAGAGCATGAACGGGGGAGGGGCAGAGAGAGAGGGAGACACAGAATGGGAAACAGGCTCCAGGCTCTGAGCCATCAGCCCAGAGCCCGACGCGGGGCTCGAACTCACGGACCGCGAGATCGTGACCTGGCTGAAGTCGGACGCTTAACCGACTGCGCCACCCAGGCGCCCCACCGTTATTTTTTTCTAAGGAGTTCTTTATAACGTTAGATGGAGACCCAAGTCCATAGAGTATTTTGGGGGTCACTCAAGGACAAAGGAATAGAGGCCAAGAAAAAGCAAACGTCAAAACCTACGCGAGATGATGCAGGATTTCAGAACTGTACTTCTAGAAGGGAGGGGATAGATCCTCTAGGTCATGGGTCAGAAAACTTTCTCGAAAGGGTCAAGTAGGAAATATTTTAGGCTTTACAGGCCGCAGAGTCTCTCACAACTACTCAGCTTTGCCATAGACAACACACACAGGAGTGGCATGTGTGTGTTCCGGTAAAACTTCATTTGCACCAACAGGTGGCCAGACCATCATTTGCCAACTCTTGTATAGGGTGATGTAGGCCAACCCATCCCCAGGTCTGGGTGAGTCACTGTGCCTGCCAACTGTACCATTCCCAGCTTTTAGTGGCTCCAAAAGGACCCAGAGTGGCCGGATGGAACTTCTTGCCCTTCCTGTGGCTGGGAGGGGGTGTGGAAGAGAGGCAGCTAATCTGGCCCCTGAGTTGAGAGTGGAAATGACCATGCTGCGTCCAGGCCACGGCATTCAGCAGCCGGTACAAGACCCTCCAAGAGCTCTTTTCTCTCTCACTGTGTTCAAGTTGGGATGAGGGGTTCCGCTTCAGCTGGTGCCCCCGAATGACTCCCAACGAACTGGGCCCCGGGCTGACCTTCAGCGGACCAACAGCATGAGAGAGAAATCAACTTTGATTGTATTTAAGCCACTAAAATATTGGGGATGTTTATTACCACAGCACACCATAACCTCCCCGGACTGAGCTATGGGCATAGAGAGGATTTCACATGGGACGCGAAGGTGGCACTGAGAGCCATCATTTCACCTGGTGAGAAAGCCTTCCCCTTTTCTGTCCTCTTTGTGTCTTTCTGGTTCAGTGCTAAAGCGAGTAAGAAAGTCTCTATCTGGTGCATGTTAATAGGTCCTCAACACCTTCTGATCCCCGCAAATATTTATTTCATTTAATTTTTTTTTAATTTTTTTTAACATTTATTTATTTCTTAGAGACAGAGCATGAGCAGGGGAGGGGCAGAGAGAGAGGGAGACACAGAATCCGAAGCAGGCTCCAGGCTCCAGGCTCCGAGCTGTCAGCACAGAGCCTGAGGCGGGGCTCGAACTCACGAACCGTGAGATCATGACCTGAGCCCAAGTCGGACACCTAAACGACTGAGCCACCCAGGCGCCCCTATTTATTTCATTTTAAAGTGAGAGAGAGCCTTTGGCAGGCCACGTATTTAGCTAGAACTAAGAATATTCATTCTCTGTATTTTCTGTTTTTCTGTTTTCATTATCAATGACAAGTGACATTGGTTTTTTGTTTACAGTAGTGATACGAGGCCTTCTTGCCAAATTTATTTAAATGAAAACAGGGAGTGATTTTATTGATGTTATGACTTAGACAAAAAAGCTCAGTGTTGGGGGCACCTGGGTGGCTCAGTCTGTGAAGGGTCCGACCTCGGCTCAGGTCATGATCTCACAGTTTGTGAGTTCGAGCCCCGCGCCAGGCTCTGTGCTGACAGCTCAGAGCCTGGAGCCTGCTTCGGGTTCTTTGTCTCCCTCTTCCTCTGCGCCCCCCTACCCCGTACTCTCTCTCTCTCTTTCTCTCAAAAAAAATTGTGTTTACTGTTAAAAAAAAAAAAAAGAAAACACTCAGTTTTACAAAAACATCAGTCAGTCTGAAGTTGATTTCAAGGAAATATTAAGTAAAATGATAATACAGGTGATTTGAAGATGTGAAAAGGATCAAGACGTAGGGAGATGAGTGAAGTCTGGACACACAAAGCTGGTTCAATATCTTCCTTGCACACATGGGGAACTGGAGGCTCAGAGACAGGCCATGCTCTGCCCAGGGTACCCAGCTTCCCCACAGCAGGGCCCGGAGGCTTCCCCGGATTTTGCAGTCCAGAGGCCAGACTGCCCTCATACCCATGGCCCTGTCCCTGCCAAAGTTGGAAGGAGAACCGATGAATGCCAGCAAGTCCGAAAGACCACCTGTACAGGAGACCCCTCGTCCCTGGTTTTACTTTCCGTGATGTCAGTTACCCGTGGTCAGCCGCGGTCTGCAGAGGACCCCCCTCTTCATGTCTGGTCAGAAGGTCAATAGTAGCCTAACGCTATGTCACAGTGCCTTACTGTATCTCACCACGCGGGCATCGCATCATCTCACATCATCACAAGAAGGAAGCGAGTGCAGTGTAGTAAGATATTTTGAGAGAGAGACCATGTTCACATGACTTATCATAGTGGGCTGTTATAATGATTCTATTTTATTATTAGTCGTTGTTGTTAATCTCCTAATGCACCTCATTTATAAATGAAACTTTATCGTACGCGTGTACGTATGTTTGTGTGTATAGGAAAAAACATAGCCCATATAGGGTTCCGTACATCCACGGTTTCAGGCATCTACTGGGGGTCTTAGAATGTATCCCTCAAAGAGAAGGGGGAACTACTCCATTAGTTTCCTAAGACTGCCATAAAGGTACCATAAACTGCGTGGCTTAAGAGAACATAAGTTCGTCATCTCACGGTTCTGGAGGCTAGATTCTGAAATGAAGACGGTGGCAAGGCTGGTTCCTTCTGGAGACTCTGGGGGAGAGTCTGTTCCATGCCTCTTTCCTAGCTTCTGGTGGCTGCTGGCAGCCCGCGGCCCTCTAGTCTCTGCCTTGGTCTTCCCTTGGCTCTGTCCCTCTGTTTGTACCCAGACTCCCCTCTTGTGATGAGGGCACCAGCCATCGCATTGGGGCCCACCCTCATCCAGTATGACCCCCTCTTAGCTCGATTACATTTGCAAAGACCCTATCTAAATAGGGTCACATTCACAAGTACCGGGGGTTCGGAGTTGAGCGTATCCTTTTTGGGGACAGTTCATTCCACAGCATCACCCACCCGGGGTCCCAGCCTGAGCACCAACAGGCTTGGGGCCGAGAGCTGTGTTCTGTCCTGGCAGTGGCTGGGCTTTGCAAAAATTGAAACCACCCAAGCAAGAGAGGTCGGTCAAGGCCTCCGCTGTTCAGCTGGCTTGCATTAGTCTCAGTCTGACTGTGGCGGCAAAGACGGCCCAGACCCCAGCAAGTTCGACAAGGAGAAGCTGTTGCCGGCAAAGGTCAAGGCTCACTCTTTACAGTATAAATATAACCGCCTTCCCGGCCACCGCCACCCCCAGCCACACAATATCTCTTTCAAAGATCTCCAAACACTGAAGCAGACCATACCAAATTGGCTTTATTGTTTTAAAACCGGCCCCTTCTGTCTGCCACCACCCGCCACCCCCTCCCCAAGGGGGAGGAAAATTCATAATAGATGTCTCTCCAGCGTGCGCCTCTGTTTTCTCCCCTAGGGCAGCTCGTGACCCTCGGGCAGTGACTCTAACAGTGTGTCCTCGTATCCAGCATTTGTTTGACAAATATTTGGTGACTGCCAGCCTCATCGCGGACCCCACGAATCAAAGGCCACGGTAGTGACCGAGCTACCCCTGGATGGGGGCTGCTGGGGACCAGGCGCCAGGCCGAGCGCTGTGCCTGCATTCGCTCCCTTGGTCCTGACTTCAGCGCTTGGGGCTAGTTCATTGCCACCTGACAGAGGAGAAAACTGAGGCTCTGAGGAGGGGGAAGTCACAAGTGTGGAAAGGGACACAGCCAGGATTAGGGCCACAAAAGGTAGCATTATCGTGCAAGGGAAGCCATTGTTGCCAGTCCCACCAGGTCGTGGGGGGTCTGTGAGCCTGAGCAAACAGACCGGGGCTTTATATGTAGTCCTGTTCTTTGATTGCAGGGTGTTTAATAACTTCTTCCACTTGGTTCAAAATATGAGAGGATATTGTGGTAAATGCATATAGGAGCACACGTTTTTCCTTTCACCTCCTCCTCCAGGCAGCCTCGATCAGAAGCCTTGCCTTTATTGCCTCCGGTAGGTTCTACGCCTCTGCTCACACGATCTCATGTAACCCTCATAACCAAGCACGGGGGGTTCAGCACGTGGCCTCTGAACCCAGACCGCCTGGGTTCAAATCCCAGGGCTGCCATTTCATACCTTGGCAAGAGGCAAGCGGCTGTGCCTCGCTGGGGCTCACTTTTTACGTGTGTAACATTCGGACCTTAGGAGTCTCCACCTCATGGGCCGTGCGGTTGCGTGATCGTTGTAAGGATGAAATGAGTCGGACCGTGCACGAGCAGCCTGGCACAGGAGCAGCACCCTATGTTAATGAGCAGTATTATTATTCATGAGTATTACATCAGTCTTTGGTGGCGCTCTCTTACGGTTCTGGAGGTGAGAGGTGGGACATGGGTCTCAGTGAGCTGACCCCAAGGTGTCCACCGGGCTGGGCTTCTTCGGGAGGCCCCAGGGGAGAATCTGTCCTTGCCTTTTCCAGCCAGTAGAGGCGCCCGCGCTCCGGGGCTTGGGACCCCTCCCTCGGTCTTTAGAGCCACACGGGGTCAGGTCCCGCGCCTGCCACATCACCTTGATCTTCTGTGGTTATCTCTCTGACCCTCTCTCCTGCCTCCCCATTTTAAGGGCCCCGTGGTGACACTGCAACCCCCCCACCAATAATCCAGAACACTCCATCTTAAGTTTGGGTGATTAGCAACCTTAATTTCATCTGCAACCATGAATTCCCTTTGCCTCGCAACCTGACGTTAGTGATTCCAGGGATTAGGGTGGGTATCTTTGGGGAGTGGAGAGGCCTTATTCTGCTCACCACACACACTCACTCCCTCATTCACAAATATTTATTCTCGGTATTCACTGTGCACGCGGTTTGGGGTCCCAGCAGTGACAGACAAGATAAAAACTCCACCCTTGCAGAACTCACATCCTACCAGGGGGACATAGACAATAAATAAGGTTCTTTTTTTTTTTTTTTTTTTTAAGTCGAAACTCATAATGTTTTGGACAGTGATGGATTCACGCGGAAAAATAGAGCAGGGGAAGGACCTGGTATGAAACAGATCCGATTTAGGTAATGGGGAGGGGGCACGGTCAGGGCTGGCCTTGCCAAGGTGGATTTAAGCAAAGCCCGCAGGAGAGGAAGGGAGCCCTCCGCAGGGGTCCGGGGGAAGTGCGTTCCAGACAGAAGGAACAGCGCCTGCAAAGGAGGCAGGGGCACCTACAGGTCTCAGAAGCAGCGAAGGGACCAGGCGGCCAGAGGGGAGGTGATGGGGGAGAGAGGGGAGAGGTGAGGCTAAGAGCTGATGATGGGGCCGGAGCCGGCGGACCACTGTGGGGCTGCGGCTTGGCTCCAGGGAGGTGGAAAAGGCAGGAGCAAGGACAGGGTCCCACTTGGGTTTGGTCAGACTTTGCCTGGGGCTGCTGTAGCAAAGAGCCACAAGAATGCAAACTGCTCTGGAAAACAGTGTGGAGGGTCCTCAAAACATTAAAAATAGAACTACCCTACGACCTAGCGATTGCACTGCTAGGTATTTATCCAGAGGATACAAAAATGCTGATTCGAAGGGACACATGCACCCCAATGTTTATTTATAGCAGCACTATCGACAGTTGCCCAGAGTATTGGAAAGAGCCCAAATGTCCACTGACTGATGACTGGATAAAAATGTAGTATATTATCTACACTGGAATATCACTCAGCGATCCAAAAGAATGAAATGTGCCATTTGCAACAATGTGGATGGGACTAGAGGGTATTACGCTAAGTCAGTCACAAGACAAATATCATTATGACTTCACTCCTATGTGGAATTTAAGAAACAAAACAGGTGAACATAGGGGAAGGGAAGGAAAAATGAGACGAAAACAGAGAGGGAGGCAAACCATAGGAGACGCTTAAATACAGAGAACACACTGAGGGTTGCTGGCCGGGTGTTCAGTGGGGGGGGGGATGGGCTAAATAAATGAGTGATGGGCGTTAAGGAAGGCACTCGCTGGGATGAGCACTGGGTGTTATATAGGTAAGCGAGGAATCGCTAAATTCTATTCCTGGAACCATTCTTACGGTATGTTTTACTAACTCGGACTGAAATAAAATTTAAAAACTAAAAAAAAAGAAAAAGTCATGCAGCTTTACCAGGGAGGTTGACACGTTGATTAATATTTGTAGGCTTTCGTAGGAAACGCATTGTTTAATACAGCCATTCTTTGTTTCCAAACAAAGCAGAGCCACAGAGCAAAACCCGAAGACTGGGTTTGTCTGGCAGCGGTGGGGGCCAGAAGTCTGAAAGCAAGGTGCAGGAGGGCCGGGCTCCCTCTGAATCCTTCCGTGCTCCTTCAGATTCTGGCGGTTTCCTTGGCTTGTGGCCGCATCCTTCCATCCCCTGTCTCCTCTCCGTGTCTCTGCGTCCTTCTCTGTCTTTTATAAGGACTCTGTCATTGGACTTAGGGCCCACCCTCACCCAGGAGGATCTCATCCCTACTTCTTAACTCGATTACATCTGCAAAGACCCTCCTTCTGAATAAGGTCATATTCTGAGGTTCTGGGGAGACAGGCCTGGGGGAGGTTCGGTAGGGGGTACAGTGCAACCAACCACAGGTTCTAGCAGTTTCTGCCGTGTGGAGAGCGCCCTGTGGGCCGATGAGGGCTGGGCACAGAGAGACTCATGGGAGGAGGTGACTGTCAGAGAGTCCAGGAGAGAGAAGGGACATGGCCCCGGTGCAGGGGAGGAGCTGGTCAGCAACTCATCAGTGGCCCTGTCCTCACCAGGCTGGGAGATGGCTTCTGTGTCCCTAGGCAGGAAGGCCAAAGGTCAGCAGAGACCTCCTCTGTACCCTGCCACGCAGGAAAGGGTCTCACATGTACAGTGGGACAGATGGGCTGCTGCTTTTGCCTCAGGAATGCTCCTGGGACAAATCCACAGAAGCCAGAAGAAATCCTGAGGGATGTGTGTGTGTCTGTGTTTATTGTGGTAAAAGGCATATAACATAAAAGGAATCATTTCAACCATTTTTCAGTGTATGTTATAATAGCATTAACTACACGCACATTTTTGTGCAACAGATCTCCACAGCTTTTCCTCCTGGAAAACTGAGACTCTGTCCATTGAACAGTCCTCTCTCCCTCCCCCAGCCCCTGGCATCCAACATCCTACTTTCTGGTTTTAAGAGTTTGACTACTGGGATGCCTGGGTGGCTCCTTGATCTTGGTTCAAGTCATGATCTCATGGTTTGTGGGACTGAGCCCCTCGTCGGGCTCTGCACTGACAGCATGGAACCTGCTTAGGATTCTCTCCCTCTCTCTCATGGCCTCTCTCTCTCTCCCCCTCTCTGTCTGTCCCTCCCCTACTCGTGCTGTCTCTCTCAAAAATAAGTGGATTAAAAAACAAGTTAAAAAAAAAAAGTTTGACTACTCTGGATACCTCATAGAAGTAGAAATCATACAGCATTTGTCTCCTGAGTGGCCTTTTTAAAGAGCGAATAGAGACGTCTAGAAACAGGAGGGCAGGGGTGGATAAAACCCTGTAGCAGTGAGTTTCAAACCTTTTTGGACTAAGACCAGGTATGGGGGCGACTATGACCTAATCTATCTCCCGCCTGTTTTTGTCCAGCCCAGGAGTTAAGAATGGTTTTGAGGGGCGCCTAGGTGGCGCAGTCGGTTAAGCGTCCGACTTCAGCCAGGTCACGATCTTGCGGTCCGTGAGTTCGAGCCCCGCGTCGGGCTCTGGGCTGACGGCTCAGAGCCTGGAGCCTGTTTCCGATTCTGTGTCTCCCTCTCTCTCTGCCCCACCCCCACTTGCGCTCTGTCTCTCAAAAATGAATAAATGTTAAAAAAAAAAAAAAAAAAACAAGTAGGAAGTGTTTCCCAAACTTTGGGCACTCAAATCTCTTATTCATGGTGTTGTCACATCTAAATACCACCTGTACTGTTAACTTGATTTTTTTTTAATTTGCAGGCTTCTTTTGACTTTAAAATTCATTTTAAAAGGCAAAGTTATAGCACTGCCTTCGGTGGAAAGCCACCATTGTTTGCCATAAATGGAAAAAGTTGGTAAAAATAGTCACTGAAAATAAAAGGGAATTGTTAAATTCTAGCCAAGGCTCTGGACCTGAAACCTGTGCTCTCTTAGCTGAGATAGAGAGATTAGTGACGTTAGAGATTTTCCTCCTTGAGCTAGTAATATTTAATATTTACTACTGTGCTTCAGACACTACCTCATTAAATGCTCACAATTACTGTATAATAGAGATTATTATCATGCCTGTTTTACTGAGGAGGAAACTGAGGTACCGAGAGGGCACAAAACGTGTTCAAGGTCATTCAGATAATGAGTAGTGAGCTGGTAGGGGTCTGAGGGGTTAGCCCTCTCCTTCTTCCCTCTTTCCTTTCCCTCTCGAAGCATTTATAGTTTAAGCCTGATTAAGCATTTAAGCCTGATGATCGCCTGCCCAATATCCACTTCCTTCCCATTCTTGTGGACACGAGTCATCTAGAAGCGCAACGCATCCAGGTAAAAATAATCACTTCTCTAGTCTTGCCTATAGGCAAGGGTGGCCGTTCGACATAAATCCAGCCAATAAAACAAAATGTGAAAACTCGAGCTTTCCGAATCATAGCATTCCTTCTTGATTCTCCCTTCTACTGCCTGCCTGGAATGTGGAGGGAAGGGCTGGAGGTAAAGCAGCCATCTTGTGACTGTGAGATGACAAGCATGGGGTGAAACCAGGACTCGGACCCAAGCAGTCTAGCTCAGAGTCCAAGCTCTTAACCTCTGATCTTGGCTGCTTGTGAGGTACGTTAAAAGAGAATAAAAAAAAGAGGATCATCTAAAATTATCTTTTGTCCCACCACTGGGGTTTCTGTCCCACTGTGGGACCCCTGAGCAGGCAGAAGAGACAAAACTAGACTTGAGACCCAAGTCTGCATTCTAACCCTGCCTCTGTTACAAATGCAACGATGACCCTGCTTATTCTGTCTCTGCCTCAGTTTCCCCATCTGTAAAGTACAGAACCTAGCCTATATTTGAGCGTCTAGATGGCAGGAACCATCCCATACCTCACAGGACCCATGGCCTCTGGCACACATCATCAGAGTTCATTAGCCACAAGCAACAGAGAACCCAGTGTCCTAGCTTTTCTCTAGGTTTCATCCCAATGTTTGTCACCTCACAGTCACAGGATGGCTGCTTTACCTCCAGCCCTTCCCTCCACATTCCAGGCAGGCAGTAGAAGGGAGAATCAAGAAGGAATGCTATGATTCGGAAAGCTCGAGTTTTCACATTTTGTTTTATTGGCTGGATTTATGTTGAACGGCCACCCTTGCCTATAGGGAAGACTAGAGAAGTGATTATTTTTACCTGGATGCGTTGCGCTTCTAGATGACTCGTGTCCACAAGAATGGGAAGGAAGTGGATATTGGGCAGGCGATCATCAGGCAACTATAAATGCTTCGAGAGGGAAAGGAAAGAGGGAAGAAGGAGAGGGCTAACCCCTCAGACCCCTACCAGCTCTTTAGGACTGTGATAAAAGAACGTCCACCCCTCCTCTTTCTTACAGAACTCAGTGCCCAAGAGCACAAATATTATATTTTTCCATAAAAGGGCTTTTCTGTGAACTCCTACACATCGAGGCCACTTTTGTTTTTACTGGCAAACTTACTCCAGGGGAATGAAAAGTTCACCGTGGTGCAAATGTATATTTAAGTACGATGGGAGGCATAGGCAAGGAACCCATGGAAAGGGAATGCTTAAAAAGGGGAGGGCGAATGTTCAGCCTGGGAAGGTCACAAAGAAGTCTCAGGAAGAATGAACGTGTCAGGTGCCTTCCAGCGACAGCCAAGGACAGGAAGTGACCTTGGAGCCAATGTTATTTCTCCCCAGTCGCCCATGGCCATGAGTACGGGCCACATTTTTTTATGTGGCCTGCCAGGTCCCTTCCTACCTCGCCACAACTCACAAGGCAGTATTTCTGCTTTCATTTATGACCCGGCCCGACTTACCATCTTCCCATCGCTTTCTAACTGGGTGGCCTTGGGTAAGTTTCTTAATCTCTCTGTTCCGCAGTGTTCTCCTCTGTTTACGGAGCTGAGGATACTACCCACTTCATGGAATTATGAGAGTTAATGTATACATGAGGCTCACAGAGACTTTCCTGGCACATAAGAAGCTCTCAATTAATGTCATGGTTTCATCGCGATTGTCATCTTTGTCTTGCGTGAGTGGGTCAACAGGAGTTGACACGTTTTGGGGCGCCTGGGTGGCTCAGACAGTTAAGTGTCCGACCTTGGCTCAGGTCGTGATCTCACGGTTCATGGGTTCGAGCCCCACGTCAGGCCCTGTGCTGACGGTTCAGAGCCTGGAGCCTGCTTCGGATTCTGTGTCTCCCTCTCTCTGCCCCTGCCCCGCTCGTGCTTTGTCTCTCTGTGTCTGTCTGTTAAGAAAAAAAGAAAGAAGAAGAAGAAGTTGACACCTTTCCTATCAGTGTTGGGCAGTTCTTGAGTGCCTCATTTGTGCAATGGGCAGGAGGAGCAATTCGGTGTTACGAGGTTTTGGGATTCCAGTGAAGTTGTTCAGAGACCAAACTGTGTTTTTGGAGAGACAGCCTTGGGGGGGCGCTCATGGGGTTTGATGGTGGGGAACGGAGCTGGGCACTGTGTACGAGCATAGGTCTTCCCACAGGGGCTCTGCTTTGGGGTTTTGGGGTTTTTTGTTTGTTATTTAAAGTTTATTTATTTTGAGAGAGAGAGAGAGAGAGAGAGCGCTCGCGTGCGCTCACATGTGTGAGTCGGGGAAGGGCTGAGAGGGAGAGAGTCCCAAGCAGGCTCTGTGCTCTCAGCACAGAGCCCGACGCAGGGCTCAGTCCCATGACCCGTGAGATCATCACCTGAGCCAAAATCAAGAGTCAGATATTCAACTGACAGAGCCACCCAGGCGCCCCAGATTTTGGTTTCGTACAACCCCAGGGGAGCACCCTTCACATCAAAGTCATCGGAGACTTATATAGGCATCGGGATTGTTGTCAACAGATGGCACTGAAGTGTCGTGAGAATGCGAAGGGCCTTCTTCAAGTGGGGGCTGCTTTCCATATGCTCATGTCCACACTTCTGTGAGTCACAGATCCTCAGGAACACTTCTTCTATTCATTCATTCATTGATTCATTCATTCAACAAATATTTGTTGACACCTGCGTGCTGAGCAAGGTTCCAGGTGCTTGAGATGCAATCAGGGAACAAAGTAGAACAAAAAAAAATCTATTTTTGTGACAGGAAGATAGACAAAACCAAGATAAGTGATAGAAAAAGTAAGCACGTTATATGGTAGGGTGGTAGGTGCTAGCTGCTGATGAAGAAGAGAGTGGTCGGGAGGGTGAGAGGTGTCCAAGAAGGGTGTACTCACTCATCGGGCAGTTGGTGCTATGGGCTGGGGTGCCTCGATTCTCCTCCACGTGGCCTCTCTTCCTCCATGTCTAGCCAGCTTCCTTACAGCATGGCGGCTGGGTTCCAAGAAAGGGAGGGGGGAAACTGCCAGCCCTCCCAAGGCCTGGGCTTGGAAGTTCCAGAACATCACTTCTGCCATGGGTTATCACTGGTCACAGCAGGTCACAAGGCCAGGCCACATTCAAGGAAAAGGGAAAGAGGCCCCACCACCAGATGGGAGGATAGGCATCTGCATACAGGGGATCTGAGGGGATCTGCACAGTGAAGGAAACAATCAGCAACACTATATGGCAACTGACAGAATGGGAGAAGATATTTGCAAATGACATAGCGGGTAAAGGGTTAGTATCCAAAATCTATAAAGAAGTTACCAAACTCAACACCCCTCCCCCCAGAAAACAAAGAATCCAGTTAAGACATGGGCAGAAGACATGCATAGACACTTTTCCAAAGAAGACATTCAGGGGCGCCTGGGTGGCTTGGTCGGTTGAGCATCCGACCTTGGCTCCGGTCATGATCTCACGGTTCATGGGTTCGAGCCCCGCGTCAGGCTCTGTACTGACGGTTCAGAGCCTGGAGCCTGCTTCGGATTCTGTGTCTCCCTCTCTCTGCCCCTGCCCCGCTCGTGCTCTGCCTCTCCGTGTCTGTCTGTTAATGCCTACTGCGTTCTGCCTTAAACACTTCTTGCAAGTTTGTAGAGTAGCTGGAAGGCAGTGTTCATATGGATTTGTCCCCAGAAGGAACTTTTGCCTGGACTGCCCTGTCCTGTACCTTAACTCCTTTTCTTAGACGTCTACATAAGCAATGGGATTGCTGTCGAACCAAGAGAGCTTTTCTCCGGAAATTGGCAGGGCCCTGTCTTTGAGAGTTTTACTTGGCGTCTGCAGTGTATGAGGGTTTGGAAGGAGTGTTCAGGGTATGTGCTCGGCCGCTTTCACAGAGGTTCGATGGGACTGCAGTTGACTTCTCTCTTCCGTGACAGTCTGGATGCAAGCTGCTCTGCAGAGTTAGGGACCCAGACCCCTTCCCTCTTGCTGTTCCGCAGTGCCTAGGCTGCTGCCCTTATCCACATGACCCAGGACGGCTCACGTCAGCCGTAGGCCAGCCAGAGGGAAGGGGAAGGAGGTGGAAGGCAAGACCCACGCCCTCCCTTTAAGGGCACAGCTCAGGTGTCGCAGGTAGTCATGTGACATTGGCCAGATCTTAGACACTTGGCCAACCCAGCTGCAAGGGAAGTTGGGTAGCATTGTAGTATCGATTCAGGAGAGCCGTGGGCCCGGCTAAAACTTGCAAGCTTTGTTACCATGAGAGAGGAGGAAAGAATGAACACTGGGGGAGGCCGTCAGGCTTTGCCATCCTAGGCTGTTGACAGAAACTAGCATGCAGATACGCCCGAGGCTAACCGTGACTAGGTTAGCAGAGCAGTTGGCCACGGGCTGCCCACTGGAGTTCCCAGCCCTGTGTGGGTACGAATGTCCGGTGTGTGGGCTCTGACCGAGGGCTTGTGTTAGGGGTGGATTGGATCCAAGCCCTCCCAGCCAAGTGCAGACTATAGGGTTTGTCACTATAAAACGTGCCACCACTTAAGTACCGACTGTGAAGGTGAGTTCAAGAGTTCAGCAGCTTGAGATGCTCCCGGGGCAGGTCCCAGCAGGTGTGAGCTGCGTCCTGGGGAAACGGAGCGAACACAGGCTCCCGTCGGGGCTGGCCTGCCAGTTACCAGCTGTGCACCCGTACACGTGTTACTTAACTTCTCTGAGCTTCCGTTTCCGAATTTTTAAGAGGTCAGGGTTGGGCATGATGTCTGTCTCCCCCAGGTTATTGTGAAGACAGAACTAACATAAATTGGGGCGGCCGGTTCGTTTTCTAAAATTTATTTTGGGTATTTGTCAAAGAAGACGATTTTTGACTTTTCTAAGCTTAGATGCTGATGTCTTTGAATATCCCCTTAGACTGTGAGATCCTTAAAGCCAGGGACCATGTCCTGATCCCCATTGTGTCCTCAGTGAGTAATTATAAAGCATGCAAGCATAAATGAGTGAGTGAATGAATGAATGAATGAATGATATGAGGCCCCTGGTCAAGGGGCAGCAAATAGCAGTGTCCACAGGAACAGGGCAGGTCACAGTGAGGAACATGGGCTGAGCCAAAGAAAGATTGGGTGGCCCCTGCTGTAGTTTTCTCTCTTACTTTTGTTAGAGACACGAGCGCTGTGCCAATGTCCTGTGGGTAGCAGAGCAAATCACCACAACCTCTGCTTCCACGGCCACATCTCCTCTCTGACGCCGACCCACCTGTCTGCCTCTTAGTAAGACCCCTGTGGTCACATTAGGCTTACTTGGGTAACCCAGGACAGTCTCCCCATCTCCTTAACTTACTTAATCATCTCTGAAAATCCCCTCCTGCCATGTAACGTAACACACAGATTCTAGGGATTCAGATCTAGACATCTCTGGGGTGATTCCTCAGCCAACCACAGACACACAGAAACATTTTTTTAACTATAAGAAAGAAGGGGCGCCTGGGTGGCTCAGTCGGATGAGTGCCCGACTTCGGCACAGGTCAGGATCTCGCAGTTCGTGGGTTCGAGCCCCGCGCCGGGCTCTGTGCTGACAGCTCGGAGCCTGGAGCCTGCTTCGGATTCTGCGTCTCCCTCTCTCTCTCTCTGCCCTTCCCCTGATTGTGCTCTGTGTCAAAAATAAATAAACATTTTTCAAAAATTAGCTGTAAGAAGGATACCAGGCCAAGGATGATGGATTTGTCCTCAGTGTGGGGGGAGACCACAGGGAGGGGAGGGGAGCGTGGCCACATGGAGAGCAGATACCCCTAAAAGGGGCAGCTACTCATTTCTGGTGTATGAGTGCAGGTGAGCGAGTAAGCCCGATTTTCCACGGCTTCCGTCGCTTTTTTGTTCGAGTAGAAGCCCCAGATCTGGATTCTTATGTGAAACTGTGAAATTTTATCGACTTTGCTAATATTACTCAGCAGTTCCCTGGCAGATGCTATGAAATGCACCAGGTGGGGATACTGATGAAGAATTCTGAATTACTGTACGTGTTTCACCTCATTCTGTCCCAGCCAAAGAGAAATGGTGGGAGTGATGGTGATAAGAATAATGA
Organism: Lynx rufus; assembly: GCF_022079265.1. Taxonomy (NCBI): domain Eukaryota; kingdom Metazoa; phylum Chordata; class Mammalia; order Carnivora; family Felidae; genus Lynx; species Lynx rufus. The sequence continues at coordinate 14,119,223 of NW_025814896.1, read as the reverse complement.
TACTGTCGATGGATGGCATTGGCCCCGGCATTGCTGAGGACCAGATGTGTTGAGCATATTACGTGTATTAGTTCATTTGATTTTCACAATGGCCCTGTGAGGAAGTGCGATTTTTAATGCCCAAGTTACAGAGGGAGAGAGTAAGGCCCAGAGGGATTGTAAGTGACTTGCATGGGATCATATAGCCAGTAAGTAGCAGACTTAAACTCTGTCAGAATCTGTGTTCTCGTTCTTTTTTTGAACAATTCTTTAAGGGTGCCTGGCTGGCTCAGTCAGTGGAGCATGTGACTCTTGATCTCGGGGTTGTGAGTTGAAGCCCCATGTTGGGTGCAGAGATTACTTCAAAATAAAATCTTGGGGGTCCTGGGTGGCTCAGTCGGTTGAGCATCCGACTTCGGCTCAGGTCGTGCCCCAGACTCAGGTGCTGACAGCTCCGAGCCTACAGCCCGCTTTGGATTCTGTGTCTCCCTCTCTCTCTCTCTGCCCCTCCCCCGCTCACGTTCTGTCTGTCTCTCTCTGTCTCAAAAATAAATAAACGGTAAAAAATTTAAGAAGTAGAATAAAGGAAACAAAAATCTTAAAAATAAACTAAAAAAAAATTAAAACTCTTCATTTTGAAGTACGTTTAGACTTACAGAGAAATTGCAGAGATAGTACAGAGTTCCCAGAGGCCCTTCATCCATCCTCCCCTTCAATTTCCGGAACAGTAGTGCAGCGGTCAAAACCAGGAAATCGACAGTGCCCAGTGCTTTAATTGAACTACAGACCTCATCTGAAGATCACCAGTCTTTCCACAAACACCCATTTTCTGATCCCAGGATCCCACGTTGCGTTTAGTTGCTGTGCCTCTGTTATGGCGGCCCCTCGAGGTCTTTCATGACCTTGACCTTTTGATGAACAGTAGTCAGGCATTTTGTTGCAAGTCCCTCAGTTTCGGTTTGTTTGATGTCTTCTCATGATTAGATGGAGGTTGTGCGTTTGGGGCAAGGAGACCACACAGGCAATGTCGTACCCCCTGTGCATGTTATCAGGGGCTACGTGATGTCAGTCTGTCTTACTACTGGTGATGTTGACCTTGATTAGCAGAGCCCATGCCCTGGAACCCGTGGGTTTCAGTGCTTCCCTTGTGCAAAGAGAGGGGGGAACATAAAAACACAGAACGTTCAACAGGACACGTCGGCAGGCCTCGTCTGTCCCTTGGGCTGGCCTGATCTGTAGGATGCGCTCTGTAAAATGAGCACCCCCCGCCCCGAGTTTCAGGACAGGCTCAGAAGCACCCACTGGTGATGGCGGGAGTAGGGGAGAGCAACACCCAAGTCCTGGGCCTTTGGAAATAATTTCAACTACAAAGATCGGAAGAGCTGGCCGGAGAAGGGGAAATAAATCCAGCAGAGATGAAAGGCCGAGGTCCGCAGCTGCTGGGTCCATCAAATCTTTAAAAGCAACGTGAGGTTTTAGGGCAAGGAGTGAATTATGGCCGTTAGGACCAAGGACAAGACGGCTTTGATCTGAAAGTGGGAGATCTCTGAAGGGAAGCTGTGGCCTTTGCATGCGTGGTTCCCACATCCTCCTGGGGTACTTTAGACGGACCGCTTGGAATTTACAGGTCTGCGGAAAGAGCCTGGCCGCTAATGGTAAACACTTGGAACGGGCAGCTTCGGGAGGAGCGGGGCGGAGTTGACATTCGGGGGGATTGGGCCCGGTGCCCCTGCAAAGGTACCTGAGAATAATGTACCGTTTTACGAGGCTCTTTGCCCGTCAGTCGGACAGATGGAGGTTTTGTATCTTATGAGGCACTCGAGGATTGCCGTGGGAGGTCATTTCGGTGAGCACTTGACCTCTCTATTTGAAAAAAGTATCAATTTGGAGAAGGTTGTCTTTACTGCCAGGAAACTTTAGACTAGAGGCCGTCCTGTGGCTTTTTGGAGGCCCACCCTGTCACAAACCAGATGTTGGCCTCTGCTAGCCCAGGGCGAGGCCCCCGCCGGCAGCAGACTCGCCCCTCTTTGCCGAGCCCCGGCTGCCAGGGAGCTAGGCAAGTGCGTTTGCAAGGCTCCGCATTACGGCGTAGCCATGGGGCAAGCGGCTGGAATTGCAAACCGCAGTCAGAACATCTTAGCCATCTCTTGAGACAGAGAAAGTGAGACAGGGGGCAGGAGAGGGGCAAAGAGGGAGACAGAGAGTCCCAAGCCGGCGGCTCAATCTCATGAACATCATGACCTGAGCTGAAATCAAGAGCCGGACGCTTAAAGGCGCCTGTGTGGCTCAGTCGGTGAGGTGACCCACTTCGGCTCAGGTCACGATCTCACGGTCCGTGAGTTCGAGCCCTGCATCGAGCTCTGTGCCGACAGCTCAGACCTGGAGCCTGCTTCGGATTCTGTGTCTCCCTCTCTCTCTGTCCCTCCCCTGCTCACACTCTGTCTCTCCTCTCTCAACAATAAATAAAACCATTTAAAAAAATTTTTTTTAAAAAGAGTCAGACGCTTAACTGAGCCAACCAGGTCCCCCCACTGAAACTATTAATGAACTGGAAATTCCCCCAGCAGATTGGAGGTGGGGGAACGTTGAGGTGAAAAACAACAGGTCCCTGAGTCAGACAGCCCTGGGTTCAAATCACAGCAGGGCCATTTACAGTCTCTGAGCCTATACACTGCAACTTGCTTGATCTCTGTAGGTGTCAGTCTTTCACATCTTGCAAATCTTTCCTCAAATACCAAGCCTTCTTTGACCACCCCTCAGTACCTGAGTTCCCTAGCTCCAACCAAGTGAACGTATTTATTCATTTTCGGCACCCACCCCCTCCCCGGCTAGGATGTCTGCTCCACCGACGCCGTGATCTCCCGGTCTTGTCCATTGCTGGGTCCTTAGCGCTAGGACAGACTGGCACATAGTAGGTGTTCAATAAACACTGGTGGAATGATTGAAAAGGGATCACAATAGAGGCTACTTTGTTCTGTTCTCTTTGTTGAGTGGGGGATAAACTGGGATAAGCAAGGGAAGGGACTTAGCATGGTTCCTGATACATAGTATGTGCTCAATAATCAAACCATTATCAAAGTCCATTCATTTACAATGTTTTATTTATTCATTTGATATACAGTTATTGACTATTTGTTCTGTGCCAGGTCCTGGGAATAGTGCCAAGAACAAGATAGACTTTCTTTTTGTTTGTGTTTTCTTCAAAACTTATTTTCGGAGAGCCTGCCACTTCCTGGCCCACTTTTCTAGAAACCAAGCGTAAAGCAGCGAACAGAGACAAAGTCCCAGCTCCCATGAGTTTGCATTCTACTTGGGAATGATGTGAACAATAAGCGTGTATCTAAATACATAAGATGGTTTCAGGGGTGTCAATTCTACCAAAAGGAAATAATCGAGCCGGGATGACGTGCAAGGTGCGGCTGGATTGGGGGGAGGCGGGGAGGGTGGGCATGCCACTGGAGTGGCCGGGAAATGTCACAGCCGAGCAGAGACCTGGCTGAGGAGGGGCAGCCAGCCGTGGGAGGGGCCAGAGCTTCCCGCTGTGGTCCCCGGTCCGGCAGCAACAGCGTCACCTGGGAGAGAAATTGGGGTCTCACCTGAAGCTGCACAATCTACTTTGCAAAAGGACCTGCGGGTAGTTCCTCTGCACGTTAACGTTGGAGAAATGCTGGGCTGTGAGCACATACTCCAGGCAGAGGGACGAGTGAACGCAGAGGTCCTAAAGTGTTCCATATGTGGAACAGGAAGTTCCTAAACGTTCCAGGCAGAGGTGGGGTGGGGTGTGGATTTGCTAGGGCTTCTGTAACAGAAGTACCCCAAATGGGGTGCTTAAAAATGACAAGGCTGTATTCTCTTCCAGTTCTGGAAGTCGAAATCCAAAGTCAAGCTGTCAGCAGGGGTGGTTCCTTCCGGAGGCTCAGAGGGAGAATCTATTCCTTACCTCTGTCCCAGCTCCTGGTGGTTGCCAGCAACCCTTGTCATTCCTTGGCCTGGAGTCACGTCACTGTCTCCATCTTCACATGGCGTCTTCCCTCTGCGCCTGTGTCCAGATTCTTCTCTTTTTGTGAGGATACCAGTCATTGGGTCCAGTACGACCTCATCTTGACTTGACTACATCTGCAACTACCCCTATTTCCAAATGAGTCGCATTCATAGGTACTGGGGCTAGGGCTTGAGTATGTCTTTGGTGGGGGACACGCATCAACCCATCACAGGGCCGAAAGGTGGGGCTCGGTGAGGTCAGAGAAGAGGCAGGTCACACCGGGCCCGTGGACCCCGTGGAGGGTTATAAATGCACAGGGAAGCCAAGAAGGCTGTGACTGATCTGGAAAAGAGCTCCGGGTGGGGGGCGGGGCAGGGGGAGGCTATGAGGATAGCGGATTGAGCTGGGGTGGGGGCAGATGAAGGGGAATTAGCGAGCAAGCTAGGCGGCCCCCAGGCACGGACACGGTGGAATTGGAGAAATGGGGAGACTCATAGGGTTTTAAGGGGCCCTAGTCACAGAAATGGGGGGTGGTATTTAGATGGATGGAGAGGGGGAGGGGCACCAAGGATGATGATTCAGTCATCTGTCTGTCCTTTTAACAGACTTTTTTTTTTTTTTTTTTTTTTTTTTTTTTGCGTATCTGGTTAGTGAAAAACGGGTGTGTTATCTCTTTGGGGAGGAGGGCAGTCATGTGAATACCCAGTGCTCTCATGGTGGCCAAGTGACAAGAGCATTTCCAACCTCTTGACTATACATCTGGCACTTTCCTCTCATCTGGGTCTGCTGAGTTGAGGTGCACATCCCCAAAGCAATCGCTGTGGTCACGGGAGTGTGATGCCCTGACTGGTCCAGGCTGCGTCATACCCCACCCCTGCCGAATTTCCAACAGGGCGCGGCTGACCTCAGTGCCTTCCCGGGGCACTCGATCCGCGAACATCTCTCTCCGTCGTGCGTGACTTGTCTCAGAAGCTCTGATCTTTATGGCTTCCCGTTCCCAAGAATCCCTCCAGAGGAGATCCTCGGCAGGAACGATGGCACACGTGGTCTTGGCATCCACGTGACCCTCTCTGGTCTCTTTCTGCCGCGCCGAGTGGAGTCACACGGTCGGTCCTCCCTCTGCTGGAAACTCTCCATGTGAGGCTTCCCCCTGCAGTCAGAAATACATGCCAGTACCTCGCCGTGGCCTCCCCCCAACTAAACCCTGCCGCGATTCAGCCCCAGAAGACCTCCCTGAGCTCATCCTGCCTACTGCACACCCATTGTCTCCACTTCGCACACAATGGCCGTTTTCGTGTTACTCACACCGCAGGGCCTTTGCACTTTGCTCTTTCCCCACCCCGGCCTGAAATGCCCTTTCCCCAGATCTTCACATGGCTGGCTCCTTCCCTTCCATTTAGCTTCCGCTCGATCACCAACCTCCTCTAAGAAGCCCTCCCGCGCTATCAATCCCCCGCATAATTCCCACGAACAAATATCCACATTTGGTTCTGGAGTGCGCTCACGATTGCCCCTTGCCTTTTGCCCCAGCTGGCACCGCGCGCGGGATGTCTCTCCTCCCCGGCACGCTTTCTCCTCTGGCCCCCTTCTCCCCCATCTCTGCCCCGACATTATTCCCACTCGTGTGGCAGAGATGCAGTGACAGGGCAACCTATCTGAAATGGCATTCTCAGGAATGCAGATTGTTTTATTGCCGGTTAAATACGCTTTATGCTACCTGTGAATGAGGCCATTGTGACATTTAGCAACTGATTTGATTCAACACAGATGTGGGCAAGAGGACAGGATCCGGGTGCACATTTGGGTTTTTTAAGATGGCAAAATAGACCACATGACTCACTGCCGGCAAAACCGATATGGCAAAACCCTTCCTGGCGTAGGGACTGAGTATCCCTGTTGGTTTTAGAACTGACAGGCCAATCCAGAGCCCCCCCAGATCCTTTGTTTTCATCTGGGATCTTCTGCTTGGCCCTATCCAAATTGTTGTAATTTGTTTTGTTTTGTTTTGTTTTGTTTTGTTTTAACCTTCCCCGGATGTTTTTATTCCCACGAATATAGAAAAAAAAAATGGTGCGTCAATGAAACACTAACATCATTGACATGCAGAGAATAATAATCCAAGCTGTCATTTGTTGAACATTTACTCTGTTGTGGGCTCTGCTCTTTTTATACACCGTGTCTTACAGAACCCTCCTAGTTAACCAAATAAACTACACTTAGTTCCATTTTACAGATGGGGAGACTGAGGCTTAGAACTCTCAACTACTTGTCCACAGTCACTGTGGTTAATAATCAATTGCGTGTGGATTCATGGTCATCTTCTGCCCCTTCCAGGCTCTAAGCTCCAAGAAGACAGGTCCTACCTAGCTCTTTCTCAAAAGAGAAATCTTAGCACATCCTAGGCAGTCAGCAAATATGTACTGAGTGAGGGAACACAGTAGGTAAAGGGCAGGGCCAGGGCTTGCCGGGTCAAGCCAGGTCTTTGCCTTCACAAAGACATCCTTCATCCTGTTGTTTTCTGGGCAAGGAAAAGAAACAGAGACATCAACCAGTGGAGATCTGGGATTTGCCCCTTTCTGGAACCTGGGCCAGAAGTTGGGGTACTTGGGTGGGTGGGGCTTCCTAAGAGGCTTACTTCTGTCTGTGGCTTTTCAGGCTGCTTTTTATCTCACCCCCCTCCCCCATCCCTGCCCCGTGACACATCCAGATCTTTCCACTTGCCGTCCTGGTATATTTTCAGCAATTTTATTTTAACACTGGCATCGGTAAGACTTAATCAAGAGGGGTAAGGACTTGTTTTTGAGTTGACTGTGGACCCGAAACGGTAGGTCCCTTTGCTGTGGGGAAAGGACTCGCAAGATCGATCCCCAAGCACGTAACACTGACGAGGGGATGCTTTGCATTGGGATTATCCACGAGGCTTTCTTGGCACTGCTGGGGATGGCAGGCCAGACCTGCGGCGACAGGGAAGTTGGCGTGGCTGGAGAACCGAGGCAGGCGGTGACCTGTGCTGTTTCCCACAGCTGCTTGGGAGGAAGGGCCCTGCGCTGGCTGGGAGCCGGGGCTTCGGGGTCAGGCTGACCTGGGCTTGAACCCTGCTGTGCCACTTCCTACTCGGACGGACTTCCTAGGGTTGTGCTGGAGATTAAGCAAGATACTGCTTGTACAGTGACCGGCCCTGGGGAAGGAAGGACGGGCTCAGTAAATGGAGGCCATTCTTGTGACTTCATTATTATTTGTCCGAGTGCTGACGCCAGTAACCAGGAGGTTTCCGAGCTGAGCTGAGCCCAAGCAAAAGAGGAGAGGTGTTCATGGCGACGGCCACCATCTCCGTGGAGGGCAGAGGAAATCCGGAAGGCAGCAAGCGCAAGGGGGATGGGCAGAGTCACCGGTGATCAGAGAAGCGTGGATTCAAGACAAGTCAGAGCCCATGTCAGTGCTGCTAGGACAGCAACACTGACAAGTGGAGTTATTCCAGCCGGTGGTGGGAGTGCAGGGATGGGGGCCCCTGGGCACTGCCGGTGGGAACACGCACCTGCAGTCAAGAGCTCTCGCCCAGCCCTTAGGGAGATTAGGTCTTACGACCTCGGGACCCGGCAGTCCCACCTCTGAGGCTACATCCCACGGAGACTCACTCCCAGACCCACTCGGGGACGGTCCCAGGGTGTTCATGGCAGCCGGGCTGTGGTGGGCGGGGTGCCCTCCTGGAGGAGGAGGGGCAGGAGATACGGAGAAGGCACACGAGGGAGGGCTGAGCGGTTGCCAGGGCAACAGGTGAGTGGGGGGGGGGCGGGGGGGGGGCCTACAGCATCGTGGACAGAGCCCGAGAACTTAACCCTGGGCAAAAAACAACAGAGAACCCGTAGGGAGTGGGACAAACAGGACATACCCACAGCAACATAGATGGGTCTGAAGAACTGACCGATGAGTGAAAAAACTGAGAAACCACAGGGAATGTAACATACAGAATTTACAAAAATTACACACCTGCCCACAAAGCACTAATGCACTTTTGCAGGCACGCGTAGAAACAATAGGAGGTGCATCAGACACGCAAGAGTTACTGGGAACAAAAGGAAACAAATTCTTTAAAAACAGGAGGTCTTGGGTGCACAAGTGAGGAGGACGTGCCATGAACTTGAATTAACTCAACAGTCAGCACCCAGCATTTTGCAGGAGGACAAAAGGGGATGGACTGATGTCAGCGACTGTCCACGCAGGCTCCCCGACTGTCCACGCAGGCTCCCCGACACCGGCGGAGGCAGAGTTCCAGGGACGTAGAGAATCCCCGTCTCTTGCGTAGAAGATACACATCTCGGTCTGGAAGCTCAGTAAAAAGTGAATCTGACTTTATTTTCGGCCTCTCAGCATGAGTTCTGTTTTGAGCTACGGCTCCCCTGGGCTCGTGGGAAAGTTTCATGGTAGTCGTTCAGGGCTTTCCCCAAATTCTCCAGAATTTCGACCATGGTTGTGGTTAGATTACGCCCCGCCAGTGTGTTGTGGTGTCAGGGCCTCATCCTCCCCGTCGCTGAGACCCAGGCTGCTGCCAACGTGTCCTTTCTCTTGGCCCGTGAGGCTCCTTCTAGTCTGGGGCCCTTCGTTGCCGTGTCTTTGCCACATTGTGGGCACAGGGATCTTACATCGTTCTATTTTCCTAGACCAGACGTCACAAACTGGAAACCCAGAGGCCACCCCCTGCAAAATGTTTTTGCTTGTTTTCTTTTTCTTTTGTCCCCACTAATTTGTATTTGTTGCCTACATGTAAAAATTGGGCAATTTCACATGTAAATCCAGATTTGTTTACTTCTTTTGAAAAATCAGAAGCCCTGACGACATGAGACTCATTTCTAGGTGACAGAAGTTGGCTGGAACTGAGTAGCATCGTATCAGTTCGGAATGTTTTTGGCTTCTAGTAACAGAAGCCCAACTAATGTTGGCCTAAACCATAGTAACATTTGTTGTGTATTTAGCAAGAAGTCTGACCCCAAAGTTGGATGGGCAGCTCATTTGTATCTTCAGGGACCAGGTTCTTTTCATCCTTCTACTCCTTCAGCCTCAGCATGGCAGCCTTTTGCTTTTACGTTTGGAGCCTCATGTCCCAAAATGGCTGTTATAACTCCAGGCATTACATCCTTACGTCATCCAGGGGTAGAACTGGCAGGGGAACAAAAGAAAGGTCTTTCCCAGAAGCCCCGTGGCCAGAACCTGATTACACAGCCCTCCCAGAACTGCAGGGGAAACTGGGAAAGCGAGGAAAGAAACTGGCAAGGAGAAAGGAACTGGGAATACCTGTGGGGAGCCAGACAGCACCTGCCACAAACTGCTGCCCCCTGTTAGGTAAAACTGTGCATTCCAGTTTGCCACGATCCCCACCACCCCCTAGTGTTTCCCAACACTGTCGCCATGCGTCAGTTGCCATTTACGTGGTGGTTGCACCAGCTCCTACCCTCACCTCCCTCTCCTGTTGGGCCCAGAAGGTTTTGAGGGCTGCCTGTCTCAGACTCCCATGGAGGAAGGGCTCGCTGCTTTCTCAGCAGCTGTGTGTGGGGACAGAGGATCCCTCTGCCCCAGGACCCCCTATTCATTCTCTCCTTCTTTCTCTACCCACCCCCTTGCCTTTCCTCTTGGCCTGCCCCGTTTCTCCAGCCAGGAAAATCCCCCATCCACCCACAAGAATCCTTCTTCCCTTGTATTTCTTAAGCCGTTTTGCCTACATCGATCTAATTCTTAGTTGGCCAACTGGGGCCAGTCCACAAACTCACTGGCCTGTGATAACCTAAGTACAGAACTGAGAGTAAGCGAGGGAGACTTTCCCAGCAGTTAAGTACTAAATCCTGTGCCAGGCACAACCCAGCACGCACTCCCAGGCTCGTCCCAGCACCGGGTGCAGACCCGTTTGGGACTTGTGATGTCCCAACTCCCATGCACGAGGCATGAGTTGCATGCTGGCTGTGCAACCGTATCTTTGTTAAACTGGCCCTTCGCCGACAGTTCGAGAAGCATTGGTCTGTGCCTCAAATCCTCCCAGATGCCAGGGCTTAAACTTCAGGACACAAGAGCTGGGATGACTCATTTCTGCCATTTCTTCCACGTACCTCTGCATCCCGGCTCAGCACCCTGGACCCTGATGTGACTGGGAGAAGTCCCAGGTGCCCTGACCTGCCTCCCCTCCTCCCCTCATCCCAGCATGGCTTTCCACCTCTCACTTGTGGTTATGTGGTGAGGAGTAGCCGGTGGAGGAAGGAAGAGTGAAACCAGATCGTCCACCTTGCAGCACCGTGGGAGGGCTTTCTCTGCAGGGACTCGGGGGAGAAATGTCCAGAAAGCGCACGCCTCTCAGCGTTCTCCTTAGGATCTCTCCATTAAACATCTCCGTGTCGATAGGGTTCCCGGTTGTCTAATCTGCCGTGTAAAACCTGCTGGCACGTCTGGTGCTGAGTTCGCGGGGAATTCTCCAGAATCAGGGCAGGCGCTGCCACTTTTATGCCGTTAACCTCCCGTCGTGGGGCGGTTTGGGTGCGGTGAGCATGGTCCCTTCCCGGTTTGCATGGAGTGCGTCCCCCTGGGGGCCCCGGCCCTCCGGACAGCAGTAATAAAGGAGGATGGATCTTCTCGCAGTGACAGCATTTGTAAGATCCCAGATGCCCCCCACATTGTAAGCGGCCCCCGCGCATGAGTGCTGCTTCGTGAGTTCAGAAAGTGGCACGCGTTGGTTGGGGCAGCCGGGCCCAGCTGGTCCTCCCCGCGTTCGGAAGAGCCTTCTGCAGGGAACCTTGCAGCCTGGTTAGATGAAGCCAGAATACTTCCAACAGAGGGAAAGAAGAGGATGGGAAGGGAACGTGAGGTTGTTGCCGAAGAGGTGGGTGCGAGGAATCCCGGAGACGCAGATTATCATCTCTGCTCTCGGGGCTCAGGGAAGGGTCCTGAACTTTCTGGGCCTCCCGGTTCCCTTCCTTTGCTGCTGCCTGGGAGGCTGGGTGAGGGACGGTGCCGGGAGGTGGTGGGAACAGCAGCTTTGATTTATTTTTAATGGGGATGAAATTCACAAAACATTAACCATTTTAAGGCATGTGGCTCAGTGGCATTTAGTGCATTCGCAGTGTTGCGTGACCACCGCCTCGGTCTGAGTCCAAGATATTCTCATTCCCCCAGAAGGAAACCCCGTTACCCATGAAGCTGTCACTCCCCATTCTTCCCTGCCCCTCGCCCCCAGCAGCCGCTGGCGTACTGCCTTGACCATGTATCGGCCTATTCTGGACGTTTCATGTAAGTGGAAATCCGACAGTACGTGGCCTTGGGGGTCCAGCTTTTTCACTTACGATGTTCCCGACATTCATCCCCGTGGTATCGCGCATCAGGACTTCCTTTTCTTACAGCTAATATTCCATTGGATGGATGTGCCACATTGTGTTCATCCATTCGTCAGCCCCCGGACGTTAGACGTGCTCTGCCTTTTGGCTTTGTGAGTAGCGCTTCTAGGAACGTTTGTGTCCAGGGTATTTTTGAACATCGGGTTTCCACTCTTTGGGGTACGTACCCGGGAGGGGAATTGCTGGGTCATACGGTAATTCTGCGTGTACCGCCTTCCACAGCCCCTGTAGATCTTACGCTCCTACCCGCAGCTCACAAGGCTTCCAGTTTCTCCACATCCTCACCGATACCTGTTGTTTTCCATTCTGTACGGTTTGGGGTGGTTTTTTTGTCTTTTTATGGCCAACCGAGTAGGTGCGTCAAGAGCAGTTTCCAGCTCAGATGCGGCTCAGCGAGCATCGGAACGTTCCCAACACCGAGTTTCTGTAAACTAAATAACACTATGTTAGAGGGTCGACAGCAGCATTGAAAAAGTCACTGTACGTGACAACGTGCGGTGCTGGGGACGTCTTTACTTGACATGGAGGCCCACCCTTGGTGCCGTTCGCCCAGGACTTCACGTGTTCACCGTGGGGAAGGACCAGGGGCTTTTCCTGAACCCAGTGTAAGACGCAAGAAAAATAAACCTCTAGACCTTGCATTCTGAGTGGGGGCTGTATCCCCCAAAAGGAACAAACACTGCTTCTCAGAGCAGGGGCGAAAACGTCTTACTCTTTTCGTGTTTAGCACAAATCTATGCCAATACCCTAAATAGATACGCGGTGTATCTACAATATTAAAATTTCGTAGGAGAAGAGGTAAGTAGAGGGAAGCATTTCAAAAAGGATGGGCCAGTCATGAAAAAAGAAGAAAAAAAAAACCGGTTCAGAAACAATCAAATTGTTTTAAGAGTCCGGACTTTTTTAGTATCAGACTGAGCAAGACGTTAGAAGTTCCTACACGCCGTCTCCCGGGGTCTGTAGTCATCTCATCGGGAAGCGTTTGCAGACAGGCTCCAGTCCACAGTCCACATTTCGGTGGCGCTGTGCTAACACATCACTGCGTTTTGATCTGGAGTTATCGTACCTCTTTGACACTTGATCGTACCTGTATCCACTTGATTGTGTTCTGTCTCCTCCCTGAACGTAAGTAAGCATCAGCCTCTTACTTCCCGCCATGCCCACAACGGCGCCTGACACAGGGATGCTTGGTTGGTCACTAGGACGTGTGTTGTTGACTAAACGGGTGAGTCTCCTCTTGAAATTGTTCTGCTGATGTGGTCTGCAAATGTGGCAGGGGTCCAGGCTCCTTACGTCTCGATGCTCAGCCATGCGATCCAGGAAGACCCTCCTTTGCAGGGAAAGGGAGGCCCCGCCCCTGCCCTTGAAGGGCACAATCAGGAAGTCGCACACATAAACTTGCTCCCCTCCCCTTGTCTAGAACGCATCACATGGCCACGCCATCCACAAGGGAAGCTGGGAAAGGCAGTGTTTTATTCTAATCGGCCGTGTGCCCGGCTTCAAAGCGGAGACAGAGGGGTGAATGGATATTGGGGGACCCCCGGCGGGACCCGCCACCATCACCTTAAGACAGGATGTTTTCCCCGCCTTCCCCAGCCCTCCCATGGGCACCCCGCCAACCAGATGGAGACATGAAGCCGGTGTTTTAACATCCCAGCTCAAGGTGGGTCCGTTTGGAAAACCCCCGCAGAGACCACATATTGTGGCACGAGATTTCGGGGGCCGCGTGGCCCGTCCTCCCGGGTCCCGTCAGGCATGGGACGGACTTCTCCCCGCGGGGGCTCTGGGGGTGCCCTCGGCACACCACGCGTTGTCCGGGCGTCCGTGCTCCAGATGCCCCTGGGTCACAAAATGAAAACAAACACGAGGCCGTTTGGGAGAAAGGATACCGACGGACAAGATGGAGGAGAGGGTGGCCTGTATGTTTCCAGACCCGCCCTCAGTCGTCATTAGGTTGCCACGGAAGAAAAGAGAAATCAGAAGAGAAAACGCTGTGGCAGCCAGGCGACTTCCTAGGGCAGGTTCGTTGCTCAGTTCAGCAGGTAGGGTCACCATGGTAACCATAACCCAACGATGGCTTCGAATGGAAGAGGCCGGCCTAGACCTTCTGCTGGCCACGCCCGACAGGCCACGGAGGACAGAATGGGATGCCAGCGTGCCACGCTGTGGTGGACAGGTTCTGCGGTTTCTGGTCGTGGGACGGGCCCCTCACGTCACGGAGACTGGGAGAGGAGGCCCAGCTGTGGCCGTGTTCCTGTCCTCACTCTCCTCAGAGATTAGTGTAGGTGCCACTTCCTCCAGGAAGCCTTCCTGGCCCCGCCGCTCCCCAGCAGGCGTTCCAGAGCGCTTGCCGCCCCCCCAGTGCATGTTCTTCTCACCCCTGCATATGGATATGGTTTATTTTGTAGATTTCGCTTTGGAGCCGTTTCAGTATTTGGTATAAAAACAATTCCTAAAACGTGACAGCAAACTGTTAGAAACCCAACTGCGTGTGGAATTGGTGGCATAACCATACAAAGAGGAGAATTTATTTACCCATAGTTTTGCTTTCTTCTTCTTTTCTTTCTTCCTGATGTTTCAAGATTCCTTTTTTTTTTTTAGTTCCTTTTTTTTTATATATATATATATGAAATTTATTGACAAATTGGTTTCCATACAACACCCAGTGCTCATCCCAAAAGGTGCCCTCCTCAATACCCATCACCCACCCTCTCCTCCCTCCCACCCCCCATCAACCCTCAGTTTGTTCTCAGTTTTTAACAGTCTCTTATGCTTTGGCTCTCTCCCACTCTAACGTCCTTTTTTTTTTTTTTTTTTTTTCCTTCCCCTCCCCCATGGGTTCCTGTTAAGTTTCTCAGGATCCACCTAAGAGTGAAACCATATGGTATCTGTCTTTCTCTGTATGGCTTATTTCACTTAGCATCACACTCTCCAGTTCCATCCACGTTGCTACAAAAGGCCATATTTCGTTTTTTCTCATTGCCACATAGTATTCCATTGTGTATATAAACCACAATTTCTTTATCCATTCATCAGTTGATGGACGTTTAGGCTCTTTCCATAATTTGGCCATTGTTGAAAGCGATACTGTAAACATTGGGGTACAAGTGCCCCTATTCATCAGCACTCCTGTATCCCTTGGGTAAATTCCTAGCAGTGCTATTGCTGGGTCATAGGGTAGATCTATTTTTAATTTTTTGAGGGACCTCCACACTGTTTTCCAGAGCGGCTGCACCAGTTTGCATTCCCACCAACAGTGCAAGAGGGTTCCCGTTTCTCCACATCCTCTCCAGCATCTATAGTCTCCTGATTTGTTCATTTTGGCCACTCTGACTGGCGTGAGGTGATACCTGAGTGTGGTTTTGATTTGTATTTCCCTGATAAGGAGCGACGCTGAACATCTTTTCATGTGCCTGTTGGCCATCTGGATGTCTTCTTTAGAGAAGTGTCTATTCATGTTTTCTGCCCATTTCTTCACTGGGTTATTTGTTTTTCGGGTGTGGAGTTTGGTGAGCTCTTTATAGATTTTAGATACTAGCCCTTTGTCCGATATGTCATTTGCAAATATCTTTTCCCATTCCGTTGGTTGCCTTTTAGTTTTGTTGGTTGTTTCCTTTGCTGTGCAGAAGCTTTTTATCTTCATAAGGTCCCAGTAATTCACTTTTGCTTTTAATTCCCTTGCCTTTGGGGATGTGTCGAGTAAGAGATTGCTACGGCTGAGGTCAGAGAGGTCTTTTCCTGCTTTCTCCTCTAAGGTTCTGATGGTTTCCTGTCTTACATTTAGGTCCTTTATCCATTTTGAGTTTATTTTTGTAAATGGTGTGAGAAAGTGGTCTAGTTTCAACCTTCTGCATGTTGCTGTCCAGTTCTCCCAGCACCATTTGTTAAAGAGGCTGTCTTTTTTCCATTGGATGTTCTTTCCTGCTTTGTCAAAGATGAGTTGGCCATACGTTTGTGGGTCTAGTTCTGGGGTTTCTATTCTATTCCATTGGTCTGTGTGTCTGTTTTTGTGCCATAGTTCCTTTTTTTTAAATTTCCTGTCTGTTTCAAGAACTGCTCGTACCCATCTTTTCAGAGTGTATCTGCTGTGACAGGCTTTCTTAGTTTTCCTTCATCCTATTCCAATTTACTTTAAAAATCATCCAACTGAAAAAAAGAAAAAAGAAAAAGGGGCACCTTGGGTGGCTGGGTTGGTTGAGCATCTGACTCCCAATTTTGGCTCAGGTTATGATCCTGGGGTCGTGGGATCAAGCCCCAAGTCAGGCTCTACACTAGGCATGGAACCCGCGTGGGATGCTCAGTCTCTCTCTCTTTTTTTTCTCTCTCCCTCTCTATCTGTCTCTTTCTATCTGTCTCTTTCTCTCTCCCTCCTCTCCCCAGCTCATGCTCCCACTCCCTCTCTAAACTAAAAATGAATCATCCAACTCACCCCATGGAGGAATTCTAGAGTATATAAGTTGTATCCCCAACAAAACAGTTTGCAAAAGAAGCAACAGCACAGAGTGATGTTGAAAACTCGGGTCAGGGAGCACCTGGGTGGCTCAGGCAGTTAATCATCCAACTTCGGCTCAGGCCATGATCCCGCATTTCATGGGTTCGAGCCCCGCGTCGGGCTCTGTGCTGACGGCTCGGAGCCTGGAGCCTGCTCCCGACTCTGTGTCTCCCTCTCTCTACCCCGCCCCCGCCCCCCCACTGCTTGTGCTCTGTCTCTTCCTCTTAAAAATAAATACACATTTAAAATTTTTTTTAAAAAAAGAAAGAAAAGAAAACTCGGGTCAGACTGCCCGGTTCCAGCCCCAGCAGCTGTCACCCGCTCTCTGTGCTGCCTTGTGCACATCACTTAACTTTTCTATGCCTCACTTTGTCCAGAATGCCTCACTTTGTGTCAGAATGTCACCTGACACACAGGCGTCCACTGATATTCCTGTAACCACCCCCTTCCCTCCCTGGGCTCCTGCCTCATTGGCCTTTTTTTTTTCTCTGTCTCTAACCTGCCAAGCGCATCCCTCCGTTAGGACGTGTGTGCTCAGTGTTTGTGGACACCCCTCCCCCTGGCTGTTTCCATTGCTGGCTCCCTGTCGTTCACGTCTCAGCTCCAGTGTCACCTCACAGAGGGCTTGCCTGACCGCCCAGTCTTAAATGACAGCCCACTTGGGGCGCCTGGGTGGCTCAGTCGGTTGGGCGTCCGACTTCGGCTCAGGTCACGATCTCGCAGTCTGTGAGTTCGAGCCCTGAGTTGGGCTCTGGGCTGATGGCTCAGAGCCTGGAGCCTGCTTCTGGTTCTGTGTCTCCCTCTCTCTCTGCCCCTCCCCCATTCATGCTCTGTCTTTCTCTGTCTCAAAAATAAATAAACGTTAAAAAAAATTTTTTTTAAATGATAGCCCACTCACTCACTAAATAGCACTTTCTAGTCATATCATCTTTAGTCCCATTTTACAGATGGGGCAAGTGATGCTCCGAGAGCCACAGTCATTTCATTTATTTATTCAATTTACCACCATTGAGTGTATTTATTTACCACCTTGCACCCGTTACAATGGCTGCTATAAAAAAAAAAACAAAAAAAGAAGTGTCGAGAAGGATGTGGAGAATTTGGAACCCTGGGCGCTGTTAGTGGGAATGTAAAATGGCGGACCTGCTATGGAAAACAGCAATAGGTTCCTCAAAAAATAAGAAGTCAGATCGCCATATGACCCAGTAATTCAACTTCTTTTTAATGTTTATTTATTTATTTTTAAAATCTTTTATGGTTTATTTATTTCGAGAGAGAGAGAGCAAGCGTGAGTGGAGGAGGAGCAGAGAGAGAGGGCTAGAGAGAGAGCCTCAAGCATCTCCCTGATGGGGGCTCGAACTCACGAACCATGAGATCGTGACCTGAGCGGAAGTCAGACCCTAAACTGACTAAGCCACCCAGGTGCCCCAGAATGTTTATTTATTTTTGAGAGAGAGACAGAGAGACAGAGAGACAGAGCGTGAGTGCGGGAGGGGCCTGGGCGTGTAACGAAAGAACTGAAAGCAGGGTCCGAAAGAGGCGTTTGTACGCCTGTGTCCTTAGCAGCATTATTGACAACAGCCAAAAAGCGGAAGCAATCCACGTGTCCACCGACAGATACATGGAAAAACAAAATGTGGTGTATCTGTGCAATGGGATGTTATCCGGCCTCAAAAAGGAAGGAAGTTCTGACACCTGCCACAGCACGGACAAACCTTGAAGACGTTACATTACGTGAACTAAGCTATTTACAAATTCTAGGTGTTTCTGTCTACATGAGGTTTCCAGAGCAGTCACATTCGTGGAGAAAGCAGAGGGATGGGTGCCAGGAGCTGAGGGAGGGGAGGAACGGGGAGTCACCGTTTAATGCGGATGCAGTCCTGGCTTCGCGAGATGAGAAACGTTCTGGGGACGGATGGTGGGGAAGGTCGCACAACCGTGTGAATGTGCTTCATGCCAGTGAACCGTAGGCTTGCAAATAGTTGAAATGGTAAGTTTTAGGTTGTGTACGTTTACCGCAATTTTCTAAGTAAGTCTCTTTAACCGCAGTTGTGAAGAACAAGAATCTGTACTCTATGTGCTATCTTACTCGTTGCTCACCGCAGTCCTTTGATGAAGGAGTTACTGTACTCATCAGTCGACAGAACAGAGCGGCAGAGAGATTTGGTATACTGCCAAGGTCATGGCTCCGTCCCAGCCTGTCCGCCCTCAAACCACCCGTCTGCCAAATCTTTCTCCTCCCCGTCCCTCTCTGACTGCAAGAAACCTCACCTGTACCCATTCCTCCAACCTACAGGCACAGCGGGGATCTATCAAGGAGCAAACGGGCTGACCAACGCGGCTGGATTCGGAAGTGTGCACCAGGTAGATGTCGCTCGCCACCACTCGTTTTCCCTGTTCTTTCCTTAAATCGCCCCCTTGACTCGGCATCCCAAGAGCCCACTCCTGCCCACCACCCCTGCCAGAAATGCAGTCTCTTACTCCCTGGGTTTGAAGACCACAGGAGTCAGGCTGTGCCAAAGGCCATCGGAAAGGTAACAGTGTAGAGACAGAGAAATTGGAATTATCAGCAGATTTCCAAGATGACATAGGCGATATTATATACTCCCCCTTGACCTGAGCCCGAGACGCCCATTGACTGTTGAATCTCGAACCTGTGAATGCAAACACATGTGCTCTCCTGCCAAACGTGACCTCCTCGAGCACGAGAACCCCTTGTCTTTGGTTCTGCATTCCGGTGCTGAGTGCCCGGCACACAGTGGGAGCTTTATAAATGCTCGTTAAACCACACCAGGCCAACCCTGTAAAGGTGAACGCTGGCTAATAGTTTGATTGTCCCGGCTTCCCTTAGAGAGTAAATTAAGAGTTAACCGGCTAAGGGTGTATGGGAAGTCTGTGTCCCGCTTGTACACCTCTTCTGTAAACCTAAAATTATTTCAGAACCAAAGGCGAGCATGTTTTCAGGCTAGCATTAAAACAGAACTACCACGGAGTAGGTGGGCTATGGAATATTTAACGTATTTAAATACGAGGAACGCACGATTTCTTCAGTGAGCTAAAGAATCTAAATGGTGTAAACCTTGGAAGATTTGAAAATTTGTTTCACACATCTCTTATATTATTTCCGGGGTACTATCTCCATGGATAAAACACTTGTAAGTAAAAGCCCTTTTTAAAAAGGTGTGGTTCTTCACCAATAGGAGCTTGTCAAAGACAGAGATTCTCTAAATGCCACCCCCCAGAAATTCTGATTCTGTAGGGCTGAGGTGCAGCCCAAGGAGCCAAACTACCCGTGAGTCCCCGCAGGGTTGAGGAGGCTCGGTTTATGGTGATGGTGGGGCAGAACATTTGGACCAATGACTACCGTGGGAGAGCTGGAATGTCCGGTTGGTTTAAGCAAAGCTTGATAAAAAGGGGATTGGCACTCTTTTATTTGATGTCCCCGACTTCCTCATAGAAGATTCTGGATCCCTGATGCTGTATAAGTGCTGCTGTATTTGTACCCCTCATGAACATGTCACCTGGTCTCCTGGGTATGTGTGTAGGGTCTTTGTCCCTCATTCATTGGTTCGTTGATTTGTCTCGTATTTACTGAGTCCCCCTGTGTGTCCAACACTGTGCCATGTGCGAGGGATAAGCGGGGATCAAGACAGATACTGACAGAGCTGCACCCACGTCCCTTAGGGTGCACCTGCTGACCTCCACATGGCAGCCGTGGCAGCCCTAGGGTGGAGGGTGTCCCCAAGAACCAGTGACTAGGGCAGGAGGGAAGTGCCGGGGAACCCCCAACCTTTTCCCAAAAAATTGCACTTGCGGCCTTGTCTTGGGGGTCTGCATCTGGGGAAAGTCCCTGTCCTCACAGAGCTTTTATTCTAGTGGGAGAGACGGGGACAGACACAATAGACCCCCCCACACACACACACACACACAAGGCCCCTCACCACTGGCCTCCTCACTCACAGCCTCATGTGTTTCCCTTTCTAGGACTATCCTTCCTACCCTGGCTTCCCTCAGGGCCAGTATTCCCAGTATTACAGCTCGTCCTACAGCCCTCCTTATGTCCCGGCCAGCAGCATCGGCCCTTCCCCACTCTCCACGTCTACCTACGTCCTCCAGGAGGCACCGCACAGCGCCCCCAGCCAGAGTTCCGAGTTGCTCGGCGGTAAGTGCCGTCGCTGTCTCAGGGTCATTGGTGGCTGTGATCTGAGCTTTCATATGAAGGGTGGACTGGACATAGGTCCCAGCTGTAATGAACTGTAAGGAACTCACCCAAAAGCTAAATCCAGCCCTCACATATATTTTGTTGACTGGAATTTTTTAAAAAATTCTTTAAGAAGGAATTTTTAGATGTATGTCATCAAGATGTACGGGGATGTGCGTGCATGTGTGTGTGTGTGCGTGTGTGTTTCATTCCACCCATGTTTAAAATTTTATCTGAAAATCTCTTGAAAGCAGATCTGAACCTGTTTGCTTAGGTCTACATTCCTAAGTGACAACAGTTCGCTGTTGTCTGTAATGTCTGCCCCATCAGACAGGGCATGCACAATTCCACATCTGGCCAGTTTACTTCAAGTTCATTACTGCCTGGCCCAGGGAGGCACTGGAGTTGGTGAGCCCTGGTCCTCAAAGAAGGGAAACTAGTATTTGTTGCCCGTCCATGATGTGCCAAGCACATATCTGCGTGGTCTTCTCATTTCACTTATTTATATGCTGATTCAACAAATATTTATAAAGTACCTGCTATTTTCCAGGTGCTCTTTAGTTTAGAAAGTAAAATAAAGTGCAACGTAGACTTCTTGATTTTTTCAGGCAGGAATCAAATAATCACATAAATACACAATTACAAACTGTGGTAAGGAAACTCACAATCCCTACGAAAACAGGTTTTCAGTCACCTCCTCTTTGCCAGGTAAGAACAATGAAGATCAGGGTGATCAGTAACTTGCTAGTAATTAGCGGAGCTGGGATTTGAACCCAGGCCTGCTGGGCTCCGTAACCAGTGCCCCTGGATACTCAGTAGCCACACGTAGCTGAGATTATGTTCTCTAAAACCCATCTGAGAACAGAAGGGCAGCGACCTTCAAACCTTGGTTCTCTCTCATCGAGAATTCTAGAATGTTTTAAAAAATCCTCATACGTGTGCCTTTCCAATAGCATAACAGTCTTATTAGGAATCCCTTTTGCTGGTCAGGATGTTTTGGCTTCAAAAGATAGCGAATGCAATGCAAACTAGTTTAAGCAAAAAAAGGAATTTTTAGGTGTATGTCATCAAGATGTACAGGGATTCGGGGCTGGGTCCAGGGGTTCAGACGATAATGTTGGGACTCAGTCTCTTTGTTCCTCTGGCTCTGCGTTTTCCTGGATTCATTTCACCCTCAATCAGGCCTTCCTATTATGGTGGCAAAGATGGTCACCAGCTGCTCCAGGGTTCAGTCCTGCCTTCTTATCTACCCCTCAGAGAGAGTTCCTCCTTCCTAACAGCTCCTACCAGAGGTCCCAGGTCATGCCCCCATTAGCCCAGCTTAGGTCACATACCTGTCCTCACACCAGTCTCCGTGACAGTGGATGGAATGCTGGGTGGGACAGCAGACTTGGGTCTCGTGCCCACAGCTGGAGCTAGAGTTGGGTCATCCCCACCCAGGCCACGTGGACTGAGTGAGGGAGAGGTGGTCGCCCAAGGAAACCCAGAGCCCATTACCCAGAGGAAGACGGAAGAGACGCTGGGTGGGCCAAAGTGACAGGTGTCCCCTACCTATGGAACCCACCTAGATTAGGAGCAACGTGTGGGAGAGTCCATGTGCTGGCCCTTGGGTGATGTACGTCCCTGTACAACTCACTCACCATTCTGTTGATTCCTTCGTTCCTTCCATAGATCTATGCACATATCTTCTCTTTCGTGCAGTGGTTCAGGCATATTATCATTAAATGACATGACAGCAAGTGAATTAGAATGTCCAAGTGTGAAGAAGAGGTCATTGCGCTTTGTTCGCGTTTCTTTCCAGTGGGTTTTTCAGTAGAAGCTGAGCTGGCATGACAGTGTGTGGACAGTCAATACATACTGGTTGATGTTTAGAACAAGAGCAAGAGTGGAGACTTCTTTTGTTCTTGGGGTTCTTGGTGCCGCTGTTGCTTTTAGCCCTTATATTTTCCATCCCTGGGGACACGTTAATTATCCTTGGTTTGGTGACAAATAGAAACAACATAGCCAGGCATTTTTAAGTCAATTTTTAAGGAAGTTTAAGGCTGGAGCATTGATTTTGATCATTGCAATTTCATCGCAGAGTATTTAATGAATGCATAATACCTATGTAGCAAGTTCCAAATCGCTTTCTTTGAAGGGGATGAAATTTAGCAAACTTTTCTTGGTGGCCAAGAATGTGGCCACTGCAAACTGGCTCCAGAGAGGAAATATAAGCAGGAAATCCTCACGTAGACGCCACTACCTATGTATAATTTGGAACTGGATTCCAAAGACTTACTTCCCAAGAATTTGGGGTATGTGGGAACGGTATCTTTGTTCCCTCTCAAGAGCAAACATAAAGGTTCATTGTGTCTCTTTGAAATTTTTCTTTACTGTTTCCCCCTGTTCTTCATTTATCCTCTAGTCTAAGGTTCAACAATAAGTGCTTGAGATGGTTTTTACTGTGTGTCTAACAAGCTCACATAAAATCTAATGACATAAATAATCGTCAGCTATAACTGAGGTCTCTTGCCTCTTTTCCCCAGTGTCTGTCATAAAGGAAGGGCATGTAAGCATGCATGTGTGCACATGCACACACGCACACACACATGCACTCTCTTAAAATTTCCCATAAAACCCCACTTTTGAAATTATCCAGGATCTCCTTGAGTGGTTGGCTCCAAATTCCAGAGCCTCAAGAGGTTTATATATTACCGACAGATCATGCTCGCTCTCTGCATTGCCTGGATACAGTATCCTGATGCTCTTCTCCACCCCCAGCCCCCAGCCCAGTTTTCACTGACATGTATTAACAGTCATATGAAGTCCCGACAATTTACAGATGATTGCAGGGCAATTTGCTGGTGTAGAGGGCAAAATCTAAACATACGATGTTACTCAAGAGAAAAGACAAATTAGTAGTGGTTGCTTAAGGACTTTTTTTCTTTTCAAACTTTTAAGTGTAATGCAGATTATCTAAAAAGATAACTGGACAGGCATTGGAGCTCCTGTCTCACAGGCCTTTGGACTCTAGGGCTTACACCAGTGGGGCCCAACCCCTCCAGAGTCCCCCTACCACTAGTTCTCAGGCCTTAAGCCTCAGACTGAATTATACCACTGACTTTCCTGGTTTTCCAGCTTGCAAACAACAGATTGTGGGACTTTGTGACCTCTATAACTGCATGAGCCAGTTACTATGATAAGTCTCTTCATACACACACACACACACACACACACACACACACACACACACAAATGTATCCTGTTGGTTCTGTTTCTTGGGAGAACACTGACTAATACACCATGGGTCAAAGAAAAGAAAAGGAAAATTTTAAAGTATTTTGAATGTAATGAAAATGAAAACACAACATGTCCAAAATTCATAGACTGTCATTTAAAGCAGTATGTAAAGGGAAATTTATAGCACAAATGCTTGTGTTAGAGAAGAAGAATAATTTCAAGCGAAACACCTCATCTTCCACCTTAAGAAACTAGAAAAAGAAGAGCAGATTATCCTCAAAGTAAAAAGAAGAAAGGAAACAATAAAGACCAGAATGGAAATCAATGAAATGCAAAAACAGAAAATAGATAGGCTGATACAGGAAAAAAGAGAGAAGACACAAGTTGCTAATAAAATGAGAGCAGTGACATCTCTACAGACCCTACAGATATTAAAAGGATAGTAATGCAATTTTGTGAACAACATCATGCCAATAAATTCAACAACTTAGATCAAATGGACAAATTCCTTACAGGGCAAAAACTTCCAAAACCCCCTCAAGAAGAAACAGATGACCTAAACAGACCTATATTTTTAATAGACCTATATCTATTAAATAAACTGAATTTTTATTAGAAATCTTCCCACAAAGAAATCACCAGGTCCTGATGGCCTCACTGATTAAATGTACCAAACATTTAAGTAAGAAATACCAATTATACGCCAATTTTTTAAGGAAATTGAAGAGGAAAGAATACTTTCTAACTTATTCTATGAGGTCAGCATTACCCTGATGCCAAAATTAGGCAAAGGCATTATAAGAAAAGGAAACTATAGACCAATATCCGTCATAACAAAATTTCTAAACAAAATATTTAGCAAATCAAGTCCAACAATATACAAAATAAGGATAATACATTATGACCAAGTGGGATTTATCCCAAGGATGTACAGTTGGTTTAAAATATGAAAATCAATATAATTTGCCATATTAACTAACTGGAAAGAAAAAAAAAGATATCTCAATAGATGCAGAGAAAGTATTTGACAAAATTTCTGATAAAATTCCAAATTAGGAGTAGAAGGGAACTTTCTTTATTAGAAAAAGACATGCTATGGACTGAACGTTTGTGTCCCCCTCCAGATTCATATGTTGAAGTCCTATTCCCCAAGGTGATGGTATTTGGAGGTGGGGATCTTTGGGAGGTAATTAGATCATGAGGATGGAGCCCTCATGTATGGGGTTAGTGCTATTATAAGAAGAGACACCCAGGGCGCCTGGGTGGCTCAGTCAGTTAAGCGTCCAACTTCGGCTCAGGTCATGATCTCAATGGTTCGTGAATTTGAGCCCCGTGTTGGGCTCTGAGCTGACAGCTCAGAGTCTGAAGCCTGCTTCAAATTCTGTGTCTCCCTCTCTCTCTGCCCCTCCCCTGCTCTCTGTCTGTCTCTATTTCTCTCAAAAATAAACATTTGTTAAGAAATTTAAAAAAAGAGAGACACAAGAAAGATAACATCTCTCTTCTCCACCATATGTGGATACGGCAAGAAGGCAAGAAAACCAGAAAGAAGCTCTGACTAGGAACAGAATTGGCCAGTTCCTTGATCTTGGACTTCCCAGCCAACAGAAATGTGAGAAATAAATCTTTACTGTTTAAGCCATCCAGTCTGTGACATATTTGTCATAGCAGCCCAAACTGACTGAAGTAGGATAGCTGCAAAGAACCTACAGCTACCCCCAAGATCAGAAACAAGACAAAGATGTCCACTCTTACCAATTCTATTCAGCATTGTTCTAAAGATTCTAGCCAGTGCAATAAGGCAAGAAAAATAAATTAAAATCTCCATATTGGATATGAAGCAAAACTTCATAAAGGGAGAAGAAGTACAATGACATGATCACCTAAGTAAAAAATTGGATAGAATTTATTAAAAAGCTAGAACTAAAAAGTAAGTTTAGTGGGGCACCTGGGTGGCTCAGTTGGTTAAGTGTCCAACGTTAAGTCAGGTCATGATCTCACTGTTTGTGGGTTTGAGCCCCACATCAAGCTCTGCCCTGTCAGTGTAAAGCCTGTTTGGGATTCTTTCTCTCCCTCTTGCTCTGCTTCTTCCTGACTTACTCTCTCTTTCTCTCTCTCTCAAAATAAATAAAAATAAAATTAAAATAATAAGTTATTTTTAAAAATAAATAAAAAGTAAGTTTAGCAAAGTTTCAGACTACTAAGTGAACGTATGAACATGAGTTCTATTTCTATATAGTGACAACAAACAGTGGGAAATAGAATAGTTTTACATGCCATTTGCATACAGTGTTATCAAAAAATATGGAATGCTTGGGGATAAATCTGACAAAAGATAGATTTAAGTACACTTAAAACTACAAAGCTCTACTGAGAGAAGTTAAGACTTTAGTCAGTAGAAAGATACACCTTGTTCACAGCTCAGATTTAATATTGTTACGATGTCAGTTCTCCACAAATTGATCTATATATTTAACACAATCTCTGTCAACATCCCACTCATTTCTAGAGATTGGCGAGCAGATTCTGAACTTCATATGGAAATACAAAGGACCTAGAATAGCCTCAACAGCTCTGATATAGAGGAACAAAGTTTGAAGGCTAACACTACCTGATTTTAAGACTCATTACAGAGCCACAGTAATCACAACATACGGTTTTGGGAGACAAGTATATCAATGAACCAGAATAGAGATTGCAGAAATAAACCCACATGTATATGGACAAGTGATTTTTTTTGACAAAGTTTCAAAGACAATTCAGTGGAGAAAGGATAATCTTCTCAAAAAAAGATTCTCTAACAACTGGATATCTATGTTCAGAAAAACTCAATCCATACCTCACATGACATTAAAAACAAGTTGCATATGGGGTGCCTGGGTGGCTCAGTTGGTTAAGTGTCTGACTTCAGCCAGGTCGTCATCTCATGGTTCATGAGTTCAAGTCCCACGTTGGACTCTGTGCTGATAGCTTGGAGCCTGGAGCCTGTTTCAGATTCTGTGTCTCCTTCTCTCTCTGCCCCTCCCCCATTCATGCTCTGTCTCTCTCTCTCTCTCTCTCTCTCTTTCAAAAAATGAATAAATGTTAAAAAAATTTTTTTTAAGTTGCGTAGAATAGACTATAGACCAGGGGCACCTGGATGGCTCAGTCAGTTGAGTGTCTGGCTCTTGATTTAGGCTCAGGTCATGATCCCAGAGTTGTAGGATCGAGCCCTGTAGAGCCCTGTATCGCTCAGCATGGAGCCTGCTTGGAATTCTCTCTCTCTCTCTCTCTCTCTCTCTCTGCCCCTCTTCCCAACTCATGTTATGTCTCTAAAATTAAAAATTAAAAAAAGAATAGATCATAGGCCTAAGTATAAAACCCTAAAACATCTATAGAAAGCAGGAGAAAAATCTTTGTGACTTTGGGTGAGGCAAAGAGTTCTCATACATGACACCAAAAACATCCAAAAATGAGGTGGATATATATTGGACTTCATGAAAATTTAAAACTTTTGCTCTTTAAAAAAGACTGTCAGGAGAATGAAAAGACAAACCACCGTTTGGGAAAAAAATAATTGCAAAGCATGTATCTGATAAAGTAAGTTGTATTAGAGTCCTCCAAAGAAATAACCAGTAGGAGAGAGACATAAGAGGAAATTTATTATAAGAAGTAGCTCAGATCGGCAAATCCCATGATTTGCCTTCTGCGAGCTGGAGAACCGGGAAAGCCAGTAGTGCAATTCAGTCTGAGCAAAAAGGCCTGAGAACCAGGAGCCCTAGTGCCTGAGGCAGGAAAAGGTAGACATCCCAGCTCAAGAAGAGAGAGAATTTACCCTTCCTCTGCCTTTGTGTTCTGTTAGGGCCCCAGTGGAATGGGTGACCGCCCCCTCCCCCCACACTGGTGATGACAGATCTCTACTCAGTCTACTGACTCAAATGCTAGTCTCTTCTGGACACACCCTCCTTGACACACCCAGAAATAATGTTTTACCAGCTCTCTGGGCATCACTTAGCCCATCGACTCGACACACAAAATTAACCATCACATGTATGGATGCAGAATATATAAGGAATCCTCAAAACCGAAGACTAAGAGAACAAACTACTCAATAATGAAATGGACCAAATGTTTGAGCAGATGCTTTACCAAAGAAGATACAGGGATGGCAAAAAAAAAAAAAAAGTACACAATTACATAATTAAGAGGCTGATCGTTAGTCATTAGAGAGGTGCAAATCCACAAGGAGGGACCACTGCGTGCCCCTTGGAATGGCTGTAATCACCAAGACTGACCTTACCAAAGGGTGGCAAGGATGTGGAGGAACTAGAACTCTCTCACCTGCTGGTGGGAATGTGAAATGGCACAACCCCTTTGGAAAACAATTTAGCGGTTTCCTAAAAAGTCCGACACAGACTCACTATACAACCTCGTCGTCACACTGGTAAAACGAAAGCTTACGTCCGTACAGAGATCGACGTGTGAATGTTCATAGCAGCTCTGTTCCGTCCCCAAACTAGAATCAACCCACATATCCATCCACAAGTGACCAAAGTCCAAGCGGGATATATCTGTACAAGAGAATAATACTCAGCAACACAAAGGAATGAACTATCAGTATACATAACAACACGGATCGGATCGCAAGATGATTATTCTGGCTGAAAGAAGCCAGGCAAAAAAAGAATATATACCGTGTGATTCCATTTGTTTAAAACTCTAGAAAAAGCAAACTAATTCCTAGCGAGACAAAGTGTATCGGTGGGTGCCTGGGAAGTGGAGTAGGAGGGAGAGGTCACAAAGAGATTAATAAGGAGCATCTTGGAGGTCCTGTAAAAGCGTGAGAAGGAAGAAAGGAAAAAAGTGAAATGACTCCAAGGAAGGTTTACATAAATTGCTCTGACTGTGACCTTCAACCTTGACCCTTCATTCTCAAGAATGTAGAAAGTTGGGAAAGGGGCTGCTTCTTTGGGATCGGGGAAAGGGGTACTCCTAATACAGTGGCTTCCCCCACACCTTATTCAGACAGTTCTTAGATGCCTGGCATTTTCCCTCTTTTTAAATAATATCTGCCTGGATTTTGATGGGCTCAACAGGTGTTTTCTAAGCCCCCGTAGCCTTAGAACCACCAAGTGAATCCGGATAAACCTTATTTATGACTCGTAAGCACCTGTGAACTTATCTACTGCCTGTTCCCCACCCTCCCGAAGAAAGTCTGCTCGCTCGATATTCGGGAATCTCTGATGCTGTGTTCTGGAACTGTTGGGGAGTTGGAGGTGGCCCCACAGTCCTGACAACTCAAAACCAAACCTTTTCTGATCATGTCCTTAGTCTGCTAAGAAGTTTTATAAATATTAAATAAACCAAGTTCAGCCCCTTGGGTTTTGGAGGGAAATAGTCCTTCCAGGGTAGGAAAAAAAAAATCAGTCCATTGCCAAGTCTTTTTAGACAAAAGCATTTTCCTCCTAATGATCCAAGAACTGGCGATTATGGAAGGAGAGATGAGATCCACGGGATGCATCTGGGAACTAAAACAAGCAGCTGTAAAATGAGAGCGCGGGAGGGGGTGTCCTGTAAGGTTCCACGCCGGTTCCCGCTTCTGTCCCTCTCGCCACGAGGGCTGGCCCGCCCACACTTTGGTTCTGCCTTTACCGCTGGTTTTGCAGGGTGACGCAGACTGACATCATCCCACTTTGTGAGTGAAATGAGGTCACTATGCTTTCATAAAAAGCCACGTATTTCAAACTCCTGTGCTTAACACACAGCCTGGATGCCGGCTTTGGGACCTGGGTCCCGGGAGGGTGTGCTGCTCACTCATGCGGGGCTGGCGGACAGTGGCCTGAGGGCGTGAGTGCGGCAGCCTCTGTGTGCAGAAGCACCACCTGAATGGAAGCAGCAGGTGACTGCCCCCTGCCCTGCACCTCCTCACCGACCCCCACGTGAGTGTGGATGAAGCCAGAACTCGGTTCAGATCGTTTCCTCACCGCCCTAAGTGCAGCCCTGTATCGGGTGCTTTCGTGGATGTCATCTCCCTAATTCTCAAATCCACAAACGTCTTGACAAGTGAAGCTTTAAAGGGCTTCCTTTTTAAAAAAAAAAAAAAAATTATAGGTTTTTTAATTTATTTTGGAGAGAGAAACAGCACAAGTGGGGGAGGGGCAGAGACAAGAGGGAGACACAGAATGTGAAGCAGGCTCCGGGCTCTGAGCTGTCAGCACAGAGCCCGACGGGGGGCTCGAACTCAACGGACCGTGAGATCATGACCTGAGCCCAAGTCGGAAGCTTAACCCACTGAGCCGCCCAGGTGCCCCAGGGGCTTGCTTTTAATAGAGAATGGAGCAGGCCACATAGGGAGAGCAGCAGCATAGAGAATGCACCCCACACACCTCCCTTTCACCCCAAGTTGGGGGTGAGGGGGGTCTTCAAGATAGAAGAGTTTGCTGCCCTGCTCCACGCAGTTACTGACTTTCTTCCTTCTGTTCGTCTGGGGAGTCTCAGGCTTCGGGATAGAGAGAGTTGCAAACACTGTCAATACGGCTCCCCCAGTGGCCCACCCTCACTTCCCTAGATTCTGCTCAGGTGTCCCCTCATCCGCAAGGCCCTCCCTTGCGGCCCCATACCCGTTAGCGACCACCCAGCTCTTCCCCGTCCCCAGCCCATTTGCTAATTCTCGGTAACACACGGCCCCACCTGGCACGTTACATACTCACTTGTCTGTCTAATGCACCTCTCCTGTCTCTAGAAGCTGAGTGTTGTGAGAACCGGTACCTGGAACTCTGCGCACTCAGTGCATCTTCGCTCGATGAGTGAATGATTCTGAATAGGCAGCCTGAGGGACCGTCATGAGCAGTTTCGAGTCCACAAGGTCTTTGCCTTCTGTGCTGCCTTTGGGACCTACCACTGTTGGTTCTGGTGTGATACTTCCTGGGAGGCGACACTCAGCAAAGCTTCTGATGTGTCCACCCTTCCCTTTCCGACACCAGGCGAATACAACACACACAACGGGCCTTCCACGCCGGTGAAGGAGGGAGACGCCGACAGGCCGCACCGGGCCTCCGACGGGAAGCTCCGAGGCCGGTCGAAGCGGAGCAGCGACCCCTCCCCAGCGGGGGACAGTGAGATCGAGGTAACTCCAGACTGCCTGTTTGACTTGGTGAATGTAATCTCCAGCCGTGGCCGGAACGAGAGGCTGGGGGGCAGAGTTGTGTCCACGCACACAGCGGGGCTCTGGGTTCACAAAGCTCAGTAACAGAACAGGACCCTTGAGGGGAAAGGAGAGAACTGCGGGGGCCGTCAGGAAGCGCTGTTGACTGTCCAGGCTAGGAAAAGTCACCCCGGGGATAGTAAACAACTCGGGTAGACAGCCGCAGAATCACCTGGAGGCCTGTGAAAACCCAGCTTTCGGGGTCCCACCCGCAGTTTCCAATTTAGTAGATTGGGGGCGGGGCCTGAGAACTGGCACTTCCAGGGCATTCCCAGATGATGCTGATTCTACAGGTTGGGGAGCACACTCTGAAAGGCCCTGGTAAAGACACCAGTGGGCAGAGAACCTTCCCAGCTGGGTCAGAGGGTTCTTAGCCTCCTACGTATTACTGTCAGCTGGAGTGCTCTTTAAAATACAGGTGCCCTGGCCCCATCCCAGACTAATTAAATGTACATTGCAAGAAAGTTCTATTAGTTCCCCTCGTGGCTCTGATATGGCTTGAGGATTTACCTACCAGGAGACAGGAGGCTGGCTCAGCTTGCATCGTTTCTACGATTCTGAGTTTTCATAGAAGGTTCTTGGAACCGTCATTCTCAAGCTGCATCCCAGATCAATTAAATCCAATTCCCTGAGGGAGGGACCCAGGCATCGGTATTTTAAAGCTCCCCAGGTTATTTCCAGAGTGCAGCCCCAGCTGGTCTAAGGGATGTGCCAGTCTTTAACAAAGCCAAGCGTAGGATCGATCGTTGGTCACCCACTGGCATTGTCCCAAACAAACAAAAAAGAACAGCATACATGGGAGAAGGGAAAGGGTACTAGTGGGGACAGAGGAAAAACAGATGCCCAAAAAACAGATGGAAGCAACTGATAGACATCTAGGGAGAAAAAAAAAAAAACGGGCAGGTTCGTTAGTTTGTACTTTGCAAAAGGCAGAAATAATAGGAGGGCCGATCTATTGGCTTGAGTGTGCCATGGGTATATGGGTAGTATCGGCAGAGTCTGGGTCCGGGCCAAGAAATTGAAATGCACCATCATCCCATCTCTGTTCATAATCCTGTACAATTCATGCAGCAGCCACAAGGCTCAGCCCACAAACTCAGATGTGCTGAGAAATACAATTTTCACATCTCCTTAAAGTCATTGTGATTTTGACTCTGAGTCCCCATCCCATCAGGACGGTAAGAAATGCAGTGTCATTTGCGGGGGGGCCCTTCTACCTGGAATTGTATGAGAATCTCAGGGCTCAGGTGGTCTCAGAACAGACCAGGTCCACAGAACAGATCCTGCAATGGCCAGGATTCGAGGTGATGGCTGCTTCCTTCCTCCTTGTCAGTACCTGCCGTGGCCCGTGACAGCCCAGCCCTTCTCTGGCATGTCCATGCCATACATTGGGCGTTGAAATCCTCGTCGAGGACCGGAACCTTGGAGCATGAGATACAATCCTTTGGTTGCAAGCAACAGAAACCAGTTCTGGTTACTTAAGCAAATGCGAATTTACCGGGAGGGCACAACAACATGGAGGGGGGGAAGTGATAAA
This sequence comes from Lynx rufus, assembly GCF_022079265.1. Classification (NCBI taxonomy): domain Eukaryota; kingdom Metazoa; phylum Chordata; class Mammalia; order Carnivora; family Felidae; genus Lynx; species Lynx rufus. The sequence goes on along the minus strand of NW_025814896.1, from coordinate 14,087,263 downwards.
ACCAAGGTTGGAAACAGCTGTAACAAAGACCAAGGAATCTAGGGAACCTTCCGGGTGCCAGCCCCTGCTGGAGAGTAAACCACGTGCGATTCTAACGCCAGTTCACTCAATGTCTGATTCCAAGGAGACAGCATCCACTGGCCTGACTCGGGTCTTGGGCTCACCCTTGATCGGCAGCCCCACCAAGACAACAGAAAAGAAAACCAGGGTGCTCTTATCAGACAGGGACGGATGCTGGGGGCCCAAGCACAAATGGGTGCCACCAGGGGATTTGAGATGTAGCCAGCGTTCGCTGGTAGGGCTTGTTTATGGCCAGCGTCTGTTCCGGCTGTCCCAGAAGGTGCTGCGTATTTTGATTACCACTCTCGTCTCCTCCCCTTGGTCAGCCGCCTGAGGTATTCCAGTGGCCACCCAGGCTGAGAACTTGACCCCCTGCGGACCCGCCACGGAGCAAGCGTTCCCACTGCTCATGGGACCACTCTTAGGCCAAAGGATTTGTTCTTGCTTTTCCTCTAATTCTTAGAGCCCTCTCCTTCCAACACTGAGGAGACTTTGCAGCATCCCCTCAGCAGGACTTAGGCCTTTGCAAAAGACTAGAAGAGAATTTGTGTGCCTCCGCTCGTCCTTAGGTTTCCTGCCTCCCATTTTCCCGAGGGTTTCCTACAGCTTCAAGTTGCGGGATCTGTGGGAATCACAGGGTGGCACACACATGAATGTCTTGTTGTTGTTGTTGTTGTTGTTTCTACTATTCGGTCACTTAACATGGCTTCTGCTCTTGGTGGGGGTGGAGAGACATTTTCCACTGAACTGAGAAGGCAGGGGGGTGGCATGGAAGTCAGGGATTACGGGGCGACGTTATTCTGGAAACAGCTGCTTCTCGATTCCAGAGGAAAGTACCACTGGGCGAGAGCCGTTGAAAAGGTGTGAGCTGTGTTTCACTTCTGTGCTTAATGTCAGCATGGAGGGTTAGCACCACATCGCACCTCCGAAGGCTTTGGCAGTTTTGCTAATGACTGAAGCCCACGAGAGAGAAACGACGTGGGAGAAGTGGAAAGGAGGGAAATTCTGAGCGTATATTAGTTAAACTCCATCGACCGCAGGTGCCAGAACCCCACGTGAGCTAGCTTAAGTGGAAAAGCAGAATTTATTTTAGGGATACAGAGATTCTCTTCCCCAAGGTGGGAAGAGCGGAGTGTCAGCAGGATGCTGGAACCAGAAGGAAGAGTGTGTGTGCCTTCTCTCCGCACGCACTACGGTGCAGGTGCCCGGATGCCCAACGGTAGTGTCTTCAGCCCGCACAGGCGCTGGTTCCTGGGCTCTGCCCTCCTCCAGCCTCGCTCTGTTTCTGTCTGAAACCAGGTCCTGGCAAAGTGTGGGGTGGTCTTTCCATCTCTCACCCCTCTCTGCCACGCTCCCTGCAGACTGGCCCTCCCTGCCCTTCAGATTGTGCGGCCTCCAACAGCCACTCAAAGATGGTGAACGTCTTTCTGGGTTCTGATTTCAAGTTTCCAAGGAAAAGCCTCTGGCCCAGTTGGGATTGGGGCTCTCCCTGGCCCAAACCATGATGGGCTAGGGGGGAGGGTCACTGCAAAACAGCCACCCGGAACTTACCCACCAAGGATCTAAGGCAGGGGAACAGAGTGGTAGGGAGGGGGGGCAGACTTTCTTCTTCAGAGGCTATGTTGTAGATAAATGAATGGGGTCTGCATTCAGTTTGAAAATACTCACTGATTTTTTTTTTTAATTCCCTTACCAAAATCTCTCGGTTTAACTGATCCGACTAAGTTCATTTATTTTTTTTTTAAGTTCATTTATTTATTTTTGAGAGAGAGAGAGAGAGAGAGAGAGAGCTTGCATAAGCAAGGGAGGGGCAGAGAGAGAGAGGAAGACACAGAATCTGAAAACAAGCTCCAGGCTCTGAGCTGTCAGCACAGAGCCTGACATGGGGGTCGAGCTCACTAACCATGAGATCATGACCTGAGCCAAAGTCAGACGTTTAACTAACCAGCCACAGTGGCTCCCGATTCAATTGAGTTCAGATAAATTAGGACTTAGCCATTGAAACCCAGAAGCCCTCCTTAAAAACAATAGTTTTCGGGGCGCCTGGGTGGCGCAGTCGGTTAAGCATCCGACTTCAGCCAGGTCACGATCTCGCGGTCCATGAGTTCGAGCCCCGCGTCTGGCTCTGGGCTGATGGCTCAGAGCCTGGAGCCTGTTTCCGATTCTGTGTCTCCCTCTCTCTCTGCCCCTCCCCTGTTCATGCTCTGTCTCTCTCTGTCCCAAAAATAAATAAACGTTGAAAAAAAAAATTAAAAAAAAAAAAAAAACAATAGTTTTCAAATCTCTTTTTTTTTACCATGACCCGTAATAAGAACTATACTTAATACTGTGACATACACACACATAAATGTAACTAGACCAAAAAACTCACAAAGTCACACTCAGATCTGCCAAGTGCCTTGAAAACCCTTGCACTAACTGACCTTTTCCTCCTAGAGACCACCCTTCTGTTAAAGGCATGGCGAATGCCCATGTTTAAATTAAGTACAGCCATTCACCTCCAGAGAGGTTTCAAGGGTGGCCCATTCAAGATAGCAGACTGAGTAGGTGCATCGGGCCCCCTGCTACCAACACCAGCTACACACGCAGTCACTCAGGCCCTTTGCCCTTAAAGACCATGATCCCCGGAAAATGACGGAAAGCAACAGTGTGAAAGATAAGGGCCAAAATAAGTTAATAGGATACATGACAGGTAATTTAAAAACCAGAAAAGAACTTTGGAAAACTCTGAGCAGTTTTCTTGTAAAGATCCAGGGAGCTCTTGCTTCTATAAAATATGCAGTGGGGGCTGTTCGGAAGGAAATACTCAGAGACAAAGAGTCATTGGAAATTTTTAAATGACAGAATCAGAAGTTTAATAGAAGGGTTGGAAGAAAACGTTTAAGAAATCTCCCAGAACACAGATCAAAAAGACAAAATTCTAGAAAATATTTTTTCTTAAAGTACAAGCAGTATCAATCAAAAAGGTCTAATTTGACTGTCTTCATGTAAAGAAATAAGATAAAAAATGCTTAGGTGCTGAACAGTATGAATGAAGAAAGACCATACCTAGGTTTATCCTCACGGAACTTAAGGACTGCATGTATAGAGGAAAGATCTTAAAATATCCCAGAGAAAGAGCCCAAATGTCCATCACTGATGAATGGATAAAGAAGATGTGGTTTATATATACAATGGAATACTACTTGGCAATGAGAAAATGAAATCCTGCCATTTGCAACAGCGTGGATGGTACCGGAAGGTATTATTACAGAGTGAAATAAGTCAGTCAGAAAGACAGATGTCATGTTTTCATTCATATGTGGAACTTGAGAAACTTAACAGAAGACCATGGGGGAAGTGAATGGGAAAAAATTAGTTACAAACAGAGAGGGAGGGAGGCGAACCATAAGAGACTTTTAAATACAGAGAACAAACCGAGGGCTGATGGTACAGGAGCAGGGGAGAGGGGAAAATGGGTGATGGGCATTGAGGAGGGCACTTGTTGGGACAAGCACTGGGTGTTGTATGTAAGCGATGAATCACGGGAATCTACCCCCAAAACCAAGAGCACGCTGTCCACACTGTGTGTTAGCCAACTTGACAATAAATGATACTAAAAATAAATAAATACAATAAAAGATGGACGAGGAAAAAAATAAAAATAAAATATCCACAAGAGTGAAAAAGCAAAACCTACGAAGGACTAAAGATTCATGAAACATTACACTCCCCGTCGGTCACACGGGACACTATGAGATAATGGAGGAATTCTTTCAAACATCCGGAGGACTTTATTTTCCAATTGGAATTCTGTACCCATGGGTACCATAGAGCAAAATGAAGATAGATCAGAAAGGTAGGAATTCAGCACGGTTACTTTCCAGACACCCTTTCAGAAGAAGCAGCTTCAGGATATACTCAAGCAAAACAAGGAAGAAAACCAACAGAGACCTGGGTTCCAGGAAACAGTCGATCTCGTCCGGAAATGCAGTATAAGGAAGTCTCAGGATGCTACCTATGCAGCAAGCCTGAAGATGACCCAGGCCACATTGGAGCATTCTGTCACTGAGGATGAACCTCTTTGCTACAGCGGGTGTGGCCGAATTTGAGACTCTAACGAAAGCACATCATTGGAAATGAGACAAAAATTAAAGCAGTTCATGAACTCCTGCAAAAACAAAAAGTTATTCCAGACAGGCACGGTTCCTCTGTAGAACAAACTGGGATATGCCGTGGTTTTTAATCGGGAAGGAGCACAGGGAAGGACGTGACCTTCGTGGTAGAAACAGTCTCCTGAAAGTGGCTCTGGGGTTAGGACGTTGGACACACAGAGAAGGAGGTGAATCCCAACATAGTACTTGGCTCTACAGGTGATGAGAGATGCACATGCCCTTCACTGTTTAACAACCTTGAAAATCAACATAGAAACAGAGCACAGAAGATCAAAGTACCTCTATGAAACCAAGTACACGAATCGGTTTATCCACGGTGGGAGTGCAAAAGTAAGCCTAACGCCGCTAAATGACGGAGAAGGGAGGAGGTGGGGGAAAGGGCGAGAACACGACAACCGCCTTCCATGTGGGATTTACTGCGTCAGCCCGGGAGAGTGTCCAAAGCAGATGGTCTTAGAAGTCGAGGGGCTCACCTACGTGAAAAGCGTAAAGTCCTGGAGAAATGCGGGAGGTTGCCATAAGCTAAACCCTCATCTTTCACATTACCGAGTCAAGAGCTGTTGTCTCAAGTCGGCCAATCAGTAAGTAAAAAGGCACAAGTACGTTACTTAGAGTTACGGAGGTAATCGCTAGAACTGCTAAAAACAGGAGTGTTTAGAAGTGGTCGGGCTTAGGGTGAGCGGGTGAATGTAAAATGGTAGTACTTCATTTTTTCAAATGAGTTATATGATTTTTATTGTTGCTTTTGGACTGAGCTCCTCCACTTTTGAGCTTCTATGTGGAAGGCAGGAACAGGCTTCTTGGTTCTGGCATCTGAGGGTTTGATAGGAGCCCAAAACTGGCCCTCAGAATACACTTTACACGGCTGAAGTTGGATGGGGACCCAGTGACACATCGGTGAGTCACATGTTTTATAACTTAAAGATAATGGTTTTCAAGATTTCTTTCTCCTCCCAGGGAATTGATTTCTGCAGACATTAAGTCAGATGCAAGCAAATCCATTTGTCTTCCTCTTTTTCATCACAGCGTGTGTTCGTGTGGGATTTGGATGAAACGATAATTATTTTTCACTCCTTACTCACCGGGACTTTTGCATCCAGATACGGGAAGGTAAGAATCCATGTTGTGTCTTCTCTCTCTGTTTCTTTTTTTTTTTTTTTTTCCCCAACATGACAGTCTGTCCAGCTGGTTTGTCCTGGGAATTGTGGGGGCAGTTTATGAGGCGGCTTCTCCAACAAAAGCTACCCCTCTGGGTCAGTCTGGGTTTGAGAGCTCCTATGGAATTTTCCCTCGACATGTGAAAATTTAATTAGCTTCCCCTTCTGTCGTCCCCCATGCCTTTCTTCCAACCCACGAAGCGTTCAGCATCCACTTGATCGGATATAAGCTCTTAGTCTGATACACCACAGCCAAAAACAGTAATTTTAGCTAAAAAACGAGGCAAAGTGTTTTCCTTGTTCCCTGTTGTTTATCTTAGCGTCTCCGGCAGATGAATTTCATCTTCCTTCCGTGTTTCCGAGACGAGGGGCAGGCGTTTTGTCAGCCCCGGCGTGGACCTTCACGACAGCTTGGCCAGTCTGTCACCGACAGATTATATCAGAGAACCATCCAGTTAGAACTCTGGGCAGATGCTATGGGCTGATCGGTGGTGAATGGGAGAAACCCGGAAACCACCTTCATAATGCAAAAACGAACCCAGCTGCTAAGACCCAAACCCTGCCGATTCTGTGCATCCGTCCCGCGGGCTCCCCGGCAAACCACATGTGGATGCCGTCTCCCCGGGGAGGCCGGTTGGGGGGGCGGGGGGTTGGGTGGAGGGACAGGGATTCCGAGAACAGGCAAAAGCCATCATCTCATCTGAAGTGAGCAACCTGCTGGCAGCTGCGTCCATGCACGGGTAGGAACCCTGAGACTCGCCAGTGCCTGGAAAATATTTCTGTTTCTGTTTAGAGGCCAGAAATATGATTTGACATCACCTCATGGCTTTTCCAGCTGCCCGTGTTTTTTATGGGGCTTATAACAAGCTGGATGTGTAATTAGCAAGATAGATTTATCATCTGCCATTGTGTTGTAAAGAATATAAAAATGGTGTTGGTGGTGCAGAAATCTCTTGCCACGTAGGAATGCCGTTAATACGTCTAGCAGGGCCTGCGGGAAATCCGGCGTGCGTTCTTGGACAGAGCACGGCTTAGGCAGAGGGTGGCGGAGTCGAGAACTGCCGAAAGGACACCAGACCGGACTGGCCGGCGTTGCAAAAAGTTGAGCCGTCCCGCAGGGGCTATCGTAGCGGGTTACCCACTAGGTCTGGGCGTTTTAGGGTTTTCCGAACCACCCCGGTAAAGTCACTGCCCCTGAAAGGCTTGCCTTCACTCGTCTTGCCCTTAGAGACGGCCCCCTGTCAAGTTCTGCGGCTGCGGGTAACGGTCGGGTTCTTGCGGGTTGTGTAGGGCTTTGTCATCATGGGGATGGTTTTTATGTCTGTGTCTCGCCACCGTTCCTGAAACCACACTGTGGGCGTCCTCGAGACCAGGGCAGAGCCCAGAGCCCATGCCACCTTGTCATCCCTCACTGCCAGCTGCCTCTCTCCAGCCGTACCACCTCAGCCCAGCCACGTTCACATCCAGCTGTGGTGCTGGTCCTTTATAGCCGCCTGTAGAGGGACCATCCTACGATACAAACCTGGTCGTGTCACATCCCTCCCAAGGCTGTTCGTGAGCAGGCTCCTGCCCCCCTCTGCAGCCCTGTTTCCTGCCTCTCGTCCTAAAGTGCTTTCTATCCTCAAACCAGCCACCTTCCCTCCCATCTCTGCTGGGTTTCTCCCAGGAAGGGCCGGATGCGGAGTGGAAAAGTGAGATGGGAAGGCAAGGCAGCCCATACAAGTTACCGCTGCAGGTGACCGGGGCTCAGTCCCACCGGGGACCCCTGGGAGACTCTGTAGAACACACCTCCGAGCTGACCCGCCAGGAGTGAGGGTGCTGGGATGTTTCTCTGCCACTTCCCTTCCATCATAGCTTAAGGGCTTCCCTAGGGGATTACCTCCCTACACTTCGGGCCTGCCCCTGAGAAAGCCCTCCAGCAGGGAACCTCGAGACTAACAGTTGAAAGCCTCTGCACCGACAGGAATGGCAACAGCTGAGAGGATGTGGGGAAGGAGCACCCTGGAAGCCTCTGCTATACTCTGGAATGTTCTAGCATGTTGTTTTACTAGCATAACTTACTTGTCTTTCAGTTCTCATTTTATTTTATTTTTTAATGTTTATTTATTTTTGAGAGAGAGACAGAGCGTGAGCAACAGAGGGGTAGAGAGAGAGGGAGACAGAATCTGAAGCAGGCTCCAGGCACAGAGCCCAATGCGGGACTCGAACTCAGACAGTGAGATCATGACCTGAGCCGAAGTCGGACGCTTAACCGACTGAGCCACCCAGGCGCCCCAGTTCTCATTTTAAATGTAGCTTCCTTCGAGAGGACTTGGCTAACCTTTATCTAAAGCACATCGCTCCCCATAACTGTGTTTTTCATCTATAATTATGCACTCACTGTGTGTCTCCCTTCTAGGCTATACGTACCATGAGGGCAGGGCCCATGAACATTTTTTTACCTATTCAGCCGAACAATGCACGGGCCAGAATTGCTCAATAAATATTTGTTGCATGATTAAGTCAGGACGATCCTCTAGAAAAGCTACATGATGACAGGCACTTTTTTTTTTTCCTTTTTTTGCCTGTTTGGTTCATTGCTTTATCCCCAGCGCATAGAACAGTGCCCCCACTTAGAAGACATCAAATAAATATTTGTGGAAGGAAGGAAGGAAGGAAAATAGTATCCAAACAAAAAACGCCTAGCTGGTGGCCGCTGACCAAATTCAGCCTGCGGACATTTTTGTTTGGCCCCTAGAGTGTTTGAAAAAATGTGAATTTGTTGCCAACATTTAAAAATCAGGAGGTTGCACGGACCCAAACAGTCCAGATTTCCAACTCTTCTTGAAAAATTAGAGAATCTGGCAATCCTGCATTTTCGTGTGGCAGCCATCGATGGGAGCTGAGTAGCGACTGGCCTCTTGGGGGGGTACCCTGTGCAGCCCACCCCACAGGCCCCCTTGGCCTGTTTAACCCACTTACGGGACCCTCCTTGGCCCCACTGGCATCTGACTTCAGCGTCTATCCTAGAATTTCAGAACCACAGAAGGTCGGAGTTGGAGGGACCTAGGAGACCAACATGGCCGGTTACTCTCCGTAGTACAGAAGGAGAAACTGAGGCCCAGAGAGAGAGAGAGTCATTTTTCAGGCTCACTTGTCTGCCTCTGTGCCCCCAGGATGTCCAGGGGAAACAGATGGTGCCACGTTCACTCCTGTTCTAGAATTCACCCCACCCTCCCCCCGCCGCTCTCCCCTAGGTGAGGAGTATTTTTTTTTTTTAGTTTGCTAAATCCAGCCACTCCAAGAGGGACCCAAAGTGACCGTGGCTTAAACAAGATTGTTGACTTCGTCCAGCTAGCAGTCCAGGTGTAAACAGTTCAAGCCAGTAAGACTCCTACACAGCACCAGGCACGAAGGCCGTCTTTGTTCTCTGCCTTCCCTAGAAGTTGCCCTCATTGGCAAAATAACACATAGCTCGCCCCCCGTGTGTACATCCCAGCCAGCGAGAAGGGGGAACAGGAAAAGGAGAATTTACCCCTCTTTATCTTATTTTTCCCCTTCTCTGTTAAGGGCCAGACTCGGAATGTGTGCCTATCACTTCTTTTCACGTTCTGTTGGCTGGAACTTGATCACGTGGCCACATATAGCTGCAAGGGAACCTGGGAGATGTAGTCTTGTCACATGCACCATTCAAGTTCAGGGATTCTGTTATTCTGAGAGGGAGAAAGGAAGAGTGGATACTGGAGGAGAGCTAGCGTTTCCTAGCACGGAGCACCATGTAATAAGGGGAAGAACAATGAAAGGGAAAAATGTTGAGGAAAAAGAACCTAGAGGGCAACTGTATCTGTAGCTCCAAAGAGAGATCTGGGCTACAGCAATAAACTTGGAAGTGAGAGAAGTGTAGAGGACCCTAGAGGAACAGAAGTATGAACCACATTTTGCAGACAGAGTAACTAAGGCACAGGGAGGTTATGGAGTCAAGGTATTCATAATAGAAACAAAATATGTAGCCTTGACTTCTGGCCCACGACTCTTTCTCTTTGTGCTTTTCCAGAAGCTACAGCTACGTGGAACTCATTACTAACAGCTGGTAGCAAAGCAGGACTCAATTTGAAGCACTTTGTAGAGCATTTAAGCTACAAAGGGAATTTATTGGATCGCAGTAATTGAAAAACTCAGAGGGACTTGGAATTCAGGTTGGGCTGGATCCAGGAGCACAAGCAGCATTCTCGAGGCTTGGTCTTTCTGCATCCCTCAGCCGACTTCCTCCATACAGCGACTCTCTGTCAGCAATCCCATCCAAAAAAGGAGACCTACTTCCCAAATTCCAGCACAACTCTCAGGCTTGAATCTCATCGGCCTAACCTCTGGGGCTCTGATTCGCAGGCCTAGATCAAGCCCCAGCCCAGATCAAGAGCCCACGGCCAGAGAGGGTGGAGGAGCGGGTCAGCTCCATCCCAGCCGAATGGATGGAATGGGAGAGGGACGCTTCCCAAAGGGAGACCGAAGTGCTCTTTCCAGAGAGGGTGAGGACAGGTACAGGCCAAGACACCTTGTACATCCGTGCCAAGGACCAGCAGCTCCCTGCTTGTGGCCATGACACTGAGCACTGTACAGGAAGCAGAAACCATGCCAATTGTGGTCCCAGCCAAAGGGGTAACTTGCTGTTTACTTAGGGAAATAAGGGCAACAGAGCTCAAATGATTAAGGCCTGACTCAAAACAGAGCGTTTGAATTTTCAGACAGAAACTGGGCTCTCTTCCTGTTCCCAATCAGAGGCATGTGCTGCTCGAGGCTGTCGTCTGTCCACTTCCTTTCCATCTCTTCATACCCAGTGCTCGGTGCCAGAGCGTCCCTTTGGCAGAGCACCTCCCCCCATCTTGTGGATCCATTAGAAATTCCCTAGAGAGCTGGAGGAGCCCGCAGTTGCTGCCTCTCCCCTCACCTCTCCTCCTCCCACCGCTCCCGTGAGGCCCCGAACTTTTTTTTTCCAGCCCGGATTAGGCAGATGCAAGGTGTTCGGTAGCCTTTCTTTGCCTGTGGCCAGGAAGGGACTCTTAAGGGGGATTAATCAGCGTGGGTCGCCCCGGACTCTTCCTTTTGTGCCTTGCCTTCGAGACAGCTCAGTACCGATGGGAAACTCAACTCCAGGACCAGTTGTGTGTGCTTTTTACTAACAGCTTTCTTGGGGCTCCTGGGTGGCTCAGTCGGTTGAGCGGCCGACTTCCGCTCAGGTCACGATCTCGCGCTCCGTGAGTTCGAGCCCCGCGTCGGGCTCTGTGCTGACAGCTCAGAGCCTGGAGCCTGTTTCGGATTCTGTGTCTCCCTCTCTCTGACCCTCCCCTGTTCATGCTCTGTCTCTCCCTGTCTCAAAAATAAATAAAAAACGTTTAAAAAATATATAACAATAATACTAATAACAGCTTTCTTGAGATATAATCCACGTGCTATACCTGTACGTTTCAGTCTGTACAATTCAGTGGTTTTTAAAAATTTTTTTTTCAACGTTTATTTATTTTTGGGACAGAGAGAGACAGAGCATGAACGGGGGAGGGGCAGAGAGAGAGGGAGACACAGAATCGGAAACAGGCTCCAGGCTCTGAGCCGTCAGCCCAGAGCCTGACGCGGGGCTCGAACTCACGGACCGCGAGATGGTGACCTGGCTGAAGTCGGACGCTTAACCGACTGCGCCACCCAGGCGCCCCAATTCAGTGGTTTTTAGCATGTCAGAGTTGCACAACCATCAGCAGCGTGTAACTGTGGGACATTTTCATCACCCCAAAGAGAAATCCGTGCTCCTCAGCAGGTACTCCCTATTTCCCCACCTCCCCCCACCTCCGCCCCGTCCCTGGCAACCACTAATCTACTTTCTGTCTCCATAGATTTGTCCCGTCTAAACATTCCTTAGGAAAAAAAAAAAAAAAAATCATAGCGTGTGGTCTTTTGCGGCTGGCTTCCTTGACTTAGCATCATGTTTTCTCGATCCACCCCGGTTACTGCGTGTACCAGTTCTCCATTCCTTTTCGTTGCTGTGTGATTCTCCATGGTATGGGATGTGCCACTCTTTGTCCGTTCGTGAGTTGACAGACGGCTGGGCTTGGGGCTGGTATGAATAACGCCACTGTGAACATTTGAGGGTGAGATGTTGCACAGACAGGGGTTTGCAGTTCTCTTAGGTCCGTACCTGGGAATGGTAACTCCAGGTTGAACATCTTGAGGAACTGCCAGGCTCTCCCCCGGAGCGGTCACGCCATCTTACGGTCCCCTAAGCAGCGTGTAAGGTTCCAATCTCTCCACCTCGTCCCCAACACTCGTTAGTGTCTTGGTGGTTATGCAGTTTTCCCAGTGGGGGTGAAGTGGGATTTTACGGTGGTTTTGATTGGCGTGTCCCTGATGACTAATGACATTGACTGATGACTAAGGGTGTTTTCATGTACTGCTTGGCCATTGGTGACATCTTCTTGAGAAAAGTATCTGTTCAGATCCTTTTCCCGTTTCTTCATCGGTTGATACAACTTTTTATCGTAGACTTCCGAGAGCTCTTTATATATGCTGGGTATATATGTGATTTGCAGTATTTTGCAATGGCAGATATGTGAGTTGAAAATACCTTTTTTTCCCCGCTTGGGTTTTTCCCCTTGGTTGATGGTGTTCTTTGAGGTATATGAAGCATTTCAGAGGAGAGGGATTGTAATTAAATTTGAGAAAAGGCAGCCAGAGAAGGAGGCCTCATGGAGAAGCTGAATGTCGAATAGACTTAAAGGAACAGATAGGTATGTGGCAAAAGAGCAGTGGAACGGCAAGTGCAAAGGCCCTGCGGCAGAAGTTTGCCTGGTGGATTTTAGGGACAACCAGGAAGCTAACATGGTTGGAGCAGAGCAAGCAGGGAGGACGGTAATAACTCACCGGGCTTTTGCTCTAAAGTGGGAGCCATAGAAGCTTGGACCAGAGAGAGGACAGGGTCTGAGTTATATTTCTAAAGAATCCCTCTGGCTGCCCCCCTGGGGAGGGTAGACCACAGGGGAGCAACACAGGAAGCAGGGAGACCAGTGAGCAGGCTACTGCAAGAGTCCAGCTGAAAGATGCCGGCTGTTTGGACCAGAGGGGTAGGGGTGGAGTGAGGGGAGTCTGGATATATGTGGAGGGTAGAACCAACCGCAAATAAAGAATGCAACACGGCTCCTTCTTCTCCAACGTTGGGCTGTAGAGGTGTCCTCATTTCTGGCCCTGACCTGTCCACCCCCTATTGCCAACTAGCAAATTCCTCTTGAACAAATTCTGGTTTTTTTGCACAGTTTGCCATACGCCGAGCACTCTGCTATGAACTCTCTTGTTTTAGAAGTTGGGCCTCATGCGCAGATGTTGAGTTATTCGTGTTCTGTGGGCACACAAAGCCCCTCTCTCGTTTCACGGGGGTACGATGTGTGTTTCCTTTTATTTTTTTTATCTTTTATTTTTTTTTAACGTTTATTTATTTTTGAGACAGAGAGAGACAGAGCATGAACAGGGGAGGGTCAGAGAGAGAGGGAGACACAGAATCCGAAGCGGGCTCCAGGCTCGGAGCTGTCAGCACAGAGCCCGACGCGGGGCTCGAACCCACGGACCGCGAGATCATGACCTGAGCCGAAGTCGGACGCTTAACCGACTGAGCCACCCAGGCGCCCCGTGTGTTTTCCTCCTCCCCTCTCCCCATAGTTCACTGTTGTCGATTCTGGTTTCCTGGAAAATACATACTGCTTGTTTCTGTACATTTAGGGCATGTATGTAAACGGCCGTATTTAAAAACCCCGCGCTTCTCACTCGTCTCCCTCTGCTCTGTGGTTTTTTGATCCTTCCACGAAGCCGTACATCCAGTCCTAGGGTTCTGACTCCGTGGTTCTCAACTGGAGGTGACTTGGCCGCCAGGCAACATCCGGCACTGCCATAACCAACATCCCGCAGCGCCCAGGGTGCCCCCACGCCAGGGACTTACCTGACCCCAGGCGTCCGTAGTGCTGCATTTGAGAAACCCTGCAAGTAACCGACGCCCTGAATTCCACGCTTACGTCCTCCCCCTCCCCACGAGGAGGACAGCCAGGCCCCCCAGCCCCCCACCCGCACGGACAATGCTGTGACAAGCACCCTTGAGGGACTGCTGCAGCTTTACACGTTCTCTCTGGCGGAGTCCCCACCACAAGCCTGTAAGGCATGGTGGCTCCTATTATAGTCATTTCTGGAGAAACTGACGCTTTGAGAGGTGGCCTGACTGGAGTCGCAGTCACCCAGCTCGGAAGGGACAGAAGCCAGGACGCGGCCCACTGCTTTTAGCCATGCACCTAAACTGCGTCCCCCGGGGTCCATGTGAATGTTCTCAGGCCACTGGGGTGAACTCTTCTGCTGGACTGTGAGCTGCAACCGGGCATATCTGCTGACAAAGGTTTGTTGAATAAACAAATAAGTAAATAGCTTGCGGGCAGGGAGTTCTAAGTGCATGTGGTTTGCAATCACTGCAGAAATGAGACTCCAGGGTGCCTGCCCCCTAGGGAACCGGGAGCCGAGAGCCGTGCGCATGTGACAAGACGGGGTTTTATCAGCATCTGCCCAGAGCCAAGATGATGGGTGGCCCCTCTAGGGCAGGCTTGGGGCAGGTGGGGGACCTGGGATGGAGCCCAGTGGCCCTTGATGCCTCTGCTGCCTGGGCACAATCCCATCCAGGTTTTCCCTCCACATCATCCCTTTAAAGGGCCATGTCCCGCTGGGTCTGAAGAGATTCGAGGTTTCAGATGGGCAGGGCAGGGCCAAATGTGGCCTAAAGACAGGCGCACTCTGGCCCCCTGGCATGTCTTTAAGTTCTCAACTCGTTGCCAGTGTTTTGAAACCTGGATAGTTTTCATGAAAATCTGGATGTCTCGCGTGTCAGTTAAGCGCCTGCCTTCGACTCGGGTCATGATCTCACAGTCTGTGAGTTTGAGCCCCGCATCAGGCTCTGTGCCGTCGGCATGGAGCCCACGTCGGACCCTCTGTCCCCCACCCTCCTCTCTGCCTCTCCCCGGCCTGCGTGCTCTCTCTCGCTCTCTCTGTCTCAAAAATAAACATTAAGGAAAAAAATACTTTTAAAAATCTAGATGTCTCACTTCTCTTGAAAACTGGGGCGTCCTGGCAACACGAGACCTGAGTTTTCAGAGAGTGGAGACCCCTCGCCAGGACGTGTGCACCTCGGCACCCCCCACGGGGTGGGGCCTTCCACGTGCGGCCGGACGGCGGGCTGTTCAGCGCTTCCTCTGTCCCCGGAGGCATTTACATTTGTGAGCCACCAACGCCAGGTTGTGCCCAGGGTGTGCGGGACGTGTGGGGGCAGAGATGGCCGGTCCCTGGCTCCCTCCGGCCGACCTCCAAGCTTCGTCGAGGAGTCCCAAACTGTGCCTTTAGCACCCTGTCTCAGAGATGCAGGCTGTCCCCTTCCCCGTGACCGTCCGTCTAGGGAATCTCCTGTGGCTGGGAGCTCCGCTCACTCCGCGTGGTTCAAGCCCCTCCCACAGGCACCACCAACCCCCCTCTTCCAGCAGCTGGAAGGGAAGCAGGGCCCCGCACCCAGCGTCTGCTCTCAGACCTTCCTGATGAGGTCTGAGCACCCTCCCGATGGCTCATAGCACCACGGGGCTTGCCATCGGGTCGCCAAAGAGGCTCGTTTCTCACTGGGATTGCTTGGTGATGAATCGCATCACTTCACCATTAGTAAGTGGCCAGGACGGAATTTTCATTAGAGCAGTGCTGTTAACGCCCCACCCTTGGCCCCCGCAGCCCTCCCCGTTCCTGTGGGCATGATGGCCTCCCCCTGCAAGTAGCTGTGACACTCTGGGGGTGTTCTTCACCGTCCCCCAGATGTCCCCACCCTCGTGGACTTCCTTCCCCCGGCCCCACTTGCCTCCCGGGCCACCAGAACTTCCCAGCGGCCCCTCCCAGATAAACTGCTCGCACCTGAATCCTAGACTCAGGGTCTGCTTCTGGGGAGACCCAAACTGAGACACGGAGGGGGGTCTGAACGTTCAGACTTCTTCACGATCGGTTCTTACAGGAACGGCCACTCCTCATTGCCAGAACCCCGTTGCAATGAGCGTAAGCCCTCTTGGCGACCTGAAGCGTGGTCCAGGGACCAGCATCGCCGGGGAGCTCTTCGACATTCAGGGTCTCGGGTCCCAGATGAACCAGAAAGGACATTTAAACTTGACTCCCAAGTGATTCCTTCACACATTAGTGAAGCAAGATGTAAGCCATGAACTCACTTGGTGACGACTTTTCTGGTGGGTCCAGCCAGCCCACCGGCCTCTCTGTACGTCTGGAAGAGGCTGGGCAGAGCGGGCCCGGCCAGACCTTGACTCCCCGCACGTTCCCTCCCATGGCTCCCCTGTCCCCTCCGACCAGCCGCGGTCCTCCCCCCACTCCTCAGCGGGTGTTTTACGTGATTCCGGCCCGGATTCCGGAATGCAATACCCAGCGCAGTGCCGTCGGGATTCAATCAGATCCAGTTGGCGATACACGGCTTAGCCTGTCCGTTACTGCTTTACAAACTGAGAAGAAATAAAAAACCCCGGTTTTATGACCCAGCAGTTAAAAACTATTTGTAGAAGTTGCTACGGTTCAAATCAAAAGGGCCCTCCCTGGAGGACTATTAGTTAATTCAGAGGACCACGGATTCTTTTTCTTTCTTTTTGCCCCATCTACCTTGAGATGTAGCTCTAATTCACCTCTGTCGCTCAGACATCTAGAGCTTTCTATCCTTTGACAAACACAAGCCAAAGTGCTTAAGGACATCTGTTTATTTTATTTCTTTAATGAGAAAACCTTCCAATTTCTCCGGGCTCAGCTGTGTTTATTTACACTGTGTTAGCCATGTGAGGCCAGCACCTTGGAAGTTTAAAGGCCTGGCGGGGCCCTCGCAGCGGCCTCCAGCTCTGGAATGGAGTCAGCCCTGCCCAAGGAAAACAGAGTCCTTGGAACTCTATAAAATGGATTTTCAAAATAAATACTGCCTAATTCACTCGGTAGATGTGGATTAAGTCAAGATGAATACAATTTGGAAAGGATTTTCTGAGGAAGTCGGAGATTTCTTTCCCCCACTGGGGGTTAAACCTTGTATTTAAATCTTTGTTTTTCCCCCTCCAGCTCTCTTTTCAGTGAAGTGAAAGGTATTTCATCTTTGTGGCTAATAAAGAAATGAGGACTTTGATTGGCCTTCTCGAGCGGTGATTATTTTCTCGGTAGGACGAGGGATGGGGACTTAGTTAGCCGCTCCCGTCCATCCAGAAGGGCAGGAAGCAAACATCTGTGGTTGTCATTCTGGCGGTGGTGGGTGAGGAAGAGGCTGGAAGTGCTTTGAAAGGTGTCCTAGAGGTGAATGACAGTTGGGGGGGCCGTGGGCAGGGGATGGTACCCTTTGTAGATTTAATCCCCTGTAATAGTGCTTCCCTGAGCCAGCGTGCCTCCCTGCCAAGTGCCTTATGTATTTTAGAGCATTAAAGGATTATTTCCAACATAAAATATATTTTAGAGATGGTTTGGGGTTGTCAGAAAAGTGCTCATTAGCAGAGACTGTCTTTGAAGCCCTGTGCTCTCTGCTGCTTGGAAAGAGACCATTTCCTTACAGAGTCAACTTAGGCTGAGGGTTCTCGAGCCGGTTAAGACCCCCGATTTTCCGCCCACCAGATTTAACAAACGCCGACTGCTTCCCAAGACTTCTTCTGCCAACTTTTCCCCCCGGCCCCGTGCTTCTTTAGTTCTACCCTTCAGTGAATGCTGATGGGGATCTGGGGGGGGGGGCGGGGAAAAAAAAAAGTAATAATAATAAAAGGGATTTAAATCTCCTATGCAAAACCTACAACAGATTGTCGGTTGGGTTCAAGCAAGACACTCTTTGTCTTCTGTAAATATAGGGTTTGGTGCTCACAATGATAAGGAGTGAAAAAAAATCCTAGGCACCCTGCAAGCCGAAATAATGGGACCAATTTTCCCTTATGCTTAACTAGCAGGTTGGGAGGCTGCCTCCCCCCATCGCCCCACCTGCACTTTTTACGGTACTAATTCCCCAACAATAGGGCTCTTGAGCTGTCCAAGGAGCGCTGGGATTCCCGTGGGCCTTCGGCAATGAGGGTGTCACACGGGGGACGGCAGGAAGGTGTCAGCTTGGTTAGATGGGGGGTTGACTTTGACAGGGCCTTAGGAGGTTCCCACTGCCACGCCTGTTCCCCCCCCACTTCCTCTGTGAATTAAGGAACTCGTAGGGCCTCCTGATGGCAGAGGGGGAAAGCTCTGACCCAAGTCCCCCCACGGGGCCTAGTTCAAAGTAGAAATATGCGGCTTGAGAATCTCTTTGGAGATGCCCGTCAACGGACAAAGGGATAAACACGTAGTCAGATGTTCGTACAGTGGAATATTTTTCAGCCACATAAAGGCACAGAGTGCTGATCCGTGCTTCCACATGGGCCGACCCTAAAAACACGACACAAAGTGAAAGAGGCCCGACACAGCACACACATGGTGTGGTTCCATTTATACGAAACATCCAGAATCGGTAAATCCATAGAGGTAGAACACGGGACGGGTGCTTGCCAGGGACTAGAGGGGAGTGGGGAACAGGGAGCCATAGCCTCATGGGTATGGGGTTCTCTTTCGAGCTGATGGAAATATTTGCGCACTAGAGAGGTGTTTGCTCCCTTGTAAAACTGGAGTATCGTTCCTGCCCCCACTGACCTCAACCGACGAGTCTGAGAATCAGGTGACTTTTCCCGAAGGGCACTGTGGGTGCTTTGGAGGGGACACAGCTGCCTGGAGCGGTAAGGTCAACATTTCTTACTTGAAAAATTAGAGGCTCTTTAAGAAATAATCTCTTCATTTGGGGTCAGGGTCACATTGGCCTCATAAGATGAGTTGGGGCTGTCGTCTCCTCTTCTGTTTCCCAGAACAGGTTGCGGAGAATCGGTGCTAATTTGGTAGAATTCTCCAGTGGAACCATCTGGACCTGGGGATTTTGTTTCTCGGGAGGTTTTCAGCCATGAATTCAATCCCTTTAATGCTTGCTGCTCGTTCATCCTGGGCGAGTTGTGGTAGTTTGTGGTTTTCGAGGAAGTCGCTCATTTTGCTCATTGTCAAATTTATGTATGTAAGAGCTAAAAAAAAAAAAAAAAAAAGGTATTTACTTTTATGGTGACTTTCAGTCTGTCCTATAACCCATACCCAGAAGCCTTCAACTATAGGGATAAAAGCTATAAACCTTTCCCCCACGTGCATGGCACTGGGTCACGAGTCAGACCCTTGGTCCTCAAGACAAACCCACAAAGGCAGATGTGGTGATCCCCATTCTACGCAGAAGGACACCGCCCCAGACCGCCAAGCTAGTGAGCAGCAGAGAAGGAATCAGACCAGAGCTCCAAAGACCATTCTGGGCCCCCCACCCGGCCCCTCCAAGCAGGCTACAGCCAATCACCAAGCCCCCAGTTCTAGGGCCAACTTTCAAACCTCCATCCAAACCAGCCACTCTCTATGCCGGACATCATGGCGGCGGCAGGGGGAGGGACTCTCAGCCATATTTTTTGTTGCATTTTTAAAATCAGTTGCAGCATTTACATTTGGGAGATTTCAGGGGCACCTGGGTGGCTCAGTCAGTTAAGCATCCGACTTCGGCTCAGGTCACGATCTCACGGTTCGTGGGTCCGAGCCCCGCGTCGGGCTCTGTGCTGACCGCTCGGAGCCTGGAGCCGGCTTCGGACTCTGTGTCTCCCTCTCTCTCTGCCCCTTCCCTGCCCGTGCTTGGTCTCTCTCTCTAAAATGAATAAACATTAAAAATTTTTAAAAATATGAAATGGGGAGATTTCACGTAAAAATTCAGATTTCTGGGTCCTCTTGAAAAATCAGAAGGTCTGGCCATGATCACAATCCCACGTGGCATCACTCGGCCGGAGCTTCATGGCAGCCGCTCCTGTAAACGGGCCAGCTGGGCTCCAGTTTGCCACAGTCCCCACCACTCCCTGTTGCCTCAGGCCAAATATCCGTTGTCATGACTCTCCCTTGCACTGTTGTCTGTCTCCAGGAAGAGTGAAAAGGAAAGTTAAACATTTCCAACTCCAACAGGAGTTGGAGAACGAAAGACAACAAGGCCGTGTGTGTGTCACTTGGGCCATGTGGTTGATTTAAGTGACCTGCTCAGTCCCTGTCAGTCTTGCTGGCTTTGGTGCCTCATTCACAGAATGAAGTCCAGGGGCCCCTGGGTGGCTCAGTCGGTAGAGCAGCCAACTTCGGCTCAGGTCATGATCTCACGGCTCATGAGTTCTAGCCCCGCATTGGGCTCACGGCTGTCAGCACAGAGCCTTCTTTAGATCCTCTCTCCCTCCCTCTCTCTCGTCCTCTCTCTCTTCCAAAAAAAAAACAAAACAAAACAGGATGAAGTCCAAACTCTGTGGGTTGGCTTCCAGACCCGTCTAGACCTAGCTCCTTCTGTCCTCTCCTGCCTCAGCTCTGAGACTCCCAAGTGGATGTTTTAGGCTACAGCCTTGCTGGTACCCAAAGAAACCGCAGGCCTTTGTCCATGTTGTTCCCTCTTCCAGGAATGCTCTTCTCACTTGCCACCATTTGCCCAGCTAATGCTCACTCAGCCATCAGGTCTTATCCTGAATGTCTCCGCCTCCAGGAAGCTTTCCTTGACTGTCCTGAGTTAGGCATCCCTCCCGTGTGTTCCCTTAGCACCCTGCACTTGCCCCCTCCTACAGCTCAAATGCCATCTTCTCAGCAGGAACCTCCTTAACCATTGTATGAAATTGCCACACCTCCAACATAGTCCACATACATGACGCGGATTCTTTGCTCTATTTTTTTCTGTAGCATTTACCACTGCCTGGCGGAAGCACAGGATGTACACTGCTCGGCGCTGGGAGGCGCCACTTTCATGGCGGTATGTGTGAATGGTGCCCCTAGAGTTATGCAGTGCGCAACCTGTGCGGCCGTACACGGCATCCCTGCCATCAAACGTACTACAAACCTTGTTTTGTTCATTTCTATAGCTATTTTGCTTGCCGGTGTACCCCAATGCCTGGAACAGTGCCTGGCACATAAAAGACACTCAGTAAATATTTGAGGAATAAATGATAGGATGGATGAGTGAGTTTCCGTCACCCTCAACAAGGCTGCATCTTGACAGCTAAGCTGGGGTGTGAGGGAAGAGGAACCCTGTGTCCTGATGGAGGACTTCCAGCTGCTTCTCAGGGCCTCTGTAGGTGCTGGGAGTCCGGATGACAGTATGCCGAGGGCTCTGTCACCATTTAAGGGGAAATCGATTTTGCTACTCAAAACAGTTGTTTGCTCCTACAGTCCTCCTGCTCTTTGGGTGGGGGGAGGGGTGCGGGGTGGGTAGGACGCTTAGCATTGTTGGTCACACCAGGACATGTACCATCAGTGTTTGTAAGATGGGTAGCCTCTCTGCAGACCGAAACGATGCCAGTATCGGCTCATGCCAAACGCCCTCGCTTTCCTGATCCTTGACACAAAGGAAACCTTTGGGCTGAGAGAGGACGGTCCAAACAGCCGATGTCACATGCTCTAGGGCTGAGTGGCAGGGGAGGAAAAGGTGGGATCGGAGCAGACCATCCTCGAGCTGGGTCCTGTCTCCACGGCCTTCTTTCTGCTTCTCCAACACAGAGCTTGGTCCTGCCCCATGGCCTTTGCACTTGCTGGCGCCCCACGGCCAGCTCCCTCATTTCATTCGGGTCTTCCCTCAGCTCCTCAGAGAGACCTCCCTGCCCACCCCACCTCTAGCAGCCTCCCCCAAACACGCACAGGCACAGTCAGTCTGTCCTGCTCTCTCTCTTCCTCCATCACCCTCCAGCACATCTTCGTGTTTCATTTTCTTTGGCAAACTGTATCCATCCCGTGGGCCAAAGCCGGTTCCCACCTGTTTTGTTTTGTTTTGTTTTTTTACATAAAGTTTTATTGGAACGCAGCCATGCCCATCCATTTATATATTGGCAAAAGCTTCTTTTGTGCTGCAGCAGCAGAGTTGAGACATGATAGAGACCCTATGGGCCACAGAGCCTAAAATACTTGCTATCTGGCCCTTTATAGAAAAGGCCACCTGGTCTAGAAAAGTTCGCCTCTGGTCTAGAACATGGGCTCTTGAGCCAGACGGCTCAAGTTCAAAGCCAGCTCTACTCCCTAGCCATGTGACCTCAGGCAAGTCATTCTGCCTCCCTGTGCCTCAGTTTCCACCGCTGTAGCCTGAGTATAGTATCAGTAATACGTCATAGCATCCCTGGGGAGGGTTAAATGAGTTGATACATGAGAAGCGCTTGGCACTGAGCCTGCTACGTAGCAAACAGTCTATAGAATAAGTGAATAGTAAATATCTTAATAAAAATAACGATGAACAGGTGAATAAATGTCTTTTGAAGAACCGCGTCTTTAGAAGCACGTGGCTGGTTGTATAAGAATGTCCTCTGGGTGGACGATACGCTGAAGTAGCATGGTCACTGCTAATTATAATAAGACGAAGACGCCCAGCGTCGAGGACGCGTCGCTGGTGCACAGAGGCAGTAGGCACTTGCTTGGTGGCCGGCCCTGATCTAACTCTTGCGTGAACTTCCAGAAACGCGCTGGTCTCCCATGCCATCAGATAGCCCTTGGTCCCGGGTAGTGGCTCACTGACCTTAGGGTGACCGACTCGTAGGATCCTTCCAGAACCCTTCCAGTTTTAGCACTCGGCGTCCCAAGTCCCAGGAAACCCCTCAATTTGGGCAGATCAGGACGACGGGCCCCCTGCTCCGTCCAGGACCTCCAGATCCACTTCTAATTTTTTGCCTTTGAATTTACATCCCAGAGAAAAACGCTTTAAAAGCTGCTAGATCCCGGGGCACCTGGGTGGCTCAGTCAGTTAAGCAGCTGACTTCGGCTCAGGTCATGATCTCACGGTTCGTGGGTTCGAGCCCCGCATCGGGCTCTGTGCTGACAGCTCAGGGCCTGGAGCCTGTTTCGGATTCTGTGTCTCCCTCTCCCTCTCCCTCTGCCCCTCCCCTGCTGGTGCTCTGTCTCTCAAAAATAAACAGGTTAAGAAAAAAATTTAAAAAAAAGAAAAAAGCTGCTAGATACCTCCAGCAGAAAGAACATTTTTTTCCAAAGGATAAAAACAAACCAAGGAGTCTGAGTCCTTGGCTAAAACTCCCAATGAGGAACCAGTTTAGACACCTTTGTTCTCTTCGATTTGACCATGATTTAAGCATTTGTAGTCAGTGTGGCTGCTCTGTGACTCAGTGGTGACAGGGTTTATCCTACAGTTTTTTGGGCAACGTTCTTGTTAGTACAAATAGACCCCTTTGCTGAGCTAAGAAGATCTTTTCTGTTTTCTGTGTTCTCCTGTGGAACTGCCCAAAGAAGTCAAGTTGTTGGGACTTTTTTTTTTTTTTAACTTCACTGTTTAAACATGCGAATCAAACTATTTTTTTCTCTACAACCCTCATTTTCTTGTCTTTCTCTTTTAAACAAGCTGATCTGTTTTCCAGGAGTTTCCAAGTAATTAAACCCAATTAAAATCATTAAATTCTTTCTTTAATGACAACTTGATTATTAGAAGCAAACCGCAAGGAGGAGATTTCACTGGCAAAGCCTTCCATTGTGTGCTAATCCGTCCCTAACCTCTGGCTGACACTTCCTCGAGATAAACCCCACAGAATAGTGGGGCTGGTTTAATGAATAGCTTTAATTAATACTTTTCTGCCTTGTGGCAGAGTAATTATTTGTTCAGCTTGTAAACAGCTACTTGGCAGTGGTTTGTTTTTTTTTTTTAAAGGCCCAGTTGGCTTGGAGGGTGCGATGGCTTTGATTGGTTTGATGTGTTTGTGGTTTTCTTCTTTAAAAGTGGGGGAGAGGTCCCAGAATAGGTGTCGAGACGCCTTGTCCTGAAGGTTGGGATGTCAGGCTCACACACACAGAAGAAAAGCAAGGCAGATGCAGGTGGCAAGTCGCCTGTGTTTGTGAACCGTCTCCAGAGTGGGCAGGTCTGCCCTTTGCCACGAAAGTCTACAAGCCCAGACAGGGTACCCAGCCAGCCACCGGCCTGGCTCGAGGCAGCCTGCACGCTGCGATGACGATGACGGAGGGCCGCGACCACAAAATGCCAGGCCAGGCTCCCACCCTCGGCCCCCCCGGCCTTCCCTTCAGGTGACAGCGGAGGCGACGCTGGGTGTGGCCAGTGAGGCCCCAGAGAAGTGATTCTGTGAATAAGAAGGACGAGCCTGCCGGGGGAGCGTGTCCCCAGCCTTGGCACCCATCTGAAGTGCTTTCCGTGCGTCCTCTCACCGACTCCTCATCACTTTAGGAGACAGGTGCTGTGGTTACCCCCCACGACACCCAGACAGGGAGCGGGCACAGTGACGTGCCCAAAGCCACACACCTTCTAGTTAGGGAGGGCAGGAGCCCCGGTCACAAACAGATTTGCAGGCAGGTGTCTGGCTGCCGTGATGGGATCACACTGCCCTTGGGGACAGGAAAGTGGCACCTTTCACTGTTGGGAGACTGAGATTGTGTGTGTGTGTGTTTGTTTCACTTTATTTTATTTTTTATTTTTTTTTTTTAATTTTTTTTTTCAACGTTTATTTTATTTTTGGGACACAGAGAGACAGAGCATGAACGGGGGAGGGGCAGAGAGAGAGGGAGACACAGAATCGGAAACAGGCTCCAGGCTCTGAGCCATCAGCCCAGAGCCCGACGCGGGGCTCGAACTCACGGACCGCGAGATCGTGACCTGGCTGAAGTCGGACGCTTAACCGACTGCGCCACCCAGGCGCCCCTACTTTATTTTAGAGAGAGGGAGAGTGGGAGGGAGGGGCAGAGGGAGAGAGAGAATCTTAAGCAGGCTCTGCACTCAGCACGGAGCCCAGTGCGGGGCTCGATCCTAAAACCCTGGGATCGTGACCTGAACTCAAGAGTCACACTTCAACTGACCGAGCCACCGTGGTGCCCTGAGATTTTCATTGAATGTAGCTCATCATTAGTTAGAAAGCTGGTTTCGTTAATAAGGTTGCCCACTGTATAAATACAAAGCTGATTGACTAAACACCAAGGACTGCGTTTTTTCATTATTTTTTAATGACTTAGAGCAGTGGCTTTCTACTGATGGTAATTTTGCCTCCCGGGTGCACGTGACGAAGTCTGGAGACATTTTTGGTTGTCACAACTGGGTGAGGGGTGTTACCGGCATCTAGAGACAGGGGGGACCCCTCCGTGCCCTGCAGTGGACGGGACACCCCCCACACCACATCATGGTCTGGCTCAAAATGTCAGCAGTACCACGGATGAACAACCCTGATCTGTGGACACAGGTGGGGGAGGGGCAGAGAAAGGGGGAGACACAGAACCTGAAACAGGCTCCAGGCTCTGAGCTGTCAGCACAGAGCCCGCCGCGGGGCTCGAACCCACGGACCACGAGATCATGACCTGAGCCCAAGTCGGACGCTCAACCGACTGAGCCACCCAGGCGCCCCTCATTTACATTGCTTATAATTAGTTAATTAAGTTAATTAATTATCTTAGTGATTTTGACTGTTAACCATGCCACCAGAAGTTTTTCAGAAACTCATGTAAGGTACTAAGAGTTCTCAACCAAGCATTAGCTATTGATGAACTTTGCATGAATATTTGAAGACCACTTCCCAGGTTCCCAGACATCTACCTCGATTTGTTACACAGGTTTTTTCAAGAAAATGCCTCGTGGGGCGCCTGGGTGGCTCAGTCGGTTAAGCAGCCGACTTCGGCTCAGGTCACGATCTCGAGGTTCATGGGTTCAAGCCCCACGTCGGGCTCGGTGCTGACAGAGCCTAAAGCCTGTTCGGGATTCTGTGTCTCCCTCTCTCTCGGCCCCTCCCCTGCTTGCACTCTGTCTCTCTCTCTTTCTCTCTCAAAAAATAAACATTTAAAGAAAAGAAAATGCTTCGTGAGGAGCACGAAGCAGCGTTCGCTAATTTCACCATCCGAGAAGCGTCGTGCTACGAGAAGCATTCAGAAATCCCCAGATGCCTCTTTAGAGCCACCAAGGCTTCCCTCCCCTGGGAACAGTGCAAAGATGTGTCTGGAGCAGGAAGGATAAGCCAGCAGTCCAGGGGGCCTTGCATGTGGGACTGGGTCGGCTCAGAGACTGAACCTGGGGTTGGCACTTAAGGATGTCAGAATCCGAGCAGCTTGGAGCAAAGACTGGACTTCCCCGTCCTCTTCTAAAGAGGCCCTCCTCTAAAGAGGCCCTAAAGCTGGTCCGTTCTGACTCCTACAATGACATCCTAAAAAGTTATGGGCTGCCAAAGGGTGGGGTGGGGGGGGCGCGCAAAGAAAGGATTCGGAGCCCGTCAGGGGCGGCTAACGTGATCTGATTTCCGATCTCCGCCAAGGTGTCTGGTTCCCGAGGCCTGGCCCTCAGGGCGGGGAGGAGGGCAGCTCAGAAATGAGGGATTTACCGGGGAACTTTGCTTTTCCATATCAAGTCCAGGAAATGAAAGGCACAGATGCCCAGAGGCAATAAGGGGAGATCCTTTCCCACCCCTGGGCCCTCCTTTTATCCTCTCTGGAGCCCAGCAGTTATTAGAAAGGCAAGCCAGCCTGAGACCCGAGGAAAGGGTCCGGGCTGTGATTTTTACACAGCGGCTACCTGTCATTCCTCCTAACTTTGCAAGTGTGATTTACTTACACAGACCATTTATTTCATTAAAAGTAGACATCGACAGTTTTAAAGCAGGCATTTACAAAAAGAAAAACCTGATTATAATGTGCCTTAAGCCTCTCTTCCCCCGAATAAGATACTTTATGTTAATTCCTGTGAAGATGTGGTCCATGCGTTAAGTGCTTAAGATTTTGGATTCTTGGTGGGAGAGTCGTGAGTTTGAATCCCAGCTCTGCTGCTGATTAGCAGGGGGACCCTGGACAAGTCACTTTGTCAATTTGCATCTTGATTTATCTGTAAAACAGGGAAGAGATAATTTGAGGAGGAAATGTGGTAATGCATGTAAAGCTCACGTACAATCGTACGTTTGTTTAAAAAATAACTTACCTGAGCACCTGCTGCTTACTGGGCTGTGTTCCAGGCTCGGGGGCCATAGCAGTAGCTCTCACAGAGCTTGCCTTTTGGTTGAGGGAGAAGCGCCAAAAATCATAAATAAGAAAGATCATCCCAGATGGTGATAAATGCTATTAAAAACAGTAACAGGGTAAGAGATGTAGAGCGAGGGGGGCGGGGGTGGTTGGCATCTGGGTTATTTTGGATGGAATGATCGGAGAAGGCCTGTCTGCTACTGAAAGTGGGAACTGAATGTCACGAAGGAGCCAGCCATGAAAGCACCCGGGGGAAGGAGGAGTGCAAAGGCCCTGAGGCAGGCGCGGGCTTGGCAAGGTCGGGGAGCAGAGAGGTGGGTTGGAGAGGAAAAGTCGACGGTGGCCACTGAAAGATGTTAGCTGGTGGATTTTAAATGAAGACAACAGCTCTGATTTTTGCCTTAAAGAGGGCCCTCTGGCTGCCTCACAGACCACAGATGTGGGGGAGAGAGGAAGCTCTCTGTCTTTATCTATAGCCCAGCACACAGATACACTTGCTCCTCCTCCCTCCCTCAGCATCTCCCCCTCTTGATGAGGAACTAAACACCCCTTGGAAATAAGCTAAAGCACTAAGCACGGGGCCTAGCCCGTAGCAGGCACTCAAAAAGCAGGAAAGCTCTAGTAATGAGTATTATTATTATTTGGAGGAAATGTCTCTTAATCCCTCGCTTTGCAAGAAATCGGGAAATTGAGGTGTAAGGACAAAAGGAAGTCCTGGGGCTCTCAGGGTGCATTTGTGAATCACAGTCACGGGTGCTCTGCTCACCCCCCACACCCCCCAGCCAGAGAGTGAACTGCCCAAGGACCCAGAGGGGGTCCCGCAGGACGGGCCAGGAGAGTTCTTGGCTTTCTGCAGGATAGAGATCAAACACGGGCCAGGAGGAAGTGAGAGCAGAATTAACTGAATAGCATGACTGATAGAGCGTAGCAGGCGGTGTATCCGGGAGACTCAGAAAAGGAGAGGTGAGTTAGGGGTTTGCATTGGAAAGGGGTCCAAGGTACATGTTCCTTCAGGAATCCAGGGTAGGAGTCCATCAGAGGGTCAGGTGAACAATAGGCGGTGTTCCATAAGCCACTGAAGGCAGGGGTAGGGATGCCCGTGTCAACCAAGATTTGTTGGAAGCCAACGTCCTCGAGCTCGGTTCATCTTAGATGGTATGAGGTGTGTGGGGGCCTAGGACGAAACTCAGAATGACTCGTTTTCATGCTCCCCCCTGGAGTGGGAACATAGCTTCTTGGGTTTACTCAGATGTGGTGAAATACGGAACGTGAGGAAAGGGGGGCTGGCAGAGACACAGCAGAGGTGGAGCCTTTCCAAAATGGCGTCTCTTCAGTCGGGACAGTAGAGCCGCTGCCCTTGGCATCAGGATTTGGGTCACTGCCTCGGCTGCCAGATTGTCCTACAGCAGATTTCAGCTTTATCACCCCTTCCAAAGGCCCTTTCTGTTTCTTTTTTCCAAGCCCCCTTTTTAAAATAAATAGCGCGGGGCACCTGGGTGGCTCAGTCGGTTAACCATCGGACTCCTGGTTTCATCTCAGATCATGATCTCGTGGTTTGTGGGTTTGAGCCCCACATCGGGCCCTGTGCTGACAGTGCAGAGCCTGCTTGGGATTCTCTCTCTCCCTCCCTCCCTCCCCCACTTGCACACGCGCGCTCTCTCTCTCTCTCTCTTTCTCACTCTCTCTCAAAATAATTTTTTTACTATTTTTTATTATTTATTCTTGAGAGAGAGAGAGAGACAGAGACAGAGCACGAGCGAGGGAGGGGCAGAGAGAGAGGGGGACACAGACTCCAAAGCAGGCTCCAGGCTCTGAGCTGGCAGCACAGGGCCCGCCGTGGGGCTCGAACCCACAAGCGGTGAGATCATGACCTGAGGCGAAGTCGGGCGCTCAGCCGACTGAGCCACCCAGGCGCCCCTCTCAAAATAAATTTTTAAGAAGATTTGCACTTAGGAGAAGAAAATCTGGAGCCAGCCTGTGCTAATAGAAGAACTGGGTTTTTATGGAGGGTTCATCACATCGCCTTGATTGATTACATCATTGGCCATTAGTGATTGGACTCAACCTCTAGCCTCTCCCTGGAGGTCAGGGGGCTGCAAGCTCCAGCCCTCTAATCGCTAGTTGGTACCCCTGGCAACCCAGCCCCCCTGTTTAGGTGCTTTCCAAAAGTCAGCTCGTTAACATAAACTCATTGTGGTTGAAAGAGGTTGGTCCTGAGTAAGAAGATACCCAGTTCACCTTTGTTTCTCTTATCTCTCAGAAATTCCAGGGGTTTAGGAGCCAGGAAAGGGGACAAAAACCAAATATACATTTCCTGCTAAAGTATCACAATGTATATCACACTCCCAAGTACCGCCCCCCCCCCCCGCAATTATTATGACCACCAAAAACTGCCAGGTGACTCTCTAGAAGGATGGGCCGCTCTCTCTTGAGAATCACAACTTGGTGCGTGAGATGATGATGTACCCAGAAGAGCAGCCCCTGAAAGATGTGTGCGCCCCCGTCCCCAGGACCTGGGACTGTTACCTTCTGTGGCAGGTGTGATCACAAGGGCCGTTCCAAGAGGGAGGCCGGAGATAGGAGCGTGTAGTAGGAGATATGAGGACAGAAGGAAGAAGTTGGGGTGGGAGGGTGGGGGACCAGGGAGTGCAGGCTGAAAAAGGCAGCCCCAGGGACCTGATATTTCTGCTTACCTTCCGGTTACAGTGAGTGGAAAACGGATTTGCCGTTTACATCATGATAACAAGCTTGTTTCCAAACTAAATGCATTTAAGTTAAAAAAAAAAAAAAAGCGGGGACGGGTAACTGAATTAAAGGAAAACATGAACCCCGTTCCTCTGCGGTGCGACACAACCTGCAAAGGTGTTACGAGAACGGCCATGGTTTGGGAAATACCAGGTTAAACTATTGCACAGGAATTTCCAGGCAGGGAACGGTTTCTGATGGAAGATTCTGGCCCCTGCTGCTTTTTGCTAATAATACCCAAGCACCAGGAGCAGGTCATAGCACATGCGTGATCCTGTAGGAGCCCTGGGAGGAGCTCACTGTTTGTATTCGGATGAGGAAACTGAGGCCCAGGGAGGGTGAACATGTCATCCAAGGTCACATCCCTAAGGAATGGCAGCCCCCAGGATTTGAACTCGGGTCCCACTAACTCCATGATGGATGCTCTCAGTGGTTTCGCTTCCTGGAGCGCCTTGCCTGTGGCCGCTGGCATGGACGCCTTGTGCGGGTGGAGGCAACGTGTGGTGGCCGTTTGCCTCATTAGGCAGTGCTTGTGTGAAGGAGAAATTGATGCTCTAAGACCAGATAATAACCCGGACCTTGATTTATATCCCCTTGGGGAGGGGCTGTCCGAGGTGCAAAACTGGGTCGTTGTGACATGTGTAGAATTAGGGGCACCTGAGTGGCTCAGCCGGTTAAGCGTCTGGCTCTTGATTTCGGCTCAGGTCATGATCTCACAGGTCGTGGGACGGAGCCCCCCCGTGCAGAGCCTGCTTGGGATTCTCTCTCTCCCTCTCTCTCTCCCTGCCTCTCCCCCACTCGTGCATGTGCACGCATGCTCGCTCGCTCTCTCTCTCTCTCTCTCAAAATAAATAAACATTTTAAAAATCTGAAAAAAGACGCGCAGAATCACTTGAACTTGCCCACCGGACCCTGGCTGTGTTGGAAACATCCAATTTCCCCACAGTCGTGGGGAGGTGGCAAGAGGGGCCAAGAATTTTGGATTCTAAGTGACGAACACTCAACACACGTCAGTTTAGGCCAAAAAGGGAAATTGATCTGCTCCTGTAACCAAAATGCCCAGAAGTAGACTTCAGGAACAGCGGGATCCAGTCACCAAACAATTTTGTCTGAATCTGTGTGCGTCGTCACGGAGGCCCTGCCGGCATCCCCCAGCTCAGGTTCCACCAGCTCACCGGGGGTAAGAAGTACCTTTTTCCCCGTGGTTACAGCTAAAGTCCCGGGGCCAGATCTCAGTGGCTCCCACTGGCCACGTAACCATCCCTGAACGAGTCACTCTGGTTCTGGCCAGGCCTGGGTTACGAAATCATTCTAGGAGGCCAATATGGGTATTATTTTTACTCAAAATTAATAACTGCTTATTTACAGACACGAAAGTTCATTCCCAGAGAGATCAGGTATCTCCACAATATCGTGCTGCCCCTTTTCTTAACCGGTTGGTGTTTTTTCAAAGTGTCTAATAAAGGCCCTGTGTTGGGGGCCCCCAGGACCACCCTCGGGCTCGATGAGCTGCTAGAAGGACCCACAGGACTCAGAAAAGCTGTTATATTCACAGTTACAGTTTATTGCAGTGAAAGAATACAGATTAAAATCAGCAAAGGGAAAAGGCACGTGGGATAAAATCCGGGAGAACGTAGGCACCGCCTTCCAGACGTCCTCTCGCAGTGGAGCTCAGGCGGCTCTGCCAGCACTGATGTGCCAAGAGTCGCCAAGCAGTGAAGCTCCCCCGAGCCCTGGTGTCCAGGGGCTTCCTGGGGCCCCTGCTGTAGGCTCACGGCACCACAGCCAGAACTGTGGTGCCCCGCAGAACAAAAGCAGGCATTCACCGTGATCCCATTGTTAGCATAAACCGTCTGATCAGTCAGGACTGCCTGGCCCAAGGACTCAGAGCTCCTCTGTGGGGAGCCAGCCCAGCAAGGACCAGTCTGGAAGACAGACCCGAGGAACGCGGAACGCGCAGGGTTGCGGCAACACTCGCCGAAGTTAACCCTTTCCTGCGCACGCAGCCTCCAAATCTTCACAGCAGGGACCCCAAGGGAAACCCACGAAACGGCTCAGCTCAAACCGAGACCGGAGCGACATCACACTTCGTCCCAGTCACGCAGCTGAACCACGGAAGGCAGACACGTCCTCAGAGCACGGAAGCCGTAACGGGCATCATGACATAACCGGAGGATTGTGGAATCTGGTGTCAGATCGGACCCGAGTTCTAGTCACAAAGCTGCCTCAGGAAGAAATGCGCTTTATACCGTGACCCACCTCCATCTCTCTCTCTCTCTCTCCTCTCTCTTTCTTGCCCCTTCTGTCTCAAACACGCACACACACAAACACTCCACCCGAAATAGAAGCTCACCATTACTGTATATGACATGCTCTGATTTTTTGTTGTCTATTCTAGGTATTGGCAAACTTTTTCTATAAAGATATAATAAATATTTTAGGCTTTAGGCTAGGCCCCGTGGTGACTACCAACTCTGCCACTGTAGCACGGAAGCAGCCATAAACACTAAGTGAACAAATGGGCACTGCTGTGTTCCAATAAAACTTTATTTACAAAAACAGACAGGGGGCCACAGATTCTCTTGTATTTCTTCCATTCTTTTTTTTTTTTTTTTCTTTTTTAATGCTGGCCTTTAAAGTCAGCTTTCACTAAAGGGATTATAACCTGCACTTTGAAAACCCCATTTGATCTCTCTCACGACCCATCTTGCAGATAACAAACAGAGGCACACAAGAAGTGAAATGACTTGGACAAGGTCATTTAGCTGGTGAGCGGTAGAACTGGCCTTGGTCATAAGCAGTTTGGCTGAGAGCCCGCTCTCTTTGCCTCTACCCCAAAGCACTCAAAGGTCAGTTATTACTATTATTACCGAGTGAGCTGTGAAAGAACCAAGATGAGGCTGTGCCTTCCTTTTGTTCAAAGGGTTGTTGTGATTCCAGATAAATAGTGTGTGGGTCGGGACACCTGGGTGGCTCAGTGGGTTAAGCGTCCAATTCTTTGATTTCAGTTCAGGTCATGATCCCAGGGTCATGGAATCAAGCCCCACATCAGGTTCTGCCTGCTCGGGATTCTCTCTCTCTCTCCTTTGGCCCCTCTCCCCACCTCATGCACTCTCTCTCTCTTAAAAAAAAAAAAAAAAAAAAAAAGTATGGATCTCACTTCTTTGAATTAAACACCTATTGGAACCAGGGCACCTGGGTGGCTCAGTCAGTTAAGTGTCCAACTTTGGCTCAGGTCATGATCTCATGGTTTGTGAGTCCGAGCCCCGTGTCGGGCTCTGTGCTGACAGCTCAGGGCCTGGAGCCTGCTTCGGATCCTGTCTCTCTCTCCCAAAAATAAATAAAAACATTTAATAAATAAATAAGCACCCATTGGAACCATCTATGACAAAAGTGCTACACTTTTTTTTTTGTAATGTTTTTATTTATTTTTGAGAGGCAGAGACAGAGCGTGAGTTGGGGAGGGGCAGAGAGAGAGGGAGACACAGAATCCGAAGCAGGCTCCAGGCTCCGAGCTGTCAGCACAGAACCCGACGTGGGGCTCAAACTCACGAACTGTGAGATCATGACCTGAACTCAAATCAGACGCCTAACCAACTGAGCCACCCAGGCGCCCTAAAAATGCTACACTCTTAAAGCAGAAAACATGGAAGCTCAGGGAAGGGAATTCTATAGCGGAGTTGCGATTCACTTAAACAACTTTTTGGTAAAAAAAAAAAAAAAAAAAAACTTGGGCTCCTTTTGAAATGAAAATGCTGCTTCCTAATCTATAGGGATTGGGAATTAGACCTCCAAGAATGTGGCTTAAAATGAGAAGCTTGTAAATGTGGGCACGATGGAGACACTTGGTAGAAAACAACTACTGTTGGTTTTTTTTTTTTTTTTATGTTTATTTTAGAGAGAAAGCATGGGGTGGGGAGGGGCAGATAGAGGTGGGGGGGTTGGCGCAGAGGATCCGAAGCAGGCTCTGTGCCGACAGGAGAGCGCCCAGCGCGGGGCTCAAACTCACAAACTGTGAGATCATGACCTGAGCCGAAATCAAGAGTCAGACGTTTAACGGACTGAGCCACCCAGGCACCCCCACGAGGCAGGTCTTAGCCCAGCCCTGGTGGAGAAAGTCCCCACCATCCTCCTCTCATTAGAGACCTTCCCCAAGAATGCGTAATAATTAGGTTTCCAAGCTGCGTCCAGGCCCACAGCATCTGCCTGGAAGCCGGATGCCAAGGCGTGGAGCCCCCGCGTCAGCCCCCTGAATGAACACACGCATAGCCCAGCCCTCCATGTCTATGTGAACCCTGGGAAATCTGCTAGGTCATTAGAACACATTGAGAAAATCCGCAGGGCCTTTGATTTGTGCCTTCCGTGGGAGAGAACCAGCCCCAAACTCTGAAGTCTAACAAAGATGACGTTCCATCCACCCAGCCGCATCAGCCCCCACCACGGTCCTTTGGTGGACAAGGTACGAACTGAAGCCTGTTTTGGAGAAAAAAAAAAAAAATCCCTTTTCTCGGTTCTCCCTTCTGGTTTAAATGGATCATTTTTAAAAAACAATCTGTTTCTGCTGTTGCTTATTTAGGACATTAACCTAAGCAAGCCGACTTTTTTTAATCCAAAGAGTGTGTAGTGATTAAGAATGGTTTTCAGGGGGCCCCTGGGGGCTCAGCCGGTTAAGTATCCGACTTCGGCTCAGGTCATGATCTCATGGTCCGTGAGTTCAAGCCCCGCGTCGTGCTCTGTGCTGACAGTTCAGAGCCTAGAGCCTGCTTCTGGTTCTGTGTCTCCCTCTCTCTCTCTGCCCCTCCCTCACTTGTAGTCTGCCTCTCTCAAAAATAAATAAACGTTAAAAAAAAAAATCTTTTTTTAAAAAGTGGTTTTGGGGGCACCTGGGTGGCTCAGTAGGTTACGTATCCGACTTCGGCTCAGGTCACGATCTCATGGTGCGTGGGTTCGAGCCCCGCATCAGGCCCTGTGCTGACAGCTTGGAACCTAGAGCCCGCTTGAGATTCTGTGTCTTTCTCTCTGCCCCTCTCCCACTTGCACTCTGTCTCTCTCACTCTCAAAAATAAATAAGCATTTAAAAAAAAAATTTTTTAAAGCGGTTTTCATAAAACGTCATCTGATTTAGGGTGTTTCTGCTGGGTTCACAGAAACAGGTTCTTTGCTTAAGGGTTCGAGGAAGTCGATTGGGGGATTTTGACAATGACGAGCGCTTATGGAGTGCCTGCTGTATACCAGGCTGCGTGTCCCCATGTGCTAGCTCATTTATTTTTTTTTTTAATTTTTTTTCAACGTTTATTTATTTTTGGGACAGAGAGAGAGACGCGGCATGAACGGGGGAGGGGCAGAGAGAGAGGGAGACACAGAATTGGAAGCAGGCTCCAGGCTCTGAGCCATCAGCCCAGAGCCTGACGTGGGGCTCGAACTCGCGGACCGCGAGATCGTGACCTGAGCTGAAGTCGGACGCTTAACTGACTGAGCTACCCAGGCGCCCCTGTGCTAGCTCATTTAAACCTCACTGCTTCCCAGGGTGGCAGAGGGACCAGAGCGGGTTTGAATGGGTCAGTGGCCTGTTAGGAGCTGAAGAACATGCCATGAAGACTTCCATATTTTAGGCCTTGTTTGCCAAGGAGACGTGCTAGATCAGAGGATCCCCCTCCAAGCCGCACAGAGTGACCGAAGCCAACAGACCAGGGTGGTATGTTTGTGGAGCGTATGAGGGACGTATTGAGCCGATAACACAGGATAAAACCGGTCATTTTCCTCCCACCCCCACTCCGGATGTGTTTCACACTCACTAATGCTGCGTCTCCACCAATTTTTTTTAGTTTCTCAGTTTTTGCAATCCTGGAAGAACGTTTTCTACTTGGATAAAGTGGTCTGGCCCTGGGTCACATTCTGTGTTACTTAACAGTTGTGCTTCTCTTGGGTTATTCCAGACTTTTCTACCCCTGAACCCCTAGTTTTTATCAAATTCATGGGAAAGAGGTCCCACCAGCGGAGTTCAAAACAATCTCCAGGCAGCATCCAAGCAGATTTTAGGAAAATCTGAAACAAGGAGAATTATCAAGGGATAGCTGGTATCCTAAAGGTTCTTCTCAGAAACATTTGGGTGTTTTAGGGGCGCCTGGGTGGCTCAGTCGGTTGAGCGTCCCACTTCGGCTCGAGTCAGGATCTCGCGGTTCATGGGTTCGAGCCTGGCACCGGGCTCTGTGCTGACAGCTCAGAGCCTGGAGCCTGTTCGGGATTCTGTGTCTCCCTCTCTCTCTGCCCCTCCCCCACTAGCGCTATATGTCTCTCTCTGTCTCACAAAAACAAATAAAGGTTAAAAAAGGTTTTTTTTTTTTTTAATTTTGTTTTAGTTTTTAATTATACTGTATGTGAATCCTTTCTCTTTCAAAACATTTTAGAATATTATAGCTCATGTTAAAATTTACTTTCATCCTTACCTTTAATTCCTGTCCCCTCCTCTCTGCCTTCCAGAAGTAATTAACTGTTAGGATTCTGGTACATCCTTTCAGATATTTATAAATCTAGAAGTGCCTATGGAAAATATGTAGTAGCATTTTATGTGTTTCTAGTAAATGCTAATAACTAATGCAGCATATAACTTTCAGAAAACTGTTGCTTTCACTCAGTATTATGGGGGGGCGTGTCCATGTTAATATGCAGAGATGTGGTTCATTTCTTTCCATTGAATTTAGTTTTCCACCAAATGAATATACTGCAGCTTATATTTCTAGTAACCTTTGGCCGGACAGCTAAATTGTTCAATCTTTTGCTATTTACAAAAAACTCTGTCTTGTTCATAGGTATGGCCTTTCTCTAGAGTAGACAATGAGAAGTAGAATTACTAAGTATGTTCCCTTTTATTTTTTTTTAAGTTTATTTATTTATTTTGAGAGAGAGAGAGCATGTGAGCAGGGGAGGGGCAGAGAGAGAAGGAGAGAGAAAGAATCCCAAGCAGGCTCTGCGAGGAACCCCAACTCACAAACCGAACCCCGAGATCCTGACCTGAACTGAGACCGAGAGTCAGACGCTCAACCGACTGAGCCACCCAGGTGCCCCACGTTCCCTTTTATTTAGTTTTTTTTTTTTTAATCCAGGAAATACACGCATATAGTTTAAAACTCATATAGTTCTACAAAGAAAAGTGTCATGAGAAGCAGCAGTCCTCAGTGGACCCCACCACACCATTTCTTTCTGCCCAGAGGCCACAACTTTCCACTCTTGCTGATTCTTTTGGTATTTACCTCCAAATTTCTGAGTAGCCTGCTTATGGTACCACTCCTTGATTTTTTTTTTCCTGCTTTAGGCATGCTCCCTGGCCTCCCAAGCTAGAAGATGAGAATTGAGCTCTCTTTTCTCGCCCCAGCCCCCATCACACACATGCAGATCTTCTCTCCACATCCTGCCAATATCGATAAGACACAATTCCAGCTTTATCGATACTGAGTATTTGCCTTCGTCTAACCATACAAAATACTTTTCACAGACAGACCCTTCCGCATACAATAATTACTTTTCCTGTTTTATGTGCTGGCCTGGGAGTTGACGTTTTTCTACATAAATCCTGTTAGCAGCTGAGTGTGGATGGCAGCTTCTCCCTTCTTGTCTAGCGTGCTGCGGGCTGGTCATCCGTGGTTAGGTGCACAGCCTTGCCAAGAAGGAATGTGCAATTGTGCAGAGGTAAAATGGTTCGGGGATGAGTCATGCGTGGAAGCCCCCCCAAAGTCCTTTCCCGGGTCACAGAACGATTCCCTGCTTGGCCCTGAAACGTTTGTTTTCCTTATCTTCCCTTCATTTTTCACTGAGCGCTCTACCCCGCCACCTTCCAGCCAGGACCCAGAGTGCTAAGCTTTGGCTTTGGGGGCCCTAATGAGGTGTTTCACCTAATGGCTGCGTTCCTGGGCTTGATTCTTCACAGTTGTGTGTGTGAAGCTGACGTCACCAGCGACATGTTTTTCCCTTTTTCTTTAAGGGTCAAGAAGGGTTTACGTCGTTAATTATTTATTTTTTATAATAGAGGTCAGACAGCCGCCCGGGGAAAAATGCAAACAGGAAAAGAAGTGTATGGAGTGACAGGCAGCACAAGGTCCCCTGCATGCCTCCTTCAGCCCCCGCCCCTCCAAGCCCTCCTCAGAAGCAGTTTTGGTCTGGGGCCACACGACGTGGGTTCAAATCCCCGCACTCCACCAGCTGCCGGGCCTTGAGCAAGTTACCCAACCGTTTGGGGCCTCCGTTTTCTCATCTGTAAAATGGGAAGATAATAATGCTCAACCCCTAAGTCTTTGTGGGAATTAAATGGACTCATTTGTAAAGTGGCACAGAGAAAGCACTTAATAGATACGAACCGGGAATATCACTAAGTGTTGTAGATCCTTTCAGACCAGTGTTTCTCAACCTTGGCTGCGTGTTGGAATCGGGTAGGGAGCTTTAAACATCCCTGATGCCTGGACCCCACCCTCAGAAATTCGGATTTGATTGGTCTGCGGTGGGGCCTTGAGCATCAGGATTTTTGAATGCTCTCAATCATGACGGCGTGCAGCCAGAGCTGAGAGCCATCGTGCCAAGTATTTTTCATGTGCATCAGTTGGGATGGGTGAGGTTATGCTGCAGTAACAAACATCCCCCGAATCTCGTCTACTTCTCTTTCATGCCCGTTCTGATCTGCTGCAGCTCTGACCCACATTATCTTGCCTCTGGAACATTTAGTCTTGTGAACTGGGAAGAGAGAGCCTGACCAACCATGCACTCACTCTGAAAGCTTCTGACCACAGCTGAAGCATGACTTCTGCCAACACAAGTCACATGGTCACATCTAAGTTCAACAGGGAGGGTATATATCAGGGGCCGGCAGACTTTTCCTGCAAAGGGTCAGATAGTAAATATTTCAGTCTCTACAGGACACTGGGGCTGTGTGGCTCCTGCTCAACTCTGCCTTCAAAACGCAAAAGCAACCACAGACAATACACTGTTTAAAAATGTAAGAAAAAAAAAAAAAAAGTCAGGGCGCCTGGGTGGCTCAGCCGGTTAAGCATCCGACTTCAGCTCAGGTCATGATCTCGCAGTTTGTGAGTTCAAGCCCCGCGTCAGGCTCACCACTGTCAGCACGGAGCCTGATTCGGACCCTCTGTCTCCCACTCTCTGCCCCTCCCCCACTCGTTCATGCGCATGCGCTCTCTCTCTCTCAAATAAGTAAACATATATATTTTTTTAATGTAAAAAGTCGATCTTAGCTCATAAGCCATACACAAACAGGCAGCAGGCCAGATTGGGCCCGTGGGGGTAGGGTACCAACCCCCAGTGAGGATCCCCCTCCTACAGGGCAAAGCTCCCCAGGAAGGGACCCCGAATATGGGTGATCAGTAATGCAGTCTACCATAGCACATGCATAGCAAAGAGAGGGAGGGAGAAAGAAGGGACCCTTCATTGCACAGTTGGGTTTCACACATAACGTGGTGCGATCTGCTTTTGTTACTTAATACCTTGGAGGTAGATTCAAGTAATTCTAGCATGACTTCACTTTTTCAATCAAGTGGGCTAGGTTTCCAGGGTATGGATGGACCATAATGGGGTTTAGTTTGTGTGCTCATCTTTCTTTTTTTTTAAGTTTATTTCTTTATTCTTGAGACAGAGAGAGAGAGAGAAAGAGAGAGCAGGGGAGGGATAGAGAGAGAGAGAGCAAGAGAGAATCCCGAGCAGGCTCGCGGAGCCCGACGCAGGGCTCCATTGCACAAACCCTGAGATCATGACCTGAGAGAAATCAAGAGTCAGACTTTTAACTGACTGAGACACCCAGGGCACCCTGTGTGCTCATTTTTATAATTAATCCATTTGCTAGATAACAGAGGGACTTCATGTATCGGGAAGAGTAAGACAGCATCCGTAGAGAGATTGTCATAAAGAGAGAATCGACAGGCCAGCTCTCCCAGTGGGCTTGCATAGTTTACGTTGCTTCCCCTGCAGTCGTCCAGGCCTCCCGGAAAGCAGGAGGGCCGGGAGGGAACCTTTGAAAACACATTGACACAGCCTAGGCCGCGTGTGAGCCCCTCAGAACCGACCTGGGCTGCCTGACAGTGGCGGGATGGGACGGGGGAGGCCCCGCTGGCGTGTGACTCTGTCCTTTCTTTCTGCCAGGACACCACGACGTCTGTGCGCATCGGCCTGATGATGGAAGAAATGATCTTCAACCTTGCAGATACCCACCTGTTCTTCAACGACCTGGAGGTTTGGAACTGCCCGTTTTTTGTCGTAGTCGCCGTAGTTGGTGGCCTGTGTCTGGTTTCAGGGGAAGAGATGCTGCTTCTTCTCTTTTCTGTGTTTCCTTTTTCCTTTGGAGGCTAGAAGCTTTTGCTGACAGCCCCCAAGAAGCCACAAAACGGTGGCCAGCGCCAATTTATTGAAAACACGCTTGACCAGCTGATCTCCCCAGCTCCCCCCTGTGGCTAATGGGCGTCTCTCTGCCCTGGTGGTGACGTCCACGGCCGTTTCGCTGATCTAATAAAGGCTGTGTAGTTTCTTCCTCCCGAAATTTGCTATTTGATAAGTCTGTTAAGGCAAATTAGTACAGATCCTCCTGGGTCAGTAATAATGAGCAGCGGGCCGGCATGGAAGCTTTTAAAAGCAATTTACATCCCCCTGAAAACGTGTTGTACAAAAGAGAGTGAGCGCAGGCAGAGGGACCGTGCTTATTCAGTGTCAGCTCCTGGGCCCCGAAGCCAGTGGCAAAGGACATAGGGAAAAGGGGGAGGACAGCGTCAGAAATAAGTTTGAATCCTTTGTTTATACCCGGCCTGTGGTGGAAAGATTTGAGAAGAACTTCAAATAAAAAAACATATTTAAAATTGAACTATTAAAGCAAAGGCAGAGCAATAGAAAGCTAAGGGTAAGGCACTTGTGCAAAAATATCTGGCTGAGGCCACCACCTGCAATTAAGTTCAGAGGTTAATCTCTGAGCTTCCTGGTAGCCAAAGCAAGGAGGGAAAGGCGATGCATTCCTTAGCTCTGATGAAAAAGCAAGCAGCCTTCACCAAGGTGAAGAAGGGTTCTTTGGGTTGATAAGAGAATTAATGTGGGGACCTTCTGGCTCGGTAAATTGTATTTGCATGATTGGTTTAACAGATTGAAAAAGGAAGGGAACCCAAAATTATACTGCGTGTGAAAGAACACTCCTATTTATCTTAGCAGGGCTATTTTTTTCCTGGAATCAGAACGCCCTGGGACTAGCCTGTAAAGCAGGCCTATGAAGGCTATGAATTCCAGAACTGTCCTGGTGGGCCCAGAGCATGAATCCTATTTACCATCAGGAAAGGATACAGGTTTTCCTTTCTGGTCTGCAGCCCTGGATTCCCAGAGGAGGAAATCCTTGCCGAAATGAACAATCTTGTGTTCCGTGCAGCCTAGGCAAGCCATTTGGGCCTCAGCCTTCCCACCTGTGAAATGGAATTGATGTTCTCTGTCCAACATCTATTTTAAAGAGAGGGTCTGTGTAGAAACTCATCGACGCATTGATGACAAAAGAGAACACTGGCACAGTGGGGAGTCCGTGAGCCATCAGACCCAGGACTGTCCCTTTAGCCAGATGCAATGTGCAGGCTCCCTTTACAATGACCTCTCGTGTCTTGGGGAAAAGAGGGAGCAGGGAGGGGGAGAGGGAGAGAATAAATGAGCAAAACAACAAAACAGACGTGGTAATTGAATTCAGCAAGGATTTTTGGAGCCTAATATAATCAAGAGCGGGCTGCCTGCAAATAGCGAAACCTGATTGGTTTTAGCAAAAGAGAAAAGGAATTTATTGGCTCTTGTACTTACAAAGTCAACGGTAGATTTGGTCTCTCACGATCTCCTCCTTAGAATGTTGGTTCCATGAGGGCAGGAACCACTGCTGTATCACCTTCAGTCCCCAAGCTTCAGCAGTGAACAGCCAAACAAACCCATCCGTGAGAAAGTTCACTTAATGAAAAGGGTGTAAAGAAAAGAATGAGATATGATAGTGGGTGATGGGCGACAGGCGGGTAGGGTTGGGGGGCAGCATTCTCGAGGGAGCCAGGGAAGGCTTCTCGGGAGGCGACGCTTGAGC
Organism: Lynx rufus; assembly: GCF_022079265.1. NCBI lineage: Eukaryota > Metazoa > Chordata > Mammalia > Carnivora > Felidae > Lynx > Lynx rufus. The sequence continues at coordinate 14,045,999 of NW_025814896.1, read as the reverse complement.
CAAGGCCTGAGTGGCGGCAGAAGCCAGCCAGGCGGAGATGTAGGGAGGTGGGACCAGCACATGCAAAGGCCCTGGGGTGGGAAGTGGTATGAAGGCCACAGTGACCACAGCGTAGAAGTGAAAGCGGGGGGGCAACTGGGATGGATGAGTCTGGAGGTGGAGTTCTGGGCCAGACACAGGTCCTGGACATCAGAGTTTATTCTAGGTGCTGTGGACAGCCATGGAGCCCGAGAGCAGTAAACAGGAAAGGCTGCCTGATCTAGCTTATGTTTTAAAAGAACTACTCTGGCTGCTGCGTGGAGAATGGGCAAGAGGAGGGAAACAGTGGAGGCCGGGAGACCAGCCAAGAGATGACTGCAGTTGTCCGAGCAAGAGAAGAAAGATGGGCGGGACCGAGGCGGTAGGAGATGGGCCTCGGGATGGCGGTAAAGCCAAGAGAGCTCCTGATGGGTTGGATGTGGGGGGGTGGAGAGAGAGGAGTCAGGGGTGAGGGTCCTGGGCTTGGCCTGACCAGGGCAACAGTGCCACTCTCTGAGATGGACAGACAGTGTGGTGGGCACGCGGGCTTTGAGGCGTCTGTGACACCCCAGGGAAGATACCAGACCGACCGGCAGATACAGGAGTTTGAATTAACACCAGACACACAGTAGGGGCTTTCTCAGCGTCGGTTGAACCGGAGGCTCAGAGCCGGGCATTATGCTGGACTGACGTGTGTGTGTTTCGAGGCAATGTCTTCGGCCTTCCGCCTCTGCCGTTCCTCCTTGGCCCCGGAGTGGAAGTCACACCTCTTGGCGAACGGATTTCATGGCCAACTGGAGCTCCTAGGGAAGCCAGTTTGGTTTTCTTCTCGGAATTTTTTTCAAACCTGTCCCCAGTGCCAGAGGCCCCCAGGGCACCTCGGCAGAATTGCAACCATGCTACCCGATGGAGAAGTTGAGACTCACACGAGCGCAAACAGTTCGCTTGCTGGTGCGGGGAGCCCTGTGTCAGAATCCGGGGGGGGGGCAGCCTCCCGGGGCTCCCCGAGGAGGCCGATGGGACTCGGGAGAGGTGCTTGGTGCCAGTGCCCGCCTGGACGGTGGGGTTTAGAAGACAGAGTGCAGAAGACCCCTTTCCACTCTGAGCTTGCAATGCCGTCTGTAAATCGGGGTTGGCTCTCGCGTGCGGCTGCGGTTTAAGGGAAAGCTGCCGTTTGCCGGGCCCTCCTCTAAGTGCCGTGGATCCAGCGGCAAACGCAACAAGATCCCCGCCCTCGAAGCACGGACCTTCCAGTGCGGGACGCGCAATATAAACAACTGAATATGTACCGTCAGACGAAGGGCCCCCGCCGGAGACCAGCAGAGTCAGGGAGGAAAGGAGATGGTCCCGGGGCTGTGACTTCACTTGATGCAAGCAGGCCAGGCTTCTCTCCCACTTGAGCAGACACCTGAACGAGGTGAGGGAGCCGTGTGGGTGTCCCGGCAGGGAGTGTGCTGGGCAGAGAGAACAGCAGGGCAGAGGCCTTGAGGCCTGGCCAAAGTTGGCAGGTTCCTGAAACAGGGAGGCTGGAGCGTCAGCAGGGAAGAATACGGTGGGCTGGGGGGGGGGGGGGGGGTGCCTAGGTGGGTGCAGATCCCACGGGGGTCCGGGCCATCCTGAGGCATTGGGCGATATTCTCAGGGTGACTGGAAGCCCCTGGAGGGTTTCGAGCAGGAGAGCTCCACCATCCGACTTGGGGTTCAGAGGCTCCCTCTGGCTGCTGGGGGAAAGCAGGGATCTGCATCTGGCCAAGTCAGGTGCCCGGACCCCCGTGTGAACGCACTCGAGGGGAAGAATGGGAGGCGTAGGGGGACTGGCAGACACACAGTAGGTGTCAAGTTCAGCTGCAGCTCAGGCTAGCCAGGGTCCGCGTCCCGACTCTAGGGCGAGCACCTGCTAATCAGCCCTGTCTGCCTTTGAGCCTGGCCCCACCAGTCCCTGGCTGTGTGCCCTGGGCAGGTTTCTCCCTCTCCTTTGGCCTCGGTCACCTCATCTGCTAAATGGGTAGAAGGGGAGCCCCTGCCTTCCAGGCTGTAATGATGATGGGAGATAGATGGAAGCCGTCCGCACGGAGCCCAGCACGCTGTACGTGAGCCATAAATGGGCCTCTGCCCTGCGTGTGCCACTGGGATTGGGGGAGGGGGGGGCCATGGTGCGAGGGCAATTTAAATAGTCATCTACGCTACTGTGAGCTAGAAAAATATAGCTAGCTCGCCCAACTCTGGATTTTACAATGATTCAGAAACGGTACGCGCAATACAGAGAGAGCTGGAGCCTGGGCGCAGATACCCACAAGTACCTCCCGCCTCTCTCGCGGCCACCTCGCCTTGGAGCAGGAGCTGCTCGTGGTGCGGTAAAATCCAGGGAAGGGACCCCCGTCCAAAATGTTGGCTGGGTCTCCGTGCAGGGTGTGGGCTTGATTGACGCCCGTGTGTTTAGGGCTCAAGAGCCGTGGCGACCGTCCTCAGGACACACTGAACTGCGCTCACCCTGAAAGCCCTTTCGTGGGGAGCCTCCCGAGCTGCCACTTCCTAGAGGGGTGCATGAGTCATGGCCAAAGCAGGTGCTGGACCCAGCCCTGTGGCCTCCATCCCAGCTGAGCAGAGAGCTCAGGAGCACGGCCCTCTTGGGTTTGACGTGCAGGCTCAGGTTGCCGGGGAGGAGATGCCAGTTAACGTGGCCCAGTATGAAAAACACATGACAGACCCGAACTAGACAAAGTACTGTCCTTACTTCTTCCGGCCTTCCCTCTTTGCCTGCTTCCTCCCTCCCCTGCTTCGATCTTAGCTTGCATTCTCTCTCTTCTCTCTCTTTCTCTCTCCTCCCCCGCCACAGAACCCAGCCCATCTGTTCTTTCCTTTACTTCTCTCCCACCCCCTTCTTTTTTTCTTCCTTCCATTCTTTGTTCCTTTACCCATCCTCTGATCTCTCCCTCTCTCCGTCCATCCACCTGTATTTCCAGCCTATCATTTTCATCCACCTGGCCCTTCTCCCTTCCATCCATCAGTCCACCCCCCCAACTCATTCACCCAACTATCCATTCTTCCATCTTCCCGTCCATGTGTTTTCCATCTTCCTTCTTTCCATTTATTCCCTAACTTTCCTCCATCTGTCTTTCTTCCCTTCCTGTCTTCTGTCCATCCACATAGCCTTCCTTCTTCCTTCCTTCCACCTTGTATTCCTCCCATTAACATCTACTACCCATCTATTATGGACTAGGGGCTCTGGTCACAGACATGAGCCAGGCATGGCGCCCCTGTCCACCTCCTGGTAAGGGACACACACATAACACACCATCATAGAACAGGTGGGCCAGGACTGCTCTGATGGGCATTCCCAAGGTTGCTCAGCAGAAGCCCAAAGTAGGAAGTGATTAAGTAGCCCTTCTGGCTGGGATGAGGGGAACAAGGAAACCATCAAAGAGGAGGAGCTACTTTAGCTGGGTATTAAAGAAAAAGTAAGGATTTGCTGGGGGGGGGGGCTGAGGGGGGGGAGAGATGGGGAGGAAGTACAGGAGAGAGACACTTGGGAGAAGAGTATTCCCAGGCCAGGGAACAGCATGTGCAAAGGTGAAGAGGCAAGATATGGATTTGCATGTTTGGAGAACATACAATACAGCAGAAGTTAACACTCCTGCAGACAGACCCCATTTTTATTAACTTGTTTCACTTTCATAGATGGAAATGTGCGTCAGAAGTACCAGCCAGTCACTTCAGCAACTTAGAGACAAAATCTGGCTTGCAGAATTTACAGCTTGAGGGTGATTGTTCAGGTCATACTCCCATCTGTTAAGGGTGCGTGAACCCCTGAAAATGCATGCAGCATAGTGTATGTGTGCAAGTATGTCTCTAGAGAGGGTGGTGGGAAAATCCCGTTAGCCTAGGGTTAAGATCCACCCCAAGATTAAACCTTGTAGCTCTGGGACATGCAGTAGTTTGGTGTCTTTTTCTATCTCCCTGTAACCCCAACGAAACCAAGAGAAGGCAAAAGGAAAGTATACTCAGAACTGAATTAGGACCCGGCTCCTTTGGGATAAGATATTTTGCAGTGAATATGGGAGCCCTCGGAGCTCTCTGCCTGGGGCCAGGCTCCCTCCAGGTGTCAGCTAGGAGGAGGGGAGCACAGGTTGCCCCCCTGGCTAGTTCGATGTGTTGCCAGTGGCAGGAAGAAAGCAGAATCCTGACCATTCCCCTGCCCCCACACTCATCCACGCTGGGGGACATCAGCACCCACAGGTGACAGCAGCAGCGACGAGGCCCTGGCCTTTATACCGAAGCCAGTCTCTGCCTGTCCAAAGACTGGGTGACTGCAGGAACTTCCAGCAGGAAGAGAGACAGACGTCCCTTTCTTTGACCCACCCCCAGAATGCATGTGGTGATTGGAAAAGTGAGCTTGGCAGAGAACCATGATATTCAAAGCAGAGCAAACGCCCACAGAATAAGGTAGTGGTGGAGGCCCAGGCTTTGAAGATTTCGGTTTATACCCCGCTTTGCCACCCCTGAATGATCTTAGACACCGTGACTTCAACTTTCCAGGCCTCAGTGTCCATTCCTGTAAAATGAGAAGTAAAATACGTCTTGTGGATCGTTGTAAGATCAGAGCTGGAGTGGGTAAGGCCCTTATCCTGGTGCCCAGCGCCGCCTCCCTACGAGGATTGGGTGTGCTGGTGCGCGGGGTGCCTGGCACGTGGTAAGCGCTCGACGATGGCGGCTGAGATGATGCCAGTTGTAACTGCACCTACAGGATTGGCCGCGGTCTGTCCTGTGCCCCCGTGCAGAGCAGCGAAAGGTCTCCATCAAGTCTTAGAGACGGCCTGAGAGGTGGGAGTCGCCAAGGAGCAAGTCTAGATCCAGACCTGGGAATGGACCCACTGGGTGTTTGGACCTCAGCTTCAGGGACCTCTGGGCTCATGACTTTTTGAAATGACTTTGATGGGTACAAAAACCCAGAGGATGAGCTACAAACTCCCCCTGTCCAGTGGGCCTTTATCAGAGGCAATAGGACGTAATGATTGAGAGCAAAGATTCTGGGGCCAGATGGCCTCGGTCCATATCCCAGCTCTGCACTTACAAGCTGTGTGACCTCAGGTAGGTTCCTTAACCTCTCTGTGCCTGTCATCATCTGCAACATGGGGGTAATAATAGCCACCTCATAAGATTACTATGAGAATTAAGTGAATTAATGTATATACAGCACCTAGAACATAATGGCACTACGTAACTGATGGTGATTAGCATTATTTTATTATAACAATTTTCATTATTATGTGCATACAGAATCATCACCTACAGGGGCGCCTGGGTGGCTCAGTCGGTTAAGCATCTGACTTCAGCTCAGGTCATGATCTCACAGTTCATGGGTTCGAGCCCCGCATCGGGCTCTGTGCTGGCAGCTCAGGGCCTGGAACCGGCGTCGGATTCTCTGTCTCCCTCTCTCTCTGCCCCTCCTCCGCTCATGCTCTGTCTGTCTCTCTCTCTCTCAAAAATAAACATTTAAAAAAAATTTTGTAAAGAATCGTCACCTGCAAAGGTGCCAGGAATTTGTGCACAACCATGTGTAGCCAGTCGTGTTTATTTTCCCCCATTTTGCAGACAAGGAAACTAAAGTTTAGAGAGGGTGAGATATTTGCCCATGCTCACAGCAGCTGTGTTAAGCCCAGATTCAAACCTGAGTTTGCTGGGCTCCAATGTCTGCACTCTTGAAAAACAAACAAATCTTCAAGACAAAAATTCATTATTTCTATTTCAAGATACTATAACTTCGATTAAAAATAAATTTGAGGTGGGGCGCCTGGGTGGCTCAGTCAGTTAAGCATCCAACTCTTGATTTCAGCTCAAGTCGTGATCTCGCGGTTCAGGGGATCGAGCCCTGTGTTGGGCTCTGTGCTGACAGTGTGGAGCCTGCTTGGGAATTTTTCTCTCCCTCTCTCTCTGCCCCCACCCTGCTCGCACACACTCTCTCTCTTAAAGATAAATAAGCTTCTTTAAAAAATGAAAAAGTAATAATAATTAATTAATTTGAGGAGCACCTGGGTGGCTCAGTCAATTAAGCATCCGACTCTTTTTTTTTTTTTTAACGTTTATTTATTTTGGGGACAGAGAGAGACAGAGCATGAACGGGGGAGGGGCAGAGAGAGAGGGAGACACAGAATCGGAAGCAGGCTCCAGGCTCTGAGCCATCAGCCCAGAGCCCAACGTGGGGCTCGAACTCACAGACCGTGAGATCGTGACCTGAGCCGAAATTGGACGCTCAACCGACTCTTGAGTTTGGCTCATTGTGATCTTACGGGATCGGGACCCATGTTGGGCTCTGCACTGTACCCCTGCCCGGGATTCTCTCGCTCCCTCTCTGCCCCTCCCTTGCTCTCTCTCTCTCTCTTTCTCTCTCTGCCTCTCAAATGAATAAATAAACATTAATTTTTAATTAGAAAACTTAGGGTCACCTGGGTGGCTCATTTGGTTACACGGCCGACTTTTGATTTTGGCTTAGGTCATGATCTCACGTTTTGTGAGACTGAGCCCCACGTTGGGGTCCGTGCTGAGCATGAAGCCGACTTGGGATTCCCTCTCTCCTTCTCTCTCTGACCATCCCTGCCCCCGGTCTCTCTCTCTTAAAACAAACATTTAAAAATAATAAAGTATTTTAAAAAATAAAATGAAGTAGGGGCGCCTGGGTGGCGCAGTCGGTTAAGCGTCCGACTTCAGCCAGGTCACGATCTCGCGGTCCGTGAGTTCGAGCCCCGCGTCGGGCTCTGGGCTGATGGCTCAGAGCCTGGAGCCTGTTTCCGATTCTGTGTCTCCCTCTCTCTCTGACCCTCCCCCGTTCATGCTCTGTCTCTCTCTGTCCCAAAAATAAAATAAAAACGTTGAAAAAAAAAATTTAAAAAAAAAAAAAAATGAAGTTGAAAATCTAGACCATTGTAGAATGGCTGAGGTTTTATAGGCACTGTGATTAGGAGTGTTTCCAAATTCCAGCAAGAGGGCTCTCAGTTTGGGCACGAAAAAGACACGAAACAGAGGTAATTGTAAGCAAAGGCCAGTGCGGTACGTGGGAGAGGATGGGCATTGTTACGCTGCTACCATTTCTTCTCAAAGACAAGGCACTGGCAATGTCTGCAACCTCATTATTGTCAATATGGGTTTTTTTTTTTTAAGTTTGTGTTGAGAGAGAGAGAGAGCACGCGGGTGCGGGAGGGGCAGAGAGCGAGGGAGAGAGAGAGAATCCCAAGCAGGCTCCGCACTGTCAGCACAGAGCCTGGTGAGGGGCTCGGACCCACACACCATGAGATCGTGACTCAAGCCAAAAGCAAGAGTTGGACGCAGCCGAGCCACCCGGGCATCCCTTTCAGTGTGTCTCAACTGGACCCGAGGGCAGAACCTTCCTGCCAGGAGGATTCATTTGGAAATGGGAGGGAGGGTGCTGGTTGTCACCGGAAGGGGAAGAATTATTGACTGTTAGCAGGCAGGGCCCGGAATGCCAGATAACCCAGCACTGAGGACAGCGTCCTGCATGAGGAACCCGAAATGCCAGCGGCACCCCGTTGAGAAACTCTGTGCTCAGCCCTTGAGAGCCGTCAGCCAGATGCACCGTATTTCTGGATCCCCTAGTGTCCAGCACAACCCAGGCCTCACGCTGCTTGCTTTTACTCGAAATGCCAAAAAAGAAACCACCAAAAAAAAACCTCTCTGTGTGATAGCAAACGTATTTTCTTACTGGAAGTCACAGTCAAAACCATTTGAAAGCCAGTTCTCTAGAGCAGTCCCGTCCAGTAGATTTTTCTACAACGCTATAAATTTCTGTTCTGTCCAGTACAGTAGCCACTGGCCACGTGTGGGTTTGGGGCACTTGAAATAAGTCTAATGCCACTGAGGCCCTGAATGCTTATTTAATGTTACTTAATTTTAACTAATTTGAATGTAAATAGCCACCTGCGGCTAGTGGCCGTTACAGTGGACAGAACCGGACATTTACCTCGTTGTAGAAAGTTCTGGAGTCCTAAACTTACCAGACGTGGCCTGTATTTTCAGGGACGATGATGATCATCATCTTAGCTGACGTCTCTGTACCAAACACTGTTCTGAACACTTTACATGTATTACCTCGTTTAATCCCCAACAGTTCCGGAGGCTAAAGTCCCCGACGGAGGTGCTGGCAGATCTCGTTGCTGGCGAGGACTCTCTTCCTGGCTTGTAGAAGGCCTCCTTCTCACCGTCTTCTCATGGCCTCTCTTCGGTGCGGAGACGGAGAGCGGGGCTCTGTGGTGTCTCTTCTTATAAGGGCACTCATCTTATTAGATTGGGACGCCACCCTTATGACCTCATTTAACCTTGGTTACTTCCTTGGAGGCCCCATATCCAAACCCAGGCACACTGGGAGTTAGAGCTTCGACACGTGATTCATGGCGGGGGGGATCGCAGACATTCAGTCATAACACCCATTTTACAGGTGAAGAAACTGAGGCACAGAGAGGTTCAGTGAACAGCCTGAAGTCACACAGTTGGCAGTGGCAATATTTAGACCCAGCACTTACTCACTGTGTTCCGCTGCCTCTCCCAGGGAGAGCAGCTGCCATCTGGCTTGAGAAAGAAGATTCCAGACAGGAAATCTAGACTCAACACGGTGCTATAGATGATGGGTTCAAAGGGAAAGAGAAAGCAGAGAGGGCTGGTGTAGCCTGGACATGTGGAGAAAGACAAGCAAGGTCTGCCAGCAAGAGGAGAAGAAATTTCCGGCAGAGGGGCCACTGGCTGGCATAGTAGAGCCCGCGACTCTTGATCTCAGGGTTGTAAGTTCAAGCCCCAAGTTGGCCGTAGAGATTACTTTTTTCAATATCTTAAAAAGAAAAAGAGAGAGAGACGGAGGGAAAGAGAAGTTCCCGACATAGAAGACAAAGACAGAAGTTCATCTATGAGTTAGCACATCATCTTCACGCTGTAGACGCAAAACAAAAGTCACACAAATAACAACGGAAATCACAACGAACTGAGCTGGCGTCCTCACTCCCCACCCTGAAGGTGAGCAGAGCAATAGACAAGGGGTCGGAATGCATTTCTACAAAGAAGGACGCAGGCCGGGGCTGGGGCTGAGTGGAGGGCACACATAGGAATAATAGTCACAGTGCCAGCTAAAACGCACTGCATGCTGTCCAGAGGGCTTGCCTGCACTCATTCCTTTAGGCCTTACAGGGCCACGGACAGTAAATACAGTAAATGGGTTACGTATACCCATTTTAGAGATGGGAAAACTGAGGCACCGAGATGTTAACTTGCCCAGCTCTTGCCTGTATTGAGCTCCTGTGCCACACATCACACATGCATTTTCTCACTGACATCTCACAACAACCCTACAAAGGAGGGTTTTTATCCCTATTTTACAGATGAGGAAACTGAGGCCCAGAGAGTTCACAGAGTAAGGATAGTATGGAGATTTAATCCGAGGCCAAGCTGACTTCCAAGCTGGGACCTTTATCCTGCATGGGAAACACAGTTTTGAAATGAACTGAGTGGGTGAAGAAGGCATAAGATCAACAGAATGGAGGGGAGAAAAGTGTCCTCTGTAAGAAACAAGATTGACCTAAAGGTTTTTGGCCGAAAGTATCCCCCCCCCCCGCCCCGCCTACCAGGTGCAGGAGTGGCCAGGCAGGTGGGTGGGCTGGAGGGGGACGTTCTCCACGTGCTGCCAGAGCTTCAGGAAAGATCTTGCTAGAGGGACTCAGAAGTGGCTGGAACCTGGGCAAGCCGTGGCTGCTTGCCTGACGTGCAGGCCCGATCGCTAACGTCTGATTTATGGTGCTGCGGGAGCCATCAGGGAGAATAATATTTCACCATGTCAACGCTGAGCTGCTCTCCGAGGCATCCTGCCCAACCGGCCATCAATGCAGCGCAGCCCACGGCCTCCTTGGTGTTCTTCAGATAAGTTAAACATTTAGACAACACAAGAAAGACAGCCCAGGTTTCCCTCCCGGGGAGCAAGCCCCTCTCTGGCTAGTCCAGAGACAGCAGTAAGCAATCTCACTTAAAAATATACCTGCCCTGAAAGAGGAGGAGTGGCCAGGGAGTCCATCTGGCCTCTGACGAGAGCCATTTTTCTGCAGCAAATTTGTCAACAGTTTCCTTTCTGCGTTCGTGTCTCCAGGCAGCCAGGGACAGAAAGCCATGGGATCAGAGCTCGGCAGGGCAGGTGGGGAAACCCCAGCTGTCCCCAGCTTGATCATAACAGTTTTGATAAGTATTTGTCACTGCGTTTGCTGGTCAGAACTGGACGGCAATGAGAATGCTGAGTATCGAAGTCTGTGGGATGCAAGCAAAGGGTGATCCGGCCTTAGATTACATTTCTATTAGAAAAACAGGAAAGTTAAAAGAATTGGTCATTGAAAAGACCATGAAGGCAGATGATGCTTTTGGCAAGCATGAACGAGAAAAAAGAAAAAGAACGAAAAAGAGGCAGAGATGGATAAACAACATTCTTCTAGAACGAAAGGACGGACGTTACTCAGATTGAGGACAGATCCGGCTTTTTTTTTTAATTATGAGAACACTGTATGATATTATACCAATGAACTTGACACCTAGATGAAGTTGGCACTTTCCAGGAAGATGGAAATTACCAGAATTAACCTCAGGGGGGATTTTAAAATAAATGAACCCATGGCTGTGAGACATTGGAACAGTAGACTCTCCAAAAATGGCACCAGGCCTGTTTTAAAAAGAGTTCCAGCAAACATCAGGGAAAGGGTAAACCCCATCCTGCACAAACTAGGAGCAAAGAAAAAGGTGAGACGCTCTCCTACACATTTCATGAGATGAGTGTCACCCTGAAGCTACACCTGGACTTTGAGCCCATGACAAACGGACAAATCGCTGTCGTTTTCATCGCTGATGAAAGGCCGGCTACCCCTGCCATCCCGCGGATACTTTCACCCATGTCCCGCGACTCTTCATGTAAGTCCCATTCGGGCCCTCTCTGGGCTTCCGCTTCAGGCCCGTGGTGAAAGAAGGATCTGAACTATAATTGGGACCATTCATCAGGCCGTCATATGCCTTGTAACACACCTGCAAATGATGTGCTACCCAGGTTTCATAATTTCCAAAAAGGAACCTGGAGACTTTTCTCTGTCACCTGAGAAAGTCCCGAAGCAATGACACTCCGGGAGCAATGAGCACACCCAGCCCCCAGATCTTGGGCTCTAATGCCATTTTCTGAGAAAAGAAGCCAGGGCTCCTTAGAGAAACGGCTGATTCTAGGGCTGGGGCAGGAAATACATATAATACACGTGGCACGTCTTATGGTGCCAAAAGTAAGTGCTCAAAAGACTCTACAGCGATGGAGGATGTCAAAGGGACACGGGAGCTTCCTGGCGGAGTTCTCAGTGGCCAAAGCTGGGAACAATTTGACTACGAAAACAAGTTACATGATATTGGATTCTAAGTATAAAACAAGGACCCACGGGTCCGTAATGACACAAATAATGATTAGACAAATAAATAAGTGGGGGAGGATAGACTAATATCTCGGGCAAAAAATTTTGAATCACTTATTCAGATACTCCACCCTCACTGTGAGCTTTGCATAGTGACTTCCTTTCAAAGAGTACAGTATGGAGGGGCGCCCAGGTGGCTCAGTCAGTTAAGCAACCAACTTCGGCTCAGGTCGTGATTTATTAAAAATTTTTTTAATGTTTATTTATTTTTTGAAGGAGAGAGAGACAGAGTGGGGGGGAGGGGGCGGGCAGAGAGAGAGAGACACAGAATCCGAGCAGGCCCCAGGCTCCAAGCTGTCAGCACAGAGCCCGACACGGGGCTCGAACCCATGAACCTCGAGATCATGACCTGAGCCAAAGTCGGACGCTCAACCGACTGAGTCACCCAGGCACCCCTCAGGTCATGATCTTTTGGTTCGTGGATTCAAGCCCCGCGTCGGGCCCTGTGCTGACAGCTCGGAGCCTGGAGCCTGCTTCGGATTCTGTGCCTCCCTCTCTCTCTGCCCCTCCCCTGCTCACACTCTGTCTCTCAAAAATAAATAAATGTTAAAAAAAACTTAAAATCAAAGAGTACAGTATGGAAAGGGGAGGAGAGTGACTTTACGGCAGAGGAACCTGACAGAGATGACCTGAGCCAGGTGATCAAGGTCAACATGGGCAGTGTAAGCCCTTTGAGAGGATGCACCCTTAGAAAAGGATGTGCAGCCCTCCTCGCCAAAACCTGCAACCCCAGTCTGACCATGAGAAAAACCACAGGCAGATCCCCGTTGAGAGGCATCCTACAAAACACCTGACTGGTTCTCCTTTAAACTGCTGTCAACACCAAGGAAAGTGGGAGAAACTACCGCGGCCCTGGGGAACCTGAAGAGGTAGGATGACAAAGTGTAATGTGATGCCCTGGCTGGGATTCTGGAAGAGAAAAAGGACATTAGTGGAGAAGGCTAAGGGATTCTGAATAAAGGATTGACATTCCCTGGGCCGTTCTCCCTGGGGGGAGGCCACAGGCAACAGCCACGGCACCCAGCCGGAATGGCATGATCCTGAGGCCCCAGTGCCTCAAACAAACAACAAAAAAAGAATTGACATTAGTTAATAACGATATAGTAATATTTATTGGTTGTGACAGGTACTCCATACAAATGTTACCAATAAGGGAAACTGAGCGTGGGGTTTATGGGAACTCTCTATACTACATTCACAACTTTTCTGCAAATCTAAAATTATTCTAGAATTAGAAGCTTTGGTGTTAATCGGGGCGCCTGGGTGGCTCATTCGGTTAAGCATCCGACTTCAGCTCAGGTCGTGATCTCACGGTTCATGCGTTTGAGCCCCGCGTCGGGCTCTGTGCTGACGGCTCAGAGCCTGGAGCCTGCTTCGAATTCTGCGTTTTCCCCCTCTCTCTGCCCCTCCCCTGTTCACGCTCTCAAAAACAAACATTAAAAAAAAAAAAAAATTAAGCAATCCCTATCAAAATAACACCAGCATTCTTCCCAGAGCTAGGACAATCCTAAATGTGTATGGAACCAGAAAAAGACCCCAAGTTGCGCAATCTTGAAAAAAAAAAAAAAAAACTGAAAGTTTTGGTGTTAAGTAAGCTGCCTGAGATCACACTCCTAGAAAATGGCAGGGCTGGGACTGGAGACCAGGGAAGGGTGTTTGAACACCATCTGCGAAGTCCAGGACGTAAGACCTCAACGAGTGTCTTCTGTCCCCCCACGCCCCCCCCCCCCACTCCCTGAGATGCGTTCCCGCACAGCGTCCTGACACATTGGCGGGGTTTGACTGAGGAATGCGGTTTTCTGCTTTGCTTCTAAATTGTCTCATCTGCAGAGCTGACCATGCACGAGCCTCTCTTGATGGTGAACTCAGCTCAGTGTGATCATTCCTGAACCAGGCACAGAGTTCAGGCCTGTAGAATTCAAAACAGTCATAACAGCAGTGATTATGCCAGACACGTAGGTGGCATTTTCGACAGGCAGAGGCACTTTTCAAAGTGCCTCACCTGTACCGACTCATTTAATCCTCGCAAGGCCCCGTGCACCGAGTGCTGTTCCGTAGCTCAGTTACCGACAGGAAGCTGAGGGTCAGAAAGATTCAATACTTGGTCCAAGGCCATTCAGTTAATCAGCAGCAGAGCCAGAGTTCGGAACCGAGGGTCTGGAGTCTACGCTTTTAACTGCTGTACTCTCTGACCTTGCAAAAAATCAGCAAACAACGGGCGTTACCTACTGGATAAAAAAAATAGATTGGCCGTTATATCAGCCGTAGGTTAGCCCTGGAGGCCCCACAAAGTGGAGAAACGGAGAAGTTACTGGTCCTGATGTGAGGTGGAGCTGGGACAGTTTTCGCAAAGGAGAGGACATCAAGGAGCCTTTGCAGGCTTGTGGCAGATGGATAGAGAAGAGAAAGGCATTCAAAACAGAAGCAACAGTAAGTGCAAAGGCCCTGCAGCAGGAGTGTGTGGGTTGTTGAAGGAATCGCGGGAGGCGGCTACGTCTGCGAGTGCAGTGGGAGATGGGGGGGCGGGGTGCAGACACGCAGGCTCAGAGACCTTGTGAGGACCGTGCATTTACTCAAAGGGAGGCAGGGGTGGAAACAGGGAGGGTGAGGAGGTGACTGCAGTAGTCAGGGCTCCACAAACTTCGTCCGTAAAGAGCCATAGTAGATACTCCAGGCTTTCCGGGCCACACGGTCTCTGTCTCGACTGTGGGACGACAGCAGCCACAGACAGTATGGAAAGGAATGAACTTGGCCGTGCTGCACTAAAGCTTTATTCACACAGGTTGTGGTTTGCTGAGCCCTGATCTCGGTGGGAGATCATGAGGGCTCGGACCTGGTGGGAGCAGTGGAGGAGGTGGGAAGAGACAGACTGTGGACACATATTGAATACATATTGACTTATTGTGGACATATGTTGAGTGATTGTGGATATCCACGGAAGGGAGAGTCGGCAGGATTTGCTGATGAGGAATGTGAGGGGAAGCAGGGAGTCAGGGACTGTTCCAGGACACATGCAGGGTCCAGCCTGGTGTTGAACTCATAGTAGGCGATCAGTACGTCTGTGGATCGAATCAGCAGTGCGGTTTTTCATGTGCATTCACCTCACCTTTTCTGGTGACGTGTTAAGTACCTTGAAGGCGAGAGCCACTTTTAATCCTGGAAACCTCCTTGCTCTTTTTTTTTTTTTTTTTTAATGTTTATTTACTTAGTTTGGGGGCGGGGAGGGGCAGAGAGAGGGAGAGAGAGAATCCCAAGCCAGCTCCGCGCTGTCAGCACAGAGCTCGACGTGGGGCTCGATCTCATGGACCGTGAGCCGAAATCGAGAGTCAGACACTTAACCGATGGAGCCACCCGGGCGCCCCTGAAACCTCCTGGCTCTTGACGCATGCATCGTCTGATGCGGTTCTGGGCCCATAGGAAGGGTTTTTACGAATAGTCCTCGGACGGGTGGCTCTTTGGGAGCACAGGCTCTGAAGGCGGCCGGCCTCCTGGGCCCCTCCTCCCCTCACTGCCGTCATAACTGGATTAGACCCACCACCCTAATGACCTCGTCTTCACTTGATCCTCTGCAAAGACCCCATTTCCAAATAAGGGCCGTTCGCAGGGCCTGGGGGTTAGGATTTCAACATCTTTTTTAAGAATCATAATTCAGCCCATAAGAGGCAAATTTCTGCACCTCTCCCCACCTCCACTTGCCCTCCATGAGATGGGGGTCAACTGTATCCCCTTTCATATGTGCAACGTATTGAGCATAGCCTCTGGCGCGTTGGGGACTTAAATGTCCTTCAGTGTGAGGGGCGCCTGGGTGGCTCAGTCAGTTAAGCGTCTGACTTCGGCTCAGGTCATGATCTCAGGGCTCGTGAGGTTGAACCCCACGTCAGGCTCTGTGCTGACAGTTCGGAGCCTGGAGCCTGCTTCGGATTCTGTGTCTCCCTCTCTCTCTGCCCTTCCTCTGTTCATGCTCTCTCTCTCTCTCAAAAATAAACATTAAAAAAATTTTTTAAATGGCCTTCAGTGTTAGATCCTGCCTGTCTCCTCCCCAGTGAGATATTTTCTGTTTTCAAAGGCAATGCATATGTGCATTATCCTTATGGAAAATGAGGGGGGGGGGAGGAATAATCATTTCAGTAAGTTGAAAGCCTCCTGTGACCACTAACCCAATCCCAGTGCCTTCCCAGACAGAACTGCTGCTTCCAGTCAGATGTGTAAGCTTCCAGACCTTTCATTGTCCATCTATGTATATATCCATATAAAATATCTTGTTTTGTTTTCAATGGGTTTTTATAAATACAGTTGACCCTTGGACAACATGGGTTTGAATTGCATTGATCCACACATATGCAGACTTTTTTTTTTTAAGCTTTTTTTTTTTTTTAACGTTTATTTATTTTTGAGGCAGAGAGAGACAGAGCATGAATGGGGGAGGGTCAGAGAGAGGGAGACACAGAATCGGAAACAGGCTCCAGGCTCTGAGCTGTCAGCACCGAGCCCGACGTGGGGCTCGAACTCACGGACCGTGAGACCATGACCTGAGCTGAAGTCGGCCGCTTAACCGACTGAGCCACCCAGGCGCCCCCAGACTTTTAAATAAATTTAGTACAGTACTGTAAATGCATTTTCCTTGTGATTTTTTTTTTTACTCTTAATTTTTTGTAATGCTTATTTATTTTTGAGAGAGAGAGAAAGAGAGAATGCGAGCAGGGGAGGGGCAGAAAGAGAGACACAGAATCCAAGGCAGACTGCAGCCTCTGAGCTGTCAGCACAGAGCCCAACACAGGGCTCAAACTCACGAACCGTGAGATCATGACCTGAGCTGAAGTCAGACACTTAACCGATGGAGCCACTCAGACACCCCTCCTTGTGATTTTCTTAATAACTGTTTTTTCTAGCTCACTTTATTGTAAGAATATAGTATGTAATCCGTATCACATGTAAACTAGGTGATAATTGACTGTTTATATTATCAGTAAGGCTTCCAGTCAACAACAGCTATTAGTGGTTAAGTTTCGGGAGGGAGTCCAAAGTGATACACAGATCTTTGACTACACAGGGATCAGTGCCCCAACCCCCGTGTTGTTCGTGGGTCTTTCACCCAATAGAACGTCTTAGAAATATTTCCGTGTGCTAACAGAAAAATCCACCTCATTCGTCTGAACCGCTGGGCGGGATTCCGCTGAATGGACATACCACGTTGCGTTTAGTGATGATCCGGTTGAGGCAACTTTAGGTGTTGTCCCGTTTCTCACCGGGATGGTGGACATCTCTGCACAAGACGATGTGTGGGTGTTTCCGTAAGTCAGAAAGCGTAAATTCCTTGCTGCTGCCCAGACCTCACCCAGGTCAAGGCCGTGGGAACGCTTCCTCGGTCTTTGCTAGCAGGTCCCACTCGGACCCCCCAGGATAGTCACACGTGACCCTGAAGAGGCCAGAAGCACCCTAGGCTGTGAAAAGCTGGTGCCCTCCACCGTACAGGCCCGCCCCCCATGCAGGAGAATCGAGGCGCATAGGATCTTCCTCCCCCAGAGCTCACTCCCCTCATTGCCGGCTCAGCCTCAGCGGGTAACTGGATCTAGGTCAGCTGGTGGAGTATGAGGTAGCGTCTAGCTGAGCGTCATGGTATTTTATTAAGTCCGAAATGTGATCGCTACTGTTGTCACACTTTAGCGCCCCCAACAATCCCCTTGCAAATGAGAAAACCAGAGCCTCCCACATACCTTTCCCCTGACATCAGGGAAAGCGGTGGGTGCCCCTGCCCAGGGGCCTGAGCCCGTGTGACCCCCGGAGCAGCTTTCGAGCCTCAGGCAAGGACTGGAGGGGGGCACGGGAGGTGTTTTTCCAATTTTAGGCAAAGCATTGGATGGGGGAGAAGTCTGCTACTAATTTGGTCTTCTCTGTGCCTGGGTCTTCGGAGTCCGCGTTGGCTTTTTAAAGACAGTTTTCACTGACGTATCAGGATTGCTGTCCCAGGACCCTTCGATTGGTATACGAGGTCTGTGGATCAGAGGTCTCAAACTAGGAAGCCCACAGGGGCCAGGTAAGCAGGTGACGTGAAGGGAAGAAAACCCAGACGAGACTGTGGAGCGCTGGAAAGGGCTAAGGGCGGATGGGACAGAACAATGCAAGCCCTGCACTGCCAGAGTGCGTAAAGTCTCAGAGTAGCTGAAGATCTGGAAAGACAGAGAAAGAGTGAGAGCAGGAAGGGAGAGGACGGAGACGGGGAAAGAGAGGTCCCCTGAGTTCACATATTGGCTATTGTTCCCAAACAATTTTTCAAGCGTAGTGTGGGCTGAATAAGATACGTCTCCAGGCTGGCTTGCGAGCTCATCCCTAATCGAACTTGTCAACACAGAAGAGAAGTTGTCAGCCTGGTGTCTTTACCCCTCGAGAGCAGCACCGTCCACTAGAATTTTCTGTGCCGAGGCAAGTACGTGCACCGTCCAGTACAGCAGCCATTGCCTACATGTGGTTACTGAGCACTTGAAATAGGCCTAGGGAACTCAATTTTTTATGCGGTTGAGTTTAACTTGAAAATAATATAAATAACCACGTATGGCCAACCACTACAGTATTAGCATGACTATAAAAGCTTTCAAGTTGGGGTGTACCATGGCGCTCAACTACTTTAGGAAAGGACAGTCCCTCTTGGGGAGGGGGATCGATGATACCTAAGACCACCAAGCGTCAGTCAGAATCCCAGATACGTGGAAAGGAAGGAAATACGGAATGAGCAACAGTAGAAGTTTAGGTGTAAGCCAGATGTCTGCCAGCTCGAGTGGTCACTCAGCGTCCCCAGTTTTTTTCCAGCACTCTCCAAAGAGCTTCTCAGTTGGGGTTACCACTTGTCAATCGCCATGTTCTTCACCGATTTCCGCTTGCCCACGGCTGACCCCTAGGAAGCCATACGGTGGGACCGCCCCCTGCCCTTCCCATCCAGGCGAGTCAGAGCACACACTGCTGCCTGTTCCCAGGCGTTGTCCCGGGCCCACGGAGGCGTGAGGTCCTATGTGTCAGGACTCTGAGTCATGCTCTGTCACTGCCACTGAGCCGTGAGTCCGAGTGTGCCAGGGACTGTGGAAGCAAACCTCACCTCCCAGCAAACCCCTTTTCAATCCAAAGCCCTTTCCGGGCACCAGAGAGGGACCAGTGGCCACACTGGTTGTCCCAAGTTCCAGCCCCGATCCCCACAGGGTAGCCCGGGCTGCCCCAAATGCCACTGTCCCCACCCCCACCCTGCCCCCACATCTCCCATCACAACACGGTTGCCTCATCCCCCAGCAGAGCTCCTGTTCTCAAAGATAAATTCAAGCCCCGTCCTCACGTAAAAAGAGATCTGCTCAAAATAATAGAAACCGCTATTTCTTTCCCAGATGCTACCCCCTCAACAAGAGTCCAGAGGTGTTACCACCAATCGTTTTCTTAGAGGTCAAGCTCAGAGTTGCATGTGCTTGTCCTCTCCCTAGCAGTGTTTTCCAGGAGCCACCTGCCTCCTGAGATCACCCTGACACCTAAATGTGGACATTTTTAAATCTTAACACGATAATAAGAAGAGTGGCGTGCGTCCCCGTACCTGCCGTGTTCCAGCCACTGTACCAGACGCTCCCAGCACAGCCTCTCGCTTCTCCTCACATCCGTCAACCCCGCGAAGGAGGTCCCCTTATCTCCCATTTCCCCATCCCACCTCTAAGGCTCAGGGTGGTTATGCCACTGGCTCAAAGTCACACAGCCGGGAAGTGGCTGGATCTAGGATCCAGACCCAGGCAGTCTGACTCCGGAGCCCGGGCTTCACCAGGACCGCAGCGGCGGGCAGAACACGCTCACCACTTGTGCCACATCAGCCTGTCGCCTGGATGGACTTTATGCCGGAGGCAGAGGTGACCGATGGGCGTGCACGGCGCGTAGCTTCGTGGAGGGTGTGGTGTTGCCCGGTGGCCGAGTGACAGAACGGCCACTCCACTAGCTGGAGCCCAAGGGCCCATGGAGTCGTTTCCTGCAGCGGCTGTAACCAGTTACCACACACGCAGTGGCTTAAAACACCACCAGCGTGTTCTCTCACTGTTCTGGAGGTCAGAGGTCCAGAATCAGTGTCACGGGGCGAAAGACGCCAACGAGGCTCTGAAGGGAGAATCTGGGCGTCTGGTGGGCACCCTGTATTTCTCGGCCCGTCGCCTCTTCCTCCGTCTTTAAAGCAATCACCCCAATCCCCTTCTCCGTCTTCCCATATCCCTCTGCCTCTTACTCCCAAAGGCCCTTGTAATTACATTTAGGGCCCACCTGGAGAATCCCGGCTGCTCTCCGCATCTCCAGACCTTAAACTTAATCACATCTGCGGAGGCCCTCTTGCCACATGACGACCATGGGATTAGGAATGGGCATTGGGCAGGGGGGTTGAGCATTATTCTACCTACCACAGTCAGGGTGGCCTGGTTTCAGCTGGGGCCGGGTCCAGGGGCTCAGATAACGTGACCACCACCCTCTGACAGCTGCAGCCAAGGTCCCAGCCGAGTTCCCAGGGCTGGCTCTCCCATTGGTCCAGTTTAGATCACGTGCTCCTCTTTGACGCAATCGCTGAAGCCGGAGGGCTCCTGGGTCTCTCTGATTGGTTGAGCCTGGGTCACGAGGCCATTTTCCTCACCCCCCCACCCCCGGTCTTAACTCGCAGGTGTTAAGGTGTTTTCCCCAAAGAGAACTGGGGGATGTGTGGGTGGCGGAATGACAAGCCCTCGGAATGGTGCCTGGCACGTAATAAGTACTCAATAAATGATGATCACATATCATCGGACCCCGAGGAGGACTGGGGAAGGGGGTACCTCCAGAAGCTAATGCTTGAAGAATACTAAGTTCACTCTGCGGATGAAGGCAGAGAGCATTCCGAGTGGAAGAGGATACCTCGGTTAAGGCAAAGGCTTCCACTATGGGGCCAGGGTGACCATGTCCTAACATACTCACAGGTAGAGAGGGGTGGTCCTGTTTGGTGCCTGTCCCTCCAATGTAATCTTCACAGCAGCCCCTTTGACTTGCAGAACTATCTTGGTTTGCATGATAAGTTATATGGTCACCGCCCCACCTTACACCCAACCTGCTCATGTATAAGGAAACCAAAAGCAAAAGAAGGGAAGAGACTTAACCGGAGGTCGCCTAACCTTTAGTGGCAGAGCTCAGGCTAGAATCCGGGGCTGGTGACTCCCAGGGCAGTGCTCCCCCGCTCAGCTCTCAGAGGCTACAGCAGATTAACCAGCCACACCTCTCCCTGTCTTTCTCTTCGTGCCACATTCTCCGCAGGATTGCGACCAGATCCACGTTGACGACGTCTCATCCGATGACAACGGGCAAGATTTAAGGTAAGCCTTTGGGGAGTCCAAAATGCCCCCTTTTGATCGGCGATCGAGCTTGCCTTTCACCAGGAAGCGGAGAGGAGGGGCGGGCTGGTTATCAGGCTGATGTGTGTGCGTGCCTCAGCCAGAACCCACAGGTTGCAGCCCAGCCCCCACCCCGCAGACTTTTGCCCATCACCTCCAGTCACCGAGGTGGAGATTTCCACAGATTCTCCAGGACTCTGCTTATGTTTATCTCGCTGCAGTTTTTTTTTCCTACTTACTAAACTAAGGCGTGCACATCGTAAAAAACCTCAAACACCACCTGATCTAGCCTCCCGGAATCACCGCCACTAAGAGTTTGGCACCCCTTCATTAGCACACGTACAGTATTTACTATAAAAGTTGATCAGTCGATACTCAGAATATTTCTTGACTGAGTAAGAGGTATGTGTCTGGTTTCTAGGGGCAAACCCTCCTAGGACATGGATTCCAGAAATAAGGTACCCAAAACGAGACAGCTTTCAGAGGAATGTGGCTGGAATGTTCCAAGCCTGCCCCTGAGAAAACCTTATAAAAATGGAACCATAGTTAATCTGCACTTATCCAAAATTATCACAACCTAGTGCCTCTTGGCCCATCAGAAATATTATTAGACCGAATGACGCTTCGCTTAGGGGGCCAGTAACGTCGCTTAGTGTTTGTGTCTTCTGTCTCACTCCAAAAAAACAAATCAAAGCCTCTGTGACTGGGCCCTGGGAGTCGGTTCAAAGCCCGGCACAACTAGGAGTGATAGGCCAGTGCCTGCTTCGTATTAATTAGCCGTTCTGAAAATCCCTCGCAATGAGGACTGGCAGGGAGCAATCCTCCAGTGCCAGCCAAGGTTTCTCTATTTATGGAGTAAATAAACCGCAGATCAAGGTTAATTGTGTCCTTTCCATGACGTCACAGCTGGGAACCACTCTCCCCTTCACAGCGGTGAGCGACCAGAGTTCCGTTTTTATAAAGCTTCCCTGTAGCTGGCTGGCTTGGGGCAGAGAGCAGTGCTGCTCTGAACCGGGTTTCGTGCTGAGCTATTTGGAACCTCACTTCCAGAACCCGCCATCCAAGGAGGTTTTCCCCCCATAAAAACCAAGCTCTCCCATTTCTTCATTCAGGAAATCTCTTTTGAGCACCTGCTGTGCACCAGGCACCAAACATCAAATGCCCTTTCTTTTTTTTCAGTGAACAACAGAAACGAACCTTGGTAATGCCCTTACTTTGCCCCATCACAGTTACCACGGGGAATAGATGCTCTTTTCATCATCCCCATTTGACAGTCGGGGAACAGGAGGCACAGAGAGATTAAGTAACTTGCCGAACCTCACACAGCTGGTAAGGGGTGGGGGGGGGGGTGCGGGATTCAGGGACGCCCTGCCCTGCCCTCCACCTCTTGGCAGAACATCCAGGCATCTCCCCAGGGTTTCCTCTGAGTTCTTAGTCAATGTTCTTTTTCAAGACTAAGTTATCTGGTCTTCCCACACTACCCAGCGAGGGGTCTGTAAGGCGGTGCCCTGGCTTCCCGTCGTAACTTAAAGGAAAACCTTTGCGACGTCCGGAGTCCTTGATGTCTTGCCAGTGAAGCAGGAGGGTGTCCCCAGATTTCTTACAGCAGGAACCCACTTCGGTGGCACAACCTTGACTTCCAAACAGAACAGTGATCCACGGAAGGAAAGGTATTGGCATTGGCACGTACATCAGAAATCTGAAGAAACGCGGAAGAGGCTCTGTTGACAGCTCGTCACGTGGTTGCCACTGAAGACCCGGCTGATGTCGGTGTCCTAGCCCCCGGGGATGCTGGCCGGCGAGCCGTGCTGAAGTGTGCTGCCACTGCGGGGGCCGGTCCTGTTGCTGGCCGCCTCCCTTCTGGAACCTTCCCTGACCAGATCCGGGCAGCTTCCGGGAGCCACGCCTTCTGGCGGCTACTGATCCCAGGGTTGACCGCCCGCCCGCCTCTCACGGTGGTCAGCCCTGGGATCAGTAGCCGCCAGAGGTGCTAACCTGCCTGCCGTTGCTGTGTGTGTGACAGACCCTCCCCTGAGCCCTGTGGACATCGCCACCACATCCAGCAACAAGGGGGCTCACATGGCGGGCCCAGTGAGGCCCCGGAAAGCCTGCACGTTCGTGGCACCGTCTCCCGTGACCACCCGCGGAGGCCATGCCTGATCTCGGCTCCTACAGAGACTTAAGAGATCGAGAAGGAAGAGCAGGTCGCTGCTGGAAGGGCTGTGACCGAGGAGGAACTTCCGGGGGAACGGGCTGCCCTGGCTCCAGAGTTCGCTGCAGACGGGTCGGGAGGCGCACAGCTGCCCTCGGTGCCTGTTCGGTGGCTCCCCGGTGAGGACCGCAGTGCTCCGCCCACCACCGGACTCTGGCCTGCGGCTCCCACCGCTCCGGCCATCGAACGGGCAGGAATGACCCCGGAGGGGTCGGAGGCTGTTCTTCCACAGACGGTTAAAGAGAAAATGGAAATGAGGTTGGCGGAAAATAACGTTTCTGAGAAAGAAGAAGGAGAAATTATCTAGCAAGAAGGGAATGTTTGCAGTAAAGAAGAGGAAGGACCACGTGGCAATTGAAGGGTGGCTTCTGGAAACGAGGGGATGTGACGGGGTAAAGTCATTTCTCCCGCTTCTCACCGGCTTGCCTGCGTGCTGGAAAAGCACCCCGCACGAGTGAGTCCCCGACACGTGGCTCCCCTGCTCCCGTGGTTGGATGTTGTTGGCCCCCTTTTGCCAGTTGGGTGTATTTCACTCATCTTTAACCCCTGGTCATCACCACCCAAGGGGGGCTGAAAGGGAGAAGAAGCAACAAACATGTCTGTGTAATGAAGCCATCCACATCTTTCGTGGGAAAGAGAACATTTTTGTCCGAACGGGTTATTAGGTCAGACCATGTTCTCCACGGGCTTTTGTACATTTGAGAAGGAACTATACTCACCCGTATTCTCACCGTCTCGAACCAACCGCTTCCTGACATCATGACTTCCTTGCTTCCAATGTTATACACAGTCACACTCGCAGAAATGTCCGTGACAAATGACACAGGTGTGTGTGTGTGTGGGTGTGTTTATATGAACCTGTGGGCACTGTCTCTTTCTGGCTTTTCACACAGTGTGCTGTGGAGAACGCCAGAGTCTATATTCGAGGCCTTTTGGATTAAGTCGCCTGGCCCGCGTGCCCCAGGAAGTCCCCAAGGTGAAATTAGCTGATGAGTCCGAGACGTTCATCCCAGGCGTTTCTGTGGCTTCCACAGGCTTCCGCTCAAGGAAGGCTGAGCCCCAGGCACAGAACAGCAGCATGTGACATCGCGCCGTGCTCTGGCTGTGCACACCGCAGACGCCCCACAGGGAGAACGACCCGGCCCCTCGTGCTCTTCAAATGCCCTTTGACCTCCGCCGCAGCAGCAGCATTGAAGTACCAGACGTGTGCAAGATACGGTTTCCAAGTGTCACCTCACCCGTGCCGCAGCGCGTCTTGCTAAAAAATAAAATACCTTTCTCTCTCCGCTCTTCAGCTCATCACAGAAAATCTAGAAACAGCAACATAGTGCAAAGAGGAAAAACGTCAGCCAAACGCACAGCCTGAGACAGCTGTGGCGTCACACTGACCTGTTCTTTCTTTTCTAGAAAGAGACTCATTTTTTAAGCTTTGGGTCATACTATACATGTGTCCCTTGTCACGCTGTGGTTTTTCCCTGCGATGGTATGATTTTGCAAACCTCCAGCAGAGCTTCTGACAGAGGGAGAGAAGACAGGGGTTTTCGTCCTCACGTGCTGGTTGCTGCAGGTGGGGAGCGGCCCCCGCTTTCCCGTCTGGGCTCCCAGCTGCCACTTCTGTCCTTGACTTTCTGTGACACCCTGGCTCCTCCCCCGTCCACACGTGGAACTCGCTAGGCCAGCATATGTTTCATTCCGAGCAGAGGATCGCATCTGCAAAGCCAGCAATCGACTCTGCCTAATTTAACAAACCCAAAAAAACTAAAGGGCGCCTGGGTGGCTCATTTGGTGTAGCGTCTGACTTCGGCTCAGGTCATGATCTTGCGGTCCGTGAGTTCGAGCCCCGCGTCGGGCTCTGTGCTGACAGCTCAGAGCCTGGAGCCTGCTTCGGATTCTGTGTCTCCTCTCTCTGTTCCTCCCCTGTTCACACGCTCTCTCAAAAATAAAAATAAATTTTAAAAAAACTAGAATATGGTACTTCCCTGGAAAGACAGGGAGATGCTCCCAGAGTGGGAAGGAGGGGTCAGCAGCTGGGCCTTACAGGGGGCGCGAGACAGCACAGATTTGGGGATCGGAGTAGCGGGAGCTAACGTGTTTTCTTCCAGACTCTTCTCTCAGGATGAATCGGCCACAACCATAGTTTGGACTTCCCTTCAGAAGGGGGGAGGGGGCTTTTCCTAGCGTGGCCACTGCACGCAGGGGCCTCGGGGGGCCGTGGGGCCCGCGGTCTCCGGCCAGGAGCCTCCCCCCCCCCCCCCCCGCACACTGACCGCGTCTCTCGCCCCCTCTCGCAGCACGTACAACTTCTCCGCCGACGGCTTCCACAGCTCGGCCCCCGGAGCCAACCTGTGCCTGGGCTCCGGCGTCCACGGCGGCGTGGACTGGATGAGGAAGCTGGCCTTCCGCTACCGGCGGGTGAAGGAGATGTACAACACGTACAAGAACAACGTCGGTGGTGAGTGGGCCGGGGGAGGGCCGGCCAGGCCGTGCGGGGCGGGGGGAGGGAAGGGGGAACGGGGGGGTCTGCCCGTGCTCAGGCCGTGGCCGGGGCCCAGGCAGGGTCAAGGACGGCCGGCGGCCCCTTGCGCGTGAACGGGGCCTCCCTAGTGCGTTCCGCGGGGGGGGGGGGGGGGGGGGGGGGCGCCCCGGGAGAGGACACTACATCTCACCTGGACGGGGAGGAAGCTGAGAACAGATGACGCCGCCTGCCCAGGATCACATGACCACTGGGGGTGGGGGTGGGGTGGCCTCACCGCACGTCGTCACCAAGTGTGGTCCCCGCACCAGCAGCACCCGGAGACGTGCTGGACCTCAGCGTCTCGGGCCCTCCTCGGACCTGCCGAGTCTGAGGCTGGGGTGGGCCGGCCCGCTGCTTCCATCACGCCCTCCGGGCGACACTTGTCACTCGCTGGAGCTGGAGGGCCTGTGGCTTGGCGCTTGCGGCTCAGACGGCCGGTCACCTTGGACGTCAGACTCTCGGGCCCTACTCTAGGCGACTGAGTCAGAATCTGCATTTTGAACAAGATCCCCACGTAATTTGTGGAAACATTGAAGCTGGAGACGGACTGGAGGCCACTGGTTCTCATATTGGAACCACCGGAGGCATTTCCAGGTCTGGTTTTCTAATTCCTTGTTGAGAGAGAAAGAGAGAGAGAGAATCCCAAGGAGGCCCCGACTCCGGGTTCCATCTCACGGCCGTGACATCATGACTCGAGCCAGAGTCAAGAGTTGGACGCTGAACCGACTGAGCCACCAGGTGCCCCCGGTTCTGACTTTCGTGGCTGCAGCCTGGGTCGGAATCACAGAATTCGGGCTCAGGTGTGCAGTCAAGGGGACAGCCACCAGGGTCAGTAGCAAGAGACCATTGGTTATCACACTGAACAAGAAGTCTGGACGCGGCTTTGGGCAAGCGCTAGATCACTATTTCTAGAACTCTCTAGGCCAGTAGCTCTTAACAGGAGGTGATGCTGCCTCTCCCCAAGAAGGCATTCGGGGGCGTTTCGATTGTCACAGTGTGTGGAACCAACCGCTGGCCCATAAAGGGAAGAGGTCTGAGCAGGCAGCCGATAGTGTTGCCATATACCCCGTGGCCCCCAGAGTGTCTAGGGCCCCCTCCCCCAGCCCCAGAAAGAGTCCCGGAAAGAATTTAGGGTCTCAGACTGCACAGGACCTACTTCGCGTCCCAGTGCCTCCACTTTCTAGCTACCTCCCTGAGCCTTGGCATCTAAATCTGAGAACTGGGGATAAAACTAATTCTGTCTCCCTGGGTTATGGGAACGTCTGTTGTTAATGGGCACGAAAGTCATGACTCTGTGCCTGTTAGATAGGGGGCACTCGGAAAATGGGAGCATTTGTCCTTAGTTCCTTTCAGTTTTGCTTGGGAGTTTTTCGAATTCCTCTCTGCCTTCTGCTTTCTCCAGACGGACTGTCGGTTTTTTGGGACGGATTTTCTGTCTCGTCCTGAGCGCTTACTGTATGCCAGGCTCTGTGATGAGAGCTTGTCATCTAATATCTTATTTGCTCTTTACGAGACCCCCATAAGGTAAGTGCTTTTGTCCTCCATGTTGTGTAAAGGTGGAAACTGAGATCAGAGACGTTAAGTAACCTGCCCAGCGTCACACAGCCCAAGTGGCAGAGCCACCGCAACGGAGTGCCAGGCCGACTGCCTCACCACCTCTGCCCACACTCCGTGGCCTCTCACACCCAAGTGTGTGGACTGTGAGAGGGAAGCAGAGAGCGGCAGAGTCAGCCCTGCTTGCTCACCCACCCCTACGTGGAGAGAAGAGGGGAGCAGGTGTGCTTGGAATAGGGGAGACGGGTGGAGTCGGCCAGTAGGGGCCACCATGGGCAGCCCTTCCCTTCCTCCCCCCACCCACCTCCAGTCTCTGCATGGTACTCCCCCTCACCTCCCCCAGCTGTTCCCGCATCACAGAACTAGCCTGGGGAGGGCTGCAGCCCCCAGCCTGGGGCTCACCACACACCCAGGAGCCCAAGGGTTTTGGAAGTTGTGCTCAGAAAAGAGACATCTGCAAGATACAGGGTGAAGATAGAAAATGCTTAACAAGGGGCGCCTGGGGGGCTCAGTCCATTCAGCATCCGACTTCAGCTCAGATCATGATTTTGCGGTTCCTGAGTTCGAGCCCCCGTCTCGGGCTCCGTGCTGACAGCTCAGAGCCTAGAGCCTGCTTGGGATTCTGTGCCTCCCTCTCTCTCTGCTTCCTCCCCGCCCCCCATCTCAAAAATAAATAAACATTAAAAAAAGATTAACCAGTCAGCCTCCAGGAGGCAGGGGCTGGGTTCAGAGAGAGGCCTTTGCCTGATTTCACACCTCCCTCTACCACATCCTGTTGTACCCCCCAGCAGGTTACTTAACCCCTCTGTGACTCAGTTTCCTCATGTGTAAGATGGGAATAATGACGCGGCCCAACTCATGGGATAAATGTCAGGATCGTGTGAATTCACACGCGGGAGACACTCAGAACAGGGCCGCCGCACCGTGAGCACTTCTTAAATGTCGCACGTGTCCGGGGAAGGAGAGCAAGTCCGAGGCAAAGCCCCAGGTAGGGGGCAGGCAGACAGAAGCTCGAAGCATGCTTCCTAGCAGGTGCCAAGTCGGAGTGGTTGACGGGCTGGCTACCCATGGCAGCACCCGGGGGAAGCCTCTTGCGAAACATTCGGCACCGCGCCCCTGAGAGTTTGCATTGTTATTAAGTGCCCCAGCTAAGGGGCCGTGGGGAAGGTACAGAGAGAAAGGAAAGCCAGGGGCCACCTGAAGCATTCCTGTCCCACTGAGTGCATTCTCCCTGGTTCAGCATCAACCATGCACCAGCCCCTGCCATACAGTACCTCCCAGGGGCTGGTACCATGGTGGTGAACAAAGCCGGGGCTTGGTCCCTGCCCTCACGGAGCAGACGGCATAATGGCTGAAGCAGACGTGGAACACGTAATCACACAGATGCGTCTCGAATTATACCTGTGCCAAGTGCTGTAAAGAAGAAGTACAGTGTGTTGGCAGAGTATAACATAGAGCTGACCGGGATAAGCCTTCCAGAAGAAAGGACGCTGGAAATGAGTGTGAAGTATTTATGCAAAAAGGGAAGGTGTGGTCCAGGTTCTGAAACGAGGTGTGCAAAGGTCCTGAGACAGGAACAGGCTTGATGTTCCAGGGGACAAAGAGGAGGCCACCGGGATGGGAATGGAAGGACGTCAGGGCAATGGCGAGAGGGGAGATTGGCAACCTCGCAGGCACGTGGACCGTGGAGTCTGAACTTCATCTTAAGGGCCTCGACGACTGACAAGATGATGATCAGGTTTAGAAACACCGTAGGGTGGGCTCTGGAGGTCTGCCGCCTGGCTGCCAAACCTGTCTCCATTATGTCCTCCCTGCGGTGAGCAAGTCCGTCAACCTCACGCAGCCTCAGTTTCTTTACCTGATTTACACAATGTTATATGCCAATTATATCTCCATTAAAAATAAATAAAAAGAGAGTCCCCCTCTAGGGTCACTGTGAAGATGAACGAAATAAATCATGTTAAGAGCCCAGGACCCTACACATAGTAAGCACTCAATAAATGTTAGTCCTTTTTATTTCCTTATCCATTTTTTGTCTCCACTAATAACAGTATGAACTCAATCATCTGCATTTTTTGTTCATCTGTGTATGCAGTGCCTATTACAATACTGAGCACACAGAGGGCACTCCTGAAGTCTTGGTTAGATGGATGGATGGATGGATGGATGGATGGACAGAGGGATGGATGGATGGATAGATGGATGGATGGACAGAGGGATGGATGGATGGATGGACAGAGGGATGGATGGATGGACAGAGGGATGGATGGATGGATGGACAGAGGGATGGATGGATGGATGGATGGATGGACAGAGGGATGGATGGATGGATGGACAGAGGGATGGATGGACAGATGGACAGAGGGATGGATGGACGGACGGATGGATGGATGGATGGATGGACGGGTGGGCAGAGGGAGGGCTGGAAGGATGGGAGGGCGGATGGGTGGATGAATGGATCAATCAGTAGATGGGTTGATTGACCCATCAATCCCAAAATAAGATTAAAATCACTGGATTAAAGTTGACCTTGGGTGTCATCTGATTTGAAACCCAGAGAACCAGTAGCTACACTCCCCTTCCCTAACCACTACCGCCCAGACTTCTAAAATAATAACTAGCCCATCTTTTTTTCCCTTGTCCATAGGCTTGATAGGAGCTCCCAAAAGAGAGACTTGGCTACAGCTCAGAGCCGAGCTGGAGGCTCTGACCGACCTCTGGCTGACCCACTCTCTAAAGGCGCTCAACCTCATCAATTCCCGGTAGGTGGGAGCCCCCTTTTTCCTTTGCGCCCCTGAACGTTCCCCGATTTGAGGGTGGTGGCTCCTCCGTTTCCACACTTGGGAGAACTGGACTCTCCAAATTCTCATCTGCAGGCTTTCCAGACATTTGACAAAGCGGAGGTATTATCAGACACCAGGGACACCTTGTACCGTAGCTGAGCAGACAGGGTCCAGCAGAGCCCGAACATTTGTACGTAGGTCCACGTTGTCCCATCCACTCTTGCCCACAACACCCACCAGTCACAACACCCTCTAAAAACCATCTTATAGTAGACCGCAGATCATCTGGCCCTTACGAGGTACGGAGCGTCCAGTTTCATTCTGGGCCTCCCAGTAAGTTGCCTCTTGCTCCTAAATAAGATCACCTGGGCCAGAGGACAAATTACCGTCTGTGCTATAGCATCCCAGAATCTCGCGACGCCACACACGAATGGTCACAAAATGGCCGCTGGCTCCATCCTGCTGATGCGTCTCGTTTGACGCGCACTCTGGCCCCAAGATGGGAAAGTAATCCATGGCTCCCGGTTTCTGGATTCTGTAAAAATCTCAGAACTGGTAGGTGCTCCCCAGTTCGCCCCAGCCCTCACCACTCCCTGTTGTCCTACACCTGATCCACATTACTCTACATCACCGATAGGCAGCTGCAGCTGCTCAAGTGCGGGCCCCGCAGGACACGTTTTTCTAAATAAAAGTATTGCACTCGTGTTTCAGTGTGCCAGGCAGCCCCGGGCTTAAAGGAGAGGAACAGCTGAAAGACCTTTGGGCCCCACTCTCACCTGAACATGACTTAGCCAGAGCTCCCAAACCCCACCAGAATGCCTGCCGACTCCAGGCTCAGGCTGCCGGGTGACCAGGCCCGGCCCGGCTCTACCTTGGTGTTCTGACCCACGGTCTTTTTCTCCGTCCTCAGGCCCAATTGTGTCAACGTGCTGGTCACCACCACTCAACTAATTCCTGCCCTGGCCAAAGTCCTGCTGTATGGACTGGGCTCCGTGTTTCCTATTGAGAACATCTACAGTGCAACCAAGACAGGTAGGGAGAACCCAGACCTCGGGGTGATGCACAGAGGGTGGGTGAGGTTAGCTCTCCATCCCTCGTGTGAAAGGCTTAAGGAAAACGGCATTAGGAAAGCTAAAGAACTTCCTTGTCCAGGGCCATGACTCAGATCCCCAGAACAATCCCACAAACCACGCGCTTCAACCTCAGCCTCCAAAGGAGTTGGTTAGGACCATATTCTAAAGTGTGTGTGTTAGTTAGGATACCTGCAAAGCTGCTGTAACGAATACACCCCCCAATACACGGGCTGACTTCAGAATCAAAGCGTATTTCTCCCTCACGTGTCAACAGACCAGAGACGAGTGATCCAGTCTAGTGGGGCAGCTCTGTCCTGAAACTCACCCAGAATCCCAGGTCGTTCCCATCTTATTTTTCCACCATCCCCCATGGGTTTATTCTCATGTGTGTGGTCAAATCAGAATCCTACCACATTGTCATTCTGGCTTGGGGGGGGGGGGGTTGCAGAGAGGAAGGAAAGAGATACACTGTACTTCTACTCACCTCCTGTTGGCCCCAGCTTAGTCACATGGCCATGACTGTTTGCAAGGGAGGCTGGGAAATGTAGTCCATAGCTAAGCGCCATGACCCCAGGTAAAAGTCATGGAATTATGTTACTAAGAAGAGGGAAACAGTCCTCATCACAGCATGGCACAGGCTGTGATTTTAATTCTAGGTGGTTACAAGTCACCAAATAATCCTAAATCTAACCTTGAACCACACAGAAAATGTTTGGGTTTTTTTTTAATTCTCTTTTCAGGAGAGAGTCTCAATTTAGTGTTCTCCTGCTTTAACACCTCTCTTAATACTTGAAAATCTCCGGGGCACCTGGGTGGCTCACTCGGTTGCGCATCCTCCTCTGGTTAAGCTCATGATCTCATGGTCCTTGAGTTCGAGCCCCACGTCAGACTCTGTGATGACGGCTCAGAGCCTGGAGCCTGCTTCGGATTCTGTCTCCCTCTCTCTCTGCCCCTCCCCCCACTAGCACGCACATGCACTCGCTCTCCCTCTCTCTCTCTCTCTCAAAAATAAACGTTAAAAAAATCTTTTTTTAATTTAATTAAAATAAAAATAAAAGACTTGAAAATCTCCATTATTAACAGAGAACAAGCCTTAGGCTTAGAGCTTCCATCAGATAAAAGAATTTAATAACTAGAAATTAACAGCATCATTTATCATCAGGGCAAGTCATATTGGTTTTCTTGGGGAGGGGGGTCTTCTTACATGACCTAAAACTGTATAATAATACAAAATAAATCTAGTTAGTTCAGACTTTTTTTTAAGTTTATTTATTTTGAGAGAGAGAGCGTGCACATGTGTGTGAGTCACAGCAAAGAGCCCCACATGGAGCTTAATCTCATGAACCATGAGATTATGACCAGAGCTGAAATCAAGTCAGACTCTTAACTGACTGAGCCACCCAGGCACCCCAAGACGTTTTTAATTAGAAATCTTTACCCTTGTTTTCTTCTGTGGAAAAAAAAAAAAAAATTATAGTATACTTCGGAAGCAATTTTCCCAGAGCAGTTTTTGCCTTTAGTGGAGTTCTAGATCTGAACGTTACCTAAAAGTGCCTTTCGATTTTAAAATCCTGGACACCAGGCCCCGGGTGGCCATTAGAGCCTCTGCAACGGGACCTGGTGAGCCTGTCATTTTCTTTCTGCACAGTCTACTCGTGTGCCTTTGCGGCTTAGTTAGAACCTCGTTTTAAGATATTTTTTATCATGAGGTGCCAGGGTCGCTCAGGCGGTTAAGCGTCCGACTTCGGTTCAGGTTGTGATCTCATGGTCCGTGGGTTCAAGCCCCGCGTCGGGCTCTCTGCTGACCGCTCAGAGCCGGGAGCCTGCTTCGGATTCTGTGTCTCCCTCTCTCTACCCCTCCCCTGCTCATGCTCGCTCTCGCTCTCTCTCTCAAAACTAAATAAAGATTAAAAAAAATAAAATGAAATAAAATATTTTTATCTTTAATTATGGGAAAATACACATACAATTTACTATCTTAACCATTTTTAAGGGTGCAGTTCAGTGGTATTAACCACATTCACATTGTTGTGTAACCGTCCCCACCATCCATCTCCAGAACCCTTTCCATCTTGTAGAACCAAAGCCCGATCTGCATTAAACAGCAACTCCCCAGTCCTCCCTGCTCTCAGCCCCTGGCGACCACCCTTCTACTTTCTGTCTCTGCGAATGTGACTCCTCGTATAAGTGGAATCATATACTACTTGTCTTTTTGTGATTGGCTTGTTTCACTTAGCATACTGTCCTCAAGGGTCATTTCCATGTGGTGGTAGGTGTCAGATTCCCTTCCTTCTTAAGGCTAATAGTCCGTAATCCGTTCCATGTACATATGACATTTTTTGTATCTACTCACCTGTCAACGACGCTCGGTTGCTTCCATGTTTTGGCTGTTGCAAAATAATGCAGCTGAAAAAATTAAAAACAGAACTACCCTATGACCCAGCAGTTGCACTACTAGGTATTTATCCAAAGGACACGAAAACGCTGATTCAGAGGGGCACGTGCACCCCAATGTTTATAGCAGCAGTATCGACAATAGCCAAAGTCAATGTCCATTGACTGGTGAATGGATAAAGAAGACGTGGTGTGTATATATATAATGGAGTGTATGTGTATACACACACACACACACACACACACACACACACACTGGAATATTACTCAGCTATCAAAAAGAATGAAATCTTGCCATTTGCAACTATGTAGGTGGAACTAGGATGTATTATGCTAAGCGAAATAAGTCAGAGAAAGACAAATACCATATGATTTCACTCATATGTGGAATTTAAGAAACAAAACATAGGGGAAGGGAAGGAAAAATAAGATAAAAAGCAGAGAGGGAGGCAAACTGAAAGCCATTCTTAAATACAGAGAACAAACTGAGGGTTTCTGGAAGGGAGCTAGGTGGGGAGATGGGCTAAACGGGTGAAGGGCATTGAGGAGGGTGCTTGCTGGGATGAGCACTGGGTGTTATATGTAAGTGATGAATCGCTACATTCTACTCTTGAAACCATTATTACACTATATGTTAACTAACATGGATTTTAATTTAAAAAATATATATA
Organism: Lynx rufus; assembly: GCF_022079265.1. Taxonomy (NCBI): domain Eukaryota; kingdom Metazoa; phylum Chordata; class Mammalia; order Carnivora; family Felidae; genus Lynx; species Lynx rufus. The sequence continues at coordinate 14,011,944 of NW_025814896.1, read as the reverse complement.
TACTATGTATTTTTAAATGATAAAAGAAATATCAACTTCAAAAAAAGAATGCTAAAGGCACAATTCAACTGTAAAAAAAAATGTGTGTGTGTGTGTGTGTGCATGTGTGGTGATTCCATTCTGTATTTAAATGAATTCGTTTAAGTAAAAATAGAAGTGTGAGTTGATTTTTTTCAAGATTACCTAACAGTGATTCCCAGATTTGGTCCTAACTGTTAATGGTAGTTCTGGAGTATTTGAGAAATTCTGGTCCAGGGTAGCGCATGTCAAGAGACGATTCATGAACAAACGATCCAGCCAGTGGCCACATGGGCATCCTGTGATAGAAGTCTTAAAGCCACAGGTTTCATATAACAGCATCTTTTTCCTGTAGATTTTGCACAAAAGGAATCTGTGACCCAGACGCGTCTAAAATATTTGTCCCGCCCATCGACTCTGTTTCCACGTCAGAGGCATTAAATCCCATCGGGGAAATGTTTTAGCCACTTGCTTCCCACCTGGGGAGCCTGAAGGTCAACGAGCTGAGGGTGATCCAGGTGGGGACCGCACAGAAATGTGGCCTCCAGCTCCCTGTTTTAACTTGAAAAGCATTATTTTTTCCCAACGGTCAGGTTTCTGCTCTGATGATGCCGCATAACAAACGCTCAGGGGCTCGCAGTGTGGATTTCTCACTCATGGGTCTGGGGCGTCTGCTGTGGCCCCACTAAGCTTGCCTCCAGGTTCCGCTCTGTTCCATATGCGCCCTCACTGTGGGACCAGCGGCCATCAGGGGTACGTTCGTCTCATGACCGTTGGCAGACGTGAAGGGGGCCAAGCCACACCACCCACACGCATTTCCCGTGGCAGGTCCCGAGCATTCGGGTGTCGGTCAGAGCAAGTCACGTGGCCGACCCAGTATCAGCGGGGTGGAGAATGGGCTCCACCTGCTGTAGGGAGAGGCGCTGCATGGTGGTAACGTCATTCTGTTAACTCACAGTTGTGATTCACAGCTCGGCACCCGGCCTCTGCTCCCACAGAGGAGAAAGCAGGCACAGAGGGATTAACGGTCTGCCGCAGAGCTCCTACCTAGAGCAGGATAAGAGAGCGGCTCGGAGCTCAAGCAACTGGGGCAGGCAGCCTGGGTTCAAATTCCGGACTGTGTGCTTGCTAGCTGGGTGTCCCAGGCAAGTGACTTGACCTCTCTGTGCCTCAACTTCTCTGTCTGTAAAAAACTGGATGATCAAAATACCTCTCAGCATAGGACAAAGGGGAATCGTGCGTGCACAACATCCAACAGTTCCCCGCAGAGCACGAGTGCTCAAACATGACAGTTGTTTTATTATTATTATTATTGTTATCGCTACTACTGGCACTACTCCTCCAGTCCTTTTCAAGGCACTTCACGGGCCTCAGTTTCTTCATCTCTAAAATGGGAATTCTATTGATTGCAATTTCATAAGGATTGCCACCATAGTAAATGAATAATGTTAAGTCAGTGGTTCCCAAACGGAGCGGGGAGGGGGAAAGCAGTTTGCCTCCCAGGAGATATTTGGCAACATCTGGAGACATTTTTCGTTTTCCAACGGGAGGAGGTGCTACCGGGGAAGCTGCTGCACATCACAGCGATCGGGGCAGCACCCCCAGCACAGAGTTACCCAGCCCCACGTGCCAGCACCGCCGAGGCTGGGAAATCCTGCTGCAGAGTGCTTGGGATACGGACAATCCAGTGAGTGCGGCTACTTTTAGTCGCGCTGTTCTCGTTACTCTTCCTGCACTTGCTCACACATCAGGATGAGCTAAGATCCGAGTCCAGCTGCGGCTGCCCACGCAGCTGGGCGGAAGGAAACTACAAAGAGGTGGTCCTCACCGGGTCGCAAGGAAGACGCGGGCAGGGGAGTCGCCCTGAGGCCCGAGTCTGTGGCCGCGGCTGCAAGCACTTCCTTAGCGATTACGAGTCGCCACGGTCCTGGGTCCCCAGCGTCTTCTCTCTCTTTCCTTCCTGTGCGTGCAGGGAAGGAGAGCTGTTTCGAGAGGATAATGCAGAGATTCGGCAGAAAAGCCGTCTACATCGTGATCGGTGACGGCGTCGAAGAGGAGCAGGGGGCAAAAAAGGTACCTCGTCCGCCTCTCGGGCCGCAGGGCCCTTTACCCAGATTTCCTCCACTTCCCAGGCAAAGGCTGGGTCCCCTCCTTCCCAGGCTCTTAGCTCCCAGGCCCCCTCCCGTTTGCAATCGCAGAAGCATCCTGAGTAATTTCCTTCTGCAAATCCCCCTCGGTGCCTTTGGCTGCCGCCCCTGGTAGCCCTGGATTTTTTCTGGGACAACTGCTCGGGAGCCCGGAGACGCTCTGTCAGGGCAGGCTGGTGGGGGGCTGGTGCACGTGTGTGCGCTTTACTTCATACTCACTGATCATATGTTCCAGGAACCCTTCCCAGTTAATAAAGACAGCATTAAGCTAATGAAAAAGAAAATCCTGCATTTGTGATCTCGGGCCCATGAGGAGAGGGGCAGGGGGCTCTGGTGGCCGCAGCTCTGCTGTTGGAAAAGAAACAGCTGCCAAAGCCCTGGGTCTGGACCTGTCAACAGCATCCCAGAGAGCCTGCCGCCCCCCACCCAGAGGCCTGGGAAGTGGATCGTTAATGTCACAGAGCTTAATTGGGAGGACCTGGTTTCCCCCTTCCCTCCCCAGCGACGGATTCCAAGGAAATGCAGAAACGTTCGGGGTCTTAGTGGACAAAGCCTGAAAAGAGAGGGAGGGCCCCTGGGGTCCCAGGAAAGGGGGCCGGGGGCGGAGCTAGAAGCCCCCCCACCCCCACCCCCACCTGCAAGGTTCCTCCCCTTCCCAGCCCCTCCGGACTCCACCTTTAGGCCTCGGGCTTCAGCCGCACTTGTGAGGGAAGAATTCCCTGATCAGCTACCTCTCTGGTCTGTCCAGCAACTACCTCCCCGCCCCGTCCATATTCGGTCCTCGGGGCCTGTGTGAGGGGTGGCTTGAAGGCGGACCCTCCAGCTAGTGCGTAAGCTCCATTAGCTGGGCCTCCGCCACCGCCACCGCCACCGCCACCGTGTGCCCGCAGCTGTCACGGTCGCTGGGGAGCCTGCAGTGAGCAGAAGGGGCAGGCTCTCACCCCTCCCTCAGCTCACAGCCTGGGGGCAGGCATGTGTGTGAGGCGGTGGCCAGAGCTTTGGAGAAGACTAAAGCAGGGACTGCGAAGGGACCAAGGGACCGTGGGGGCGGGACAGGTTGCAAGTGTGGTCAAGGTAGGCCTCGTGCTGGGGGTGACAGGAGAGCAAAGACAAGAGGAGGAGAGCTAGTGAGCCAAGTAGATCTCAGAGGGAAGGCAGCCGTGAGCCAAACCGACTGAACCACCCAGGCGCCCCCTGAGCTCTCCTTTTTAAAGCAGATTTCTTTAACTTTAAAAATGGATTGATTTAGGGGTGCCCGGGTGGCTCAGTCAGTTGGGCATCCGACTTGATTCCAGCTCAGGTCATGATCTCACATGGGATGGAGTCCCACGGCGGGCTGTGTGCTGACAGTGCAGAGCCCGCTTGGCATTCTCTCTCTCTTCCTCTCTCTGCCCCTCCTCTGCTCCCATGCCCCCCCCCCGCCGATAAATAAATTTTTTAAAAATGAATTCATTTAGAGAGAAAAATGTTAAGTAACTAATCAATCGTGATAGAGGTGATACACAAGAAATGACCAAAACAGTAGCATGAATCACATGAATTACCACGCGTGAGTGCTGTTCCAGAAACGCTGTGCCAGGTCAAGAGCATGGTCTGTGTGATGAGACGATCCGCTGTCAGTGTCTCTAGCGCCCTCTGTCCAAGCTCAGACCTGAGAAGTCTGCCCTAAGCATGTGACGGTGATCAAAATAAAGTTTTGCTTCTATCCCAGTTGGACTGGAGAACCAGCTTAGGCCTGTGGCCCCTGGCACCCCTTGCCTGCCATCCGGCCATCACCCAGAGGACGACAGGGCCGTCCGTGGAGGTCCTGACACTTTCCCGCCTTCTCACAATCAGAGAGGGTTTGTTAGGACAGAGTAAGCAGTAAATTTCTGAAATGAGCCCTTTCTCTCTAGAAATGAAATGCTAATGGACGATATAACCATAGTGTCCAAAAGGCCAAGGTCCGATGTCATCGGACAGAAATAAAGGGCAAGTTATTATGTGCTCACTTTACCGTGTGCTTCGGTATGTAAATGTTCGGGCACACAATCCCAATGCTTGTGCCCGTAAGTGCCGTGGCTGTGGGTGCGACCTGGCAAACGCGGAGGGACACGGGTGCAGTCTCGACCGTTCACGAACCAGGTCGGGTGCTGCTGTCCTAACGTGCTTTCTCCAAACTGCTGAGCAACTAACTCATGGAAAGATTCCGAATAGAACAAAATACAGGTTTCCCTTGATTTACCCATTGCACTTCTGGAAATTCAGGTTTGCTTGAGAGCATGCACAAGCTACTCTGTGTTTATATGTGACCTATAAAATGTGGGGTCCAGTGATTACGTACGGGTTTCTCCTTGCTTGAATATCTGATAGCACATTCGAAAATCTCGAAAGTCAGGTCCAAGGTGTGTGAGAGGGGGTCGGACACGTGCGCCCCCGCCCCCCGCCCCCGCAGTGCCCCCAGACCATTAGGGGGGTCAAAATTCACACCTCCGGAAACTTCCGCACTGACCCCTCGAGGGCAGGCTTTTCCTCCTTTGAGAACAGCTAGTCTGGGCTCACCTTCCTAGGCTGGGCCAGGCACCTCCCTGGCCTCACCCTCCCGCCAGCCCTGCTCCCACAGAAAGATTGTGACGGGGAGTGCATATTCTACCCTAAATCCGAGCTCTGCCGTTTTCGGCTGTGTGGCCTTCGGCAGATGACGCCCCCTCTCTGAGCTGCCTTTCCTTATCTGGGACAGCTGCTGCGAATCTGCACCCAGGGCTGAGCAGAGGAACCATGCATAGTGAGTTCTCACCAGCCCGAAGCTCTGTCAGTATTCTGCACACGGCAGTGGGGTGGGGGAGGAGAGATAACACAACCTTTAGAAATTCAGGAGAGCTTCTCTCTCCGGGGGAGCCAGGGGAGAGAGAGAAAATACGAATGCTCATTTGCACATAATTGTGAAAACTCACCCAAATCTCTCGTTTGCTTGCTGCGAGCCCATGGGAGAAGCACGTTGCTGCGACCTGCGGAGCGGGTGGGGGGTCCCCAGCAGGGACTGGGCGGGAGCATCTCAGCAGGGCCGGTGCCTGGAGCGGGGCTGGGGTGGCCGGAGATGGCCGGCAGCAGGGTACACAGTAGAGACGCCGCTCCCTCGGTCCCGTAAAAACATCCACAGGCTTCCGGGACCCAGGCTCCTTCCGTGTTGTTGCTCTGCCATTTCCGGTGCTGCTCGTGCCACCGCCTACGTCCACACTGCGGCGACCGGGGAAGAAGAGGGGGAGGACGCCTCTTCCCCTGAAGGGCGCTGGCGGTCCCGGGGGACCCCACGCTGCTCGCGTCCCATTGGCCAGATCTGAGTCACGTGATCCCACCTGGCTCCGGAGCCCGCTGGGAGATGCAGCCTTTAAAGGAGGCCGCTTCTGCGAGAGGAGGGGGGAACGGATGATGGAGGCCGCTGGCAGTCTCCGTCGCCACGGGCCTGTGGCAGGGCTGTGACCGGCACCTCGGGGCGCCTGGCCTAACCCCGTGCCCTTAACCACTCCTCCTGATTACTGACCTCATCGTTTTACTTAATCCTCAACCCTCCCTGCAAAGTGGGTATCGTTGGCTTCAGTTTACAGAGGACGTATCTGAGACCCAGAGAGGTTAATGAACGCACCTAAGGTCACACAGCTGTACACGCCAGCGGATGTGTGTTTTGCTCCAGATGCCAAGCGGGAAGGGGGTGGACCTAGGAGTTTCGAGCACTCCCCCCCCCCCCCGCCTCCGAGCTGGTCAGACAAGAGAGGGCACACACACCCCTGTATACTGAGCTCCCCCCCAAAAAACCTCCGCCAGTGTCTAAAGCAGCAGCCCCAGCCCATTAGCGAGCAACGCTGTGCACCAGCCACTCTCCCGGCCTGATGGATGGGAGTCATTAGCCCAGGCTGCCGGACACCCGAGCAGCGTGAAATACGGCGACCGGACAAGGGGCTGTGACTGTTCGGGCTGACAGGATTGTTAATATCTCCATTTTAGTGGGTCATTTGTCTCCACCTCTCCACCAGTGATAAATCCACCTGCGCTCTAGGGCTGGGATCGAGGTGGCCGAGACGTTCTCTTCCACCTTTGCTCATTTCGTCCCAGAAAAATGAATTACACTCTTTAAGGGGAGACAGGATTGGCCGGGCAGGAACCAAAATCCATCTTTGCAGAGAAGGGAAGGTTTGGCTGAGGTGAGGAGGGGGTCGGGGAGCTGGGGCAACAGGAAGGCATTAAAGAAATGGCATCTGCTGCCCGTGATGGGTGGCGTTCTGCTTCCTTTGAGGGAAAGAAAAAAGGATGTGTTCACTGAGGACTTAGAGAAACTCACTTTGCCACTTCCCCCCTCCCTCCTCTTCACTCCTTCTGTGTGTGTTTCTTGAGCACCTACGATGTGCCAGGAGCCACGCAATGCAGTAGCGGACGTGACATTCCAAGCCCCAACTCACCTCAGGGCCTTTGCACTGGCTTTGTCTTCTGCCTCGACTACCCAAACACACAGGTTTGCACATCCTTGCCTGCTTAAGTGTCACTCCTTAGAGAGGCCTTTCCTGACCCAGCTATCAGAATAGATGTCCTCCCCCAGCTGCTCTCTGCCCTGCCTCCCTGCCCTGTCTCCATCACAGTGGTCACAAGACAAAACCATCTTGGTCATTTCGTGCCTCTGGATTTCTTATCTGTGGCTCCAGCGAGAACCCTGTGTGTGCGTGCACCACCCCTGCAGGAGGCTCCAGGGAGGGCACAGCAGTGGACAGAGACCCCGCCTTCGGGATGCTCTCCCCGTCTCAAGATCCTTCACTTAATCACATCTGCAAAGTCCCGTTTGCCGTGTGAGGTCACATATTCACGGGTTCTGGGGATTGGGACCTGGATGGACATCTTTGGGGGCTATTATTCCGCCTGCCACAGTCGAGAAAGGTAAAGATCAACAATGATATAAAGAATTCGCAGAGTGATACGTGCAGAGTCCCCAGAGGCAGGGAAGGATTTGATGGGTTCCAGGACCCAACAGGATGCCTGTATAGTTTCTAGCCTGTGGATGTAGAATCTCAGAGGGCAGGACTCGGGGCATCCAGATGTTCATCAAGCACCATCTGTTCACTTTGTAAATAATTTGAGGTCAATGGCTGTCTGGAGGACGCTCAGAATCTCTTAGCTGCAGGTAGCAGAAAGCCCATGTAATGACGAGCTAAACACTTGCTCACCTAACAACCTTAGAAGATGTGCCCCAGCTTGTTTTTCGCCAAGCATCCCTATCTATCATCTTGCTCTGCCTTTCTAACCATCTTTGGCTTTTTTCGTTTTTGATTTGTTGCCTCATGATCTCAAAATGGCTGCCACAGCTCCAGACATCACATGCCAACGTGACACCATCCAAATAGGATGGGAAAGTAAGGAGGAAAGTCTCTTCTCCGGTGCCGCCCTCTAATCCTGGAGGAAAACCTTTCCCAGAAGCCCCTCGCCCCTTCCTCCTGGGCTTTCAGTGGGTCGCAAGTCAGGAGGGATACAGGACACATCACTGGCAAACAAGGCCTGGCGTTGCCACAGCTTGCTTAGAAATCATAACTCATCCCCTAGGCCTGGGCACAGTGCTGCCAAATTCGGGGTCCCGGAAGCAAGAAAGGAGAGGGGTGTTGGGCAGGCAACAACTTTAGCCAATGGTTAAATTGTCCAGTGATAAAAACGTACCCGGCCTTCTCCTCCGAGCCTGACATAACATCTCTGTGGCTCAGTCTCCTCATCTGTAACACAAGACAGGGTGCCTCTCTCGGAGATCAGTGACCTGGTTCAAGGAGGTGATGCGTGTGACACGTTCAGCACGGTGCCTGTCACGGGACAGATGTTAATGATTCTGTGATGACGGTGATTATGATGCTAATTAGTTCTGGCTTGCCGGTGATTGAACTTCGGTTAAATCCATTTTTTTTCTTTCTCGTCCCCCACTTGCGAAAGGTGCTTGTGTTTTTGCCTCCAGGTTTTTTGTTGGCTTGGGCGGCTTCAGGGAGCAGTAAACACAGAGCACTAGCCCAGGGTCTGACTCCGCAACGGTAGATTTAAGAGACTATTGTTTGATTTTGTTTTAACGTTTATTCATTTTGGAGAGACAGAGAGAGAGTGCGAGCAGGGGAGGGGCAGAGAGAGAGAGAGAGACAGAATCCAAAGCAGGCTCCAGGCTCTGAGCTGTCGGCACAGAGCCCGACGCGGGGCTCGAACCCAACTGTGAGATCATGACCTGCACCTACGTTGGACGCTTCACTGAGCCCCCCGGGCGCCCCTAAGAGACTATTATTTAAAAGCCTGGGTATCACAGGCGGTCTCGCTGGGACCCGCTCGGTCAGTTTAGATGGAGATTAGCACATGTCAGGGAGGGGTGAAAGTCGCAGGAGCACCCGGTGGAGACTCTGATGGTGAAGTAGCAGGATCGAGGCCAGTGTTCTAAGAAGGACAGCTTTGTCACTGCGTGACTTCATTCCGGGTCAGCGCACCGCCGAAGGCCACGCCGGGCAGAGCGTCAGTTAGTGTCCCAGGGAGCACAGGCCCCGAGGGGAACAGAGAACGTGTGGCCGGACCGGTGGACCCTGGCCAGACAGGGGGTCTGCCTCCTGGCTCGGGAAACACCCACGGGCCACGCTGACACGGGTGGACTTCTCATCGGGCTCCAGCTGTGGGCACAGGGAGGGGGTGGCCGGCGGGAGGCGCCGGGCAGGGCCATAACCCAGCGGCTGGCGTCCTGTGTTCCTTCTGTTCCAGCACAACATGCCCTTCTGGCGGATATCCTGCCACGCCGACCTGGAGGCGCTGCGGCACGCCCTGGAGCTGGAGTATCTATAGCAGGACCCCCGGCCTCGCCACCTGCCACCCCGGGTGCCTCCCACCCACCCGGGGCCCTCGCCTCCCCCGCCTCCTCGCCAGATGCCGGACCCCGGGCGCGGGCCCCGCGGCCGAGGGGACGTGCCTGGCGACCGTCTCAGAAGCCGTCCTTGCAGTCCACGTGGGTCCTGAGACGCAGAGTGCCCGGCAGGGGCTTTGGGATATTTAACTTTGGAGGAAAGGGCTGGCTGGGAGTCCGGGCTTTTCCACAAGACTCAACGGAACAAAAGCGACTTATTGCTGATTTGGGGGAGGGCTGGCGGTGAGGAGGGGGACGGGCTTGGGTTTTACTTTTCCTTTTTAATTTATGGACTGATCTCACTACTCCGGTATTACGCTCTCGTGCCTGTGTTGTCGGTTTTCTTAGTCGTTGGCTGGGCTTGGTTTTCTAAACTGGCATGCGGGGCCGTGCAGCTCTAACTGAAGCGCTCTCGGCCCCAAGTTGTGCTTTGGGGGGACAATCATTCCTTGAACAATTGGTGAGGGAGGCGATTCGGGGCTGATGGGAAGACGGTTGCTTATCTTTGTTTTTAAGGACCTAACCTGACGTCATGTGGACAGTGCACGTGCCTTATGCTGCCATCTTGTTTTCTAGGGGGAGGGGACCCTGGGGAGGCGGCGGTACTTTGTGACGGATAAAAGGCATTAAATAAACCCACGTTTACATTTTGAAGTGGGGTAGGGTGTCGCTACTTTATGACCACTCTTCTTAAGGCCTCCATTACGTCTGTTTTAATAGGCTTTAGTAGACTTCGAGCCATCCCCACAGGAAGATGTTTGGGTGACACAGATAGACCTGCCCCTTAATCCTGACATTAACCACCTAGGTGGTCAACTACTTTTCTGCTGTTGTGACTAAATGTCCAAGGCTGGGTCTGAGGGAAACTGGGAGGCCACAGTCTGTAAGGTAAGTGTGTTAGCCTGAATTCTAGAGGACTCAGGGCTCCCAGTGGTCAAGGACAGCATCTTCCTCATTCGGTATACTCAGTGCCCATAAGAGCCTGACACAGGTACAGCAATTATTGAAAGTTGAATGATGGATGGATGGATGGATGGATGGATGGACGGGTGGTAGATGGATGGATGGACGGATGGATAGATGGATGGAGAGACGGATGGTCAGATGGGGGATGGATGGATGGGTGGACGGATGGTAGATGGATGGATGGACGGATGGATGGATAGACAGATGGATGGTCAGATGGGGGATGGATGGACGGATGGATAGATGGATGGAGAGACGGATGGTCAGATGGGGGATGGATGGATGGACGGATGGGTAGATGGATGGATAGACGGATGGTCAGATGGGGCATGGATGGATGGATGGTAGATGGATGGACGGATGGAAAAATGGAGAGATGGATGGTCAGATGGGGGATAGATGGATGGATGGATGGATGGGTAGATGGATGGATGGATAGACAGATGGATGGTCAGATGGGGGATGGATGGATGGATGGTAGATGGATTGACGGATGGAAAAATGGAGAGATGGATGGTCAGATGGGGGATGGATGTCTGGACGGATGGGTAGATGGATGGATAGACAGATGGATGGTCAGATGGGGGATGGATGGATGGATGGTAGATGGATGGACGGATGGAAAAATGGAGAGATGGATGGTCAGATGGGGGATGGATGGATGGATGGATAGACAGGTGGATGGTCAGATGGGGGATGGATGGATGGATGGTAGATGGATGGACGGATGGAAAAATGGAGAGATGGATGGTCAGATGGGGGATAGATGGATGGATGGATGGGTAGATGGATGGATGGATAGATAGATGGATGGTCAGATGGGGGATGGATGGATGGATGGTAGATGGATGGACAGATGGAAAAATGGAGAGATGGATGGTCAGATGGGGGATGGATGGATGGACGGATGGGTAGATGGATGGATAGACAGATGGATGGTCAGATGGGGGATGGATGGATGGATGGTAGATGGATGGACGGATGGAAAAATGGAGAGATGGATGGTCAGATGGGGGATAGATGGATGGATGGATAGACAGGTGGATGGTCAGATGGGGGATGGATGGATGGGTGGGTGGTGGATACCTAAGATTCCCCCAGGCTATCTTCACTGTTTCCCCAGCAGTATCTTGCAGCTCTTGAGAACAATCTTAGCCTCCCAGAAGTCTGGACATGACTCCAGAACCTCCTGACAGCCCAGTATAAGGACAGAGACCCAACAAAGTCCTCAGGTCAACCTCTGAGGCTGAAGGTATCTGCCTATCCAAGGGTTTTAGAAATCAGAGGGCCGCCATTGGGATTCCTTTCAGTTGCAAAGGACAAAAAACACAACAAAGGGGCTTAAACAAAACACAAAACAGAACCCTCTGGCTTCCTTGACTGACAAGTTTCGGGATGCGTGACCTCAGTCACCCCCCCACACTCCCATCCCAAATGCAGAACTCAAAAAATGGCTTTAAAATTTTTAATCCAGTCTTTTCTCTCCATCCTTGGACTCTTTAATTTGGTCTCATTTATAGGCAATAGTCCACATGCCTATGGCAGATTTCCATCGATACAGCATTAGTTCCTAATGCTCACAGTTGGTGAGGTTGAGCCCCGCATCAGGCTCTGCGCTGACAGCATGGAAACCTGCTTGGGATTCTCTCTCTCCCTCTCTCTGCCCCTTCTCTGCTCGCACTTTCTCACAAATAAATAAACATAAATAAACAAACGAACGCTTTTTCTAATGACTTAATTAAAAGAGGGTCACTGTCACTCATACGTTGAGATGCCATTTTCCACATCAGATTGACAAAAGTTTGGAAGCTGTAGGACTCCTAGGAGCAGAGGAGCTGTGGGCCCTTCGGACGCTGCTGGTGGAAGCTGAAATTGGCACTTTGCACAACTCCTAAAGAGGGAAAGTCGGCAATATTGATCCAACTTGTAAATCTTACCAGCAATTCCGCTTCTGAGAATTTATCTACGGCTCTATCTACGTAGGTGTGAAAACTCCATACAGACTTATTTTCTACAACACTGTTGGGAATAGCAAAGAATGAAACAACCCAAATAACCCATCAGTGGTGAACGGGGTTAGATTACAATATGGCCACGTAATGGAGTACCGTGCAACCACGAAAAAGAGCAAGAATATTCCTATGGATCTGTTTGGGAAGATCTCGTGAACATAGAAGTACAAAGGGCCAGTTTCGGAATGGCACGTGGCACTTTTTGCATAAAAATGAGGAAAAAGTAAAACCTGCATGATCATATCGGCAGAAGGAAACTTGGGAAGAAGATATAAGAAATTAATAAAAAGCGACCCGTAGGGACTATCAGACATACGGGTAAGGGGCAGAGTGCCTTATTTATATATTTCATGCTGTGAATCAGTTACTATAAGACTGTCTTAAAGATCGGGGCGTGCCTGGGTGGCTCAGTCAGTTAAGCGTCTGACTTTGGCCCAGGTCATAGTCTCACGGTTCGTGAGTTCGAGCCCCGCGTCGGGCTCTGGGCTGACAGCTCAGAGCCTGGAGCCTGCTTCGAATTCTGTGTCTCCCTCTATCTCTGCCCCTCCCCCACTCACATTCTCTCTCTCTCTCTCTCTCTCTCTCTCTCTCTCTCTCTCTCTCCCCCCCCCTCCTTCAGGAGTAAATAAACATTAAAACAATAAGATAAAAAAGAAAGATCACAAAAAGAAAGGATCTGTCCAGTGAAACATTTAGGGTCCAAAATGCAGCCTCTTGTCCAGGGGGTAAACACTGAGGGTCTTTCTGTGGGTTGAGACTTTCTGTGACTTTCAGAATACCCGGGGTGGGGTTGCAGGGTCAGCGATGGGGGTTTCTCTCCTCCTCAGACGCTCGCTGGAGTCCAGAAGGAAGCCTTGGGGTGATGCAGCAGAGTAACCAGAAAGGTGTGGGGGGTGCTGTGGCCACATCCGAGCAGGTGGCCCTGGAGCTCAGTCCTGGATGGTGAGAAAATCCAGGGAAAGCACTCCAGGGGGAGACACAGGAAGTACACAGCTTGCGGGCAAGCAAAGCCTCGGACCTGGAGGGAAACAAGGGGAACCCGGAAAGACTGGAGCTGAGGACGAAGGTCATGGGGTGGGAAGGTAAGGCCCCGGCGGGTGTGGTTGGATCCTTTTGGTTCTGAATTTGGAGTTTTACTGGAGTTGGCATTTGATTCTCAATCCGATGAGAACACACCCGAGAGTTCTAATCAGGAGAGTGGCCTGAGCTGATTTACATTTTTAAAAAATCACCCTGGCTACTGGGGGGTGGGGGCGGGGGGGGGGCACGGATGGTTTGGAGGGAGAAGGATGGACGTAGGGTGTCCGGTCAAAAACAACTGGGGTTCCTCATAAACTTAAAGGAGACGTTTAAATTTCATTGCATAACCTACACACACAGTTTCCCCGCACAAAACTCAAGCGTGCGTCTTGATGCATTGTTACCTAGGATCACACCGGGTAACCACCACTCAGACAAGACGGAAGAGGGTTCCAGGTCCCCAGAAGGCTCCCTCGCGCCCTTCCCGGCCTCTACCCACATTCCACCGCTGTCCCGATTCCTGACCAGTCAGTCTCCCCACGGCGCTTTCAGCCCCCGTCGATGCCAGCTCAGCGCTGGTGAAGCTATGCCTGCCGGTGACCACCAGAGGGCAGTGCGACCCCACAGCTGGCCGGAGCCAGCAGGTGCCACTTCATTAAAAGGCCTGAAAATGCTGGGCTGCCCTCGAAAAGGTTCAGAAAGCACTGCCATCAGGCCGTGCCCATGCTTCAGCGATGGCTTCGACGAAATGGCAGCGCCGTTGACACTGCGTCCAGGCCTAAGACTTGATCCATTGACCTGCCGTGGCCACGATGGGGATCCCAGCAGACAGCTGTGTCTACGCGGAAAGGCAAAGGGACGCGACGGCGGCCACAGCCCTGCGAAGGGCAAGAACAAGCTGTTCCCGTGCTTAACGATGTGTGTGCGATCAGAGTTAAAGCTGTTTGGGAAAAAATGCCCGGATTTCTTTTTATATCCTGAAGTCCGTTCAAGGGCAGTGCTAAGCCAAATACAGCCAGATACGGACTGTAAAATCCAGCAGGGAGTATTTGGCCCCAGATGAAGTACTTGGTAAGCCCTGGCTGTGGGTGAGGTGCCCTTGCAGACCCCACCCCCTACTCCATGGGTAGCCGAGTTGGCAGAGTCCCTGGCCTCTTTGGCCGTGGCCCTCGGATCCTGCCGGCCACCGGGCGTGGTTGAATGAGAAGCTGCAAACGCAAGCCCGGCTTCTGACATCTATTAAGCACCTGCTCTGTCCCAGGCACTGGGCTAAGCAAGCCCTCGACCTGCATTAGCTTGTGCCAGTCTCACCACCGCCCGTGGCCCTGTCTGGAGACGAAGGATCGTGTGGTGATCAGGCCGTGGACACTGGGTTAAATCCCAGTTCTTCCTGTTACTATCTGCGGGAACTTCACCCTCTGGACCTCCCTCTTCAGCTGCAAAACGGGGGTGACAGTAGAACCCACCTCACGGGTCATCGACAGCACCAGATGCACACAGACACGACCAGCACTTGGAACACTGGCTCTCGGACTTTTCTGACTGCGTTCCGCAGTCAGAGAAGTCCATGTTCCATCAGACCGAGGACCACGTATGGATGTGTACGTGTGTGTGAATACGAATGTGTATGTATCGTGTGTGTCTAAAATAGGTTTCACAAAGCGATGCCCACCCATATTACCATGATGCATCCCGTTACATTCCATCCTGTTCTATTTCGCCCTTAAATGATGCAGGTCACGATGCACTAGATCAATTTCGCTCACAACCCATTGTTTGGAAAATACTAGTTTAGAACAAGGTTTGGCCAACGAAAGCTCATCATCCAATTAACTGCCGTCTTTGTAAGCCCCGTTTTACAGAGGGCGAAACTGAGGCCCAGAGAGGTGTTGTGGCTTGCCCCTGACCTTGCAGCTGGAATGTGGCAGAGCTTGGACCCCAACCCAGCATCTTTGACTGCTAAATTAGTGTTCTTGGGTCAAGGTTGCCCACTGGTGGCTCACACTTAAAACTTGGGAGATTTAATTCAAGATCTACTTCTCTCCAGAAACAGCGGAGGATTATGCCAATCCTGAGCCTGTGTGCACACGTGGTCAGCCGGAGCCGCCCCGCAGCTTCCCCTTTTCACTGCGGCTCCTCGCCAGGCTTGCTGTTTACCACAGTCCCCGCCACACCCTGTTGTCTCCCCACCACACCATTTACCATCACACGTGGCAGCTGCTTTTTTTCCATAGTGAAGAGATGCTTTTCTCTCAAAAGAGGACACGTAAAGGAAATTCCCTCCTGCAGAGCGAAGGGATGCCGGTACTCAGTTGTACAAGCTGTCTAGAACCCAGCTGACCTGGCCTTGGACCGGGCCAGGGAGGCAATGGTTTTTCATTAATATCACTCCCCGACGAGAGCCCTGGGCCAGATGGCAAAGCCAAGGGTTTGATCCCAGGCCGCGACTCTGGGTGAGAAGTGACTTGTTCAGGTTCAACCATGGCTCCTCCTTCTGCTGAACCTTCCCGAATCGAGAGGCTGGAAAGCTGAAAACTTCTGCAGGCTCCCTTACAGCCAGGGGTCTGGAGCACCGAAGGGTCCACAGATCAGTTGCGTTCACAAGAGACGTGTATTTGGTACTGCGTAAGTGTGTAAGTGGGAGAGAAGGGAGGCCGCGCCCAGGGCATCCAGCCTGCAGGTGCAGGCCAGAGCGAAGCTGGCGCCGGGCAGGACCCAGGAGCTGGGCAGCCGCTACCAGATGGACAGCGATGCTTCCTGATCCTGCGGGAGGAGCAGCCCGGCTCCTCGCCGCCCACCCCGTGGCCAGTCCCTCAGCGCGGCAGCCTCAGTCCTCCCTGCGATCCTGCAGACACTCATGTGTCGCATCCAACCAGGGAAGCAGCCAGATTTGGCCCATGGGTTTGGGGTAAGAAATGTATTATGGGGGGCGCCTGGGTGGCGCAGTCGGTTAAGCGTCCGACTTCAGCCAGGTCACGATCTCGCGGTCCGTGAGTTCGAGCCCCGCGTCGGGCTCTGGGCTGATGGCTCGGAGCCTGGAGCCTGTTTCCGATTCTGTGTCTCCCTCTCTCTCTGCCCCTCCCCCGTTCATGCTCTGTCTCTCTCTGTCCCAAAAATAAATAAACGCTGGAAAAAAAAAAAAAAAAATGTATTATGGGAGTTCGACCTTCTACAGGGGTCAGAGGAGTTCAGGAAGTGAAATTCTGAAAAGTGGCACCTGGAGTCACCAGTGAGGCATGTCCGGCCACCAAAGTGAGTCTGCGGAGAGGCTCCGGAAGAGAACCCGATTGGGGGGACGCTTGGCCTCTGCAGCCAAGCACCCGGGGTGGGCCAGGTGTCAGAAACAAGACCTGGGCGCAGCACGGAGGACAGCAGCGACACGCTGGAGCCCGAGGGCACACCTGCACCTGTCACCACCTGTAGCCACAGCGACCTTGCAAGAGAAGAGACGGCTGCTCCCCTTCCGCCTTCAAAATCTCACCCAAGTTCCTCTTTTGGTCAATTCCAGCTCCGCACCCTTCAAGGAAAGGGATTCTGGGAAACGTAGTTCCAGCCCCACCAGCTTGACTCAAGTCGCACTACAGACGGGTTTGCTCATGAAACCCTCGCGCTCTACCTGGCTGGGTGAATTCTGCTCTCGACAACTGACCTGACAGAGACTGCGGGCAATTCTGCGGTGGCGGCTATCGATGTTTTTGTCAACCCAAGGCCTTTTGTTTGCACAATTTCCTACCTTAGGAGCCTGCAGCCGAAGCAACCTGAATCTCACCTTCCCGGCCTTCCTTGCAGTTGCAACGTAAGCATGTGACCTAGACTCAACCAATCAGATACAGCCAGCTGCAGACTCAGCCAATCAAATACCCTCCAAATGGTATTTGCATTCAGACCCAGGGCAACCTGGGTTTACCCGATCCAGATGACGAAGCCATGGAATTCTGCAAAGTGCATTCGGAAGTGCGGGATGCAATCTAGCAAGGAGGCAGACGGGACATGCCCCGTGTCACTGGTGACAGTTGTAATGTCTGGGCCCAGTGACAGTGACGGGAACGTCCTGCCATGTAACCTGGACGTTGTTTCTGGCTGTGCAGTCTCCTAGCCAGTCTCTCTGGCCCTCCCTCCTGGAGATCTGTGAATCACATAATGCCCTTTTATAAACTCCTTTCCTGCTCAGATTACGTAAGGTGTTGTTTGCAACTAAAAACCTGACCACATTTAGGGGCGCCTGGGTGGCTCAGTCAGTTAAGCATCTGACTCTTGGTTTTGGCTCAGGTCATGATCTCATGGTTCATGAGTTTGAGCCCCACATCAGGCTCTGTGTTGACAGCTCAGAGCCTGGAGCCTGCTTCGGATTCTGTGTCTCCCTCTCTCTGCCCCGACCCCATTCACGCTCTCTCTCTCTCTCTCTCAAAAATAAATAAATGTTAAATACAACAACAACCCAACGCCCTGAACCCTTGAGTCTCAGTTTCCCAAGCTGCACTTGGAGCAGAACAATCCCCACCTCGTGGACAGTTGAGGGGAGTCAGGGAAAGGGGGCCCAGAAGGCATTTTGTAAACTGACCACGGTGCCCCAGACACTAGAGCAGTTTCATTCGATGGGTCACGGTGCTCATTCAGGAAGCAGGTGGTCCAGTTTGAACCCTGGCTATGGCACTGACCTGCTATGTGACTGTGGGCAAGTCGCATTCCCCATCCTGCCCCATGGAGTGATCAGAAGACCTAAAGATTAGAGCACGGGAAACCTCAGCTCAGGGCTCAGCATGGGGGCGGGGGGGGCGGTGAGCCCGCCCCAGTGATGCTGGAAGGTACATGGGTGATCTTTGCTTCCCTGGATTAAAGAAAGTAAATAATAATGTCGATGGTGTCCCGATGTGCCCTGGTATGAAAGTTGAAGTCTGGAAAACATTTCTGTGTTTGAAACACAACTCTGATTAATGCCACTCAATTGTAAATTTAAAAACGGTTAAAAGGGCAGGAGGCGCCCGGGGGGCTCTGTCAGTTCGGCGTCTGACTCCGGATTTCAGCTCAGGTCCTGATCTCACAAACTGTGAGACCAGGCCCCGCGCTGGGCTCTGCACTGACATCAGGGAAGGAGCCTGCGTGAGATTCTCATCTCCCTCTCTCTCTGCCCCTCCCCCACTTGTGCCTGTGTGTGCACTCTGTCAAAAATAAACATTTTTTTTAAAATGGTTAAAAGGGCAACGTTTGTTGTATTTTACAACTTTTTTTTAACGAAATCAATAATGTACTATACCAAAAATCATTGGATTACACACTTCAAGTGGGTAGATCCTACGGTATGTGAATTGCAACTCAATAAAGCTGTTAAACCGCCCACATGGCTTCCCATCCCTTTCCCATCCCCCAACTTCTCTCCCTCTCTCCCTCTCTGAGCTCATCGTCGCCCGCCCCCACCTGGGATCCCTCCATTCTGGCCTCCCTGGCCGGCCTTCCCTCCCCGCAAGAGGCCGGGTCCCCGCCTCAGGCCTCTTGCGTGCCTTCTTCCTTCTGCCCGGGATGTTAGCAGCTCTCGGCTCTGCTGCGCCTTAGATCACTGAGCAGCCTTCCTTGACAGACGCCCAAGCCCCACCTCCGGGAGTGGGAGGTCGTTATTCCGGGATAGCAGGTAGGGTCTCACCAGTCACCGGTTTATTTCACATCTTGCTGGGTGCTTCTAATGATCTGCCAGCATTAACGACCGCTGCCCTCGTCGTCACGGCTCGGTACCCCTCCTTCAGGTTTCTGCTCGCCGTCCAGCTCCCTGGGGGGGCCGTGCCCAATCACACCCTGCCTCCCTTACTCACCTGATGCAACACCGTCCGGCCTAGGACTGCATCATATGCGTATTTGCTTCCCGTGGAGAGTCAGAGGGAGGAGGAGAGAGGCCGTTCAGTGCTGTGTCCTCAGTGCTTAGTTCATGCCGTGTCCGGGGAAGCAGCTGTCACCCGAATGAACTTTGGCCCAGCTTCTCTCTGTCCCCGGTGGTCCTGCTCGGGCTCTGTGGGGCTGCAGTTCTAGGCGGCGGCCACCAGGTGGCGAGAGTGCCCAATCGCCTTCCAGGCCGCGGCAGCAGGCCCTGCCCCCAAGCCAGGCCACTGGTCAAAGTAGCGAGGGCCATGGCCGTGGCGGACCCCACTGTGTCCTCCTTCTTCTCCTTTGTAGATTCGAAGTCATCGGGCATCGGCAGGCACTCGACCGGGACTAAAGCCAGAGAGGAAGGCCCTGCAGCCCTGTCCTCCCAAGTCCCCCTCCTCTCGCCTAGCCACTCACAGACCTTCTGGTGCAGCCTCGGGGACCCCGGGGCCACTGTTTGGGGACCGAGGACCCGTGCACTGGAGGCTGTGACATGCACGGTCTTCTTACATCCCAGGGTCACGTGTCCACAGGGGAACAAAGGGGCCCCAGACCTGAGCCTTAGGGAACAAAGCCCGAGGCCTCAGGTTAAGTAAAAAAGAAAACCAACACAGCAGGTGGGGGGGGGGGGGTCAGGTGCTGCCCGTTTCTGTTCCAAAAGGAAGGAAACCTGCCTCCCCGCGAGGGTCTGTAAATACAGACTGAGGGATGCGGAAGAGGGGGCCCTGGGAGAGCCAGCGAGGCTGGGAGCACACCCGTGGTTTTTCAAATTTGAGGCATGGACCTAGCCCCATAAATAGCAAATTCAACATTTTTTTAAAGGCACCGGTTTCTCTACCGCTGAGTAAGCCATGTTATCCTCTGGTGTCTCTCCTCTCTGGGAGGCTGCAGCGGTGACCGCTGGGGGCAGGGTCCGGGGGCCGAGGTGTCCCTGCTCAAATGTCACCCCAACTCTAGGAGCTCTGTGTCCTTCCAAGCTCTCGGGACACAGCAGTGACCGGATCAGCCTTCCCCTCACAGAGCTCACGTTTGAGTGGGAAGTCATAAATATGTATGAACTTTGCTCAAGGACATGAAAACCAGGAAGAGACAGAGGATAATGGGGGGAGGGGAGTGGCTGCTTCAAGAGGTGACGTCTGAAAGCTGATGCCAGCGACAGAGGGTGTGCCGGGCCAAGGGCACAGCAAGTGCAAGGGCCCCGGGGGCCGAGGCTGGAGCCGGCTTGCTGGAGCTAAAAAAACGGGGCGACAGTGCGGTCCTGCTCACAACCTCCGCCTCTTCCCCTAAAGGGGGCTGCGTCCCCCGCCCCTCTGTGGACTTCAAATGGTAAGGGAGGGTGCCCATCCGTGCCCAATGAAAGGAAGCCGAACAAATTTTTAACTCAAAAAAAGACAATGCCCATTTACTGGAAAGAGCACTTTAATAGGAGTCCAATTAGAGTCTTTCACCAGCTCCATGGCCTTGAGCTACTTTTTTTTTAATACTTATTTTGAAAGAGAGAGAAACAGAGAGAGATACTAAGGGCAAGGAAGGGAGGGGCAGAGAAAGAGAGAATCCCAAGCGGGCTCCGCATTGTCAACGCAGCGCCCGATACGGAGCTCGAACTCACCAACTGACCTGAGCTGAAATCAAGAGTCAGGCGCCTAACCAACTGAGCCACCCGGGAGCCCCTGAGCTAGTTACTTCTTTGGGCCTATCTCTAGACAAACCCATGGCGGGTGACATTAGGATGGTGAACAGCCCCTTCTGGCTTGGCTTACACCACACGAACGCGGTGGGCCTCAGACCCCGGGACGTCCGGCGCCCTCTACACCGAAGGAGCAGCCACGCCCCCACCTTGCGGCTCGTCAGCCACGCGAAGCTCGCAGCGTCTTCGTACCCACTGGTCCCCGTCTGGGACGCTCACCCAACTCATCTTCCCGCAGCCAAGCTCTTCGTTCTGACCTGGGGTCAAAGGTCACCTCCAAAGACAAGCCCCAGAACAGTCCCAGTGAAGAGCAGCCACCTGTCAGCCCTCGGTCCTTTGAACATATCCCCATCGTGTTCCTTCCACAGCAGTGGTCAGCGCACGGCCTGCGGCTTGACTCCAGCCCATTCCCTGCTTTGGTATGGCCTGTGAGCTGAGAATGGGGTTTACATTTTTTAAATGGTTGAACAAGAAACATCTTGTGACCCAGGACAGTTAAATGACCGGGGTGTCCCTGAGCAGAGCGGGGGGGAGGGGTCACACGCTCCCCAGGGAGCTCGCCTAAGCTCAGGCCCGCCATCCAAGCCACAGAAAGACCGTCGCCTCCCCTCTCGCTGTCTTGCTAAGACTGGTCAGGATTTCCCCCTCGTTTCTCGGTCTCTGTCAGTAAATTCCAAGGAGCCGGGGCTTCCCGGGAAAAACGCCCACCGGGGGCCCTTAACTTCCAGGGTGCCCGCCGCCCGTAGGGATCCTTCCTGTGCTCTCACGGCCCCGACTCCTGTGCTGGGGCGTGCGAATCGGACACGGCCATCCCGACCAAATGGAAAACTGCGAAGTTGAGGACGACCGAGCCATTTTTCCAAAACAGTTTAATTAAAAAAAGGTGAAGAATCTGAAAAAACCGGGGGGAGGGGTGGAACCCAAAAAAGCACACCGTGGGAGTGCACTGGCTCAGTCACAAAGAAACGCCGTCATCGAAAAAGATATTTAAGTTTAATACAAATTTTATACAAAGAAAATGTGAAAAAATACTTCCATATGCTAAAAGCAATTAGGCTTCGCAAATAAGGCCAGCTAGGCTATTTTTTTTTTTGACACCTGCAATTCACAAATGTTCTTTCTCTCTTCTTCTTCTATACTCTCTTTTTAGTTCTTCTCTAATATGTATGGGGAACTAGCTGGAAACTGTACAATTCACATCCTCTTATCAACAATGAAGAGAAAGTAAACAGGACTAAAATATACAACAGAATGTACTGGAATGATACCGTACAGTTAATTTTCTCATATACATACATCACCTTTTTGCTTTGTTCAATGCGTTTTGTTCGACACAACATACAAAATGGTACTACCGTATACGTAGTGTGACAGGGAGCGTGGCCGGTGTCTGGCATTCTCTCCCACTGCCTTTGTTTCATGCTTCCATAAAAACGTAAAATCCCATCGTATAAATAATACATACATGCTTCATCCCGGACTCCCATGTCCTCTGCGTGCATCCTGCCTTTGAGTTTCTCACTTCCGAGAGGCACAGCATCTCTTACCAAGTATGTGTGAGTGTGTGTAAAAGGAACCACAAAGCAAAGAAAAGACTCCTCTTTGTTCCAGAGCTTAGGACGCCTAACACTTTCTCTGCTCTCTTCGGCCGAGCTGAGCGGGGCTTGCTTCTTCTGTGTATCTTCTGTAAACAAGGACCTGATTTCTTCCCTTTTCGAGTAGTCATTGCCGAAATCACACAAAATAAACTAGCTTCTCCCTGTCCTTCGGGGCCAGAGAACTTGCATTTTATAACACAGTAACGTAGTATTGGAAAGGGGCCAATGGCTTGACGTGATGTGCCCACGACGGCACAGATTCTGTGCCGAAAACTCCTGATTCCAATGTGCTGCATACAGACGTATGAATGAAAACGGCTCACTTTCCCCCGGGGCGTCCAAGGACGAGGGCCTGTGTGCCACGGCGATCCTGGGGCCTAGTCACCATGCCACAGGGACAGCCGGGCTGACCAACCATCCCTCCTCCTCCAACGTCAAAACATTCCTTTTGTGGTTGGGTGTTTCTTGTTTTTTTAATCGTTTTTTTCTTTCTTTCTTCTTTTTTTTTTTTTTTATAAGTTAAAGTCAATACAAATATAAAAAGGGGAAGGTCCTCTAGGTTCAATGACATCCACAAATTGTACATTATTTACATCTAAAGCATAGATTTCGTGTGGGTCAAACAGTCCTCAGTCACTGCTAATGCCGGACGCACTGTAGTGTGGGCTGCCCTCCGTGCCGAGGGCCAAGGCCAAGTCGGGGTGTCTGGAATTCTCAAGTCTGAAGGAGGCTCTCCTGTCTCAGGTTTCCTTGCCGCTTCCTGTTGCCCTGGTGTCTGGTTTCTTTTTCCTCCACGGGGTGGGTGGCTTGTGTCGCGACTTGTCCCTAGTCCCAGAAGGTGTCCAGCCGAGACTCTTTCGGGAGGAGGCTCTTCGAACTGGCACTGGCGTTGTGCTCGGAGCGTGTGGATCCTCGCTTCTCGTCGCTGCTGCCCCAGCAGCTAGACTTACTGCCCCGGGAATGGTCTGTGGAGGAGAAGCAACAAGAAGCGACGTTGAGCCTTCCCGCCACCTCCACCGCAGCAGAGCCACCCGGCCCCCTGCCCCGCGGCTCCCCTCCGGGCGGCCTCCCGCCGCCTCCCAGCGCGCGTGGGTCTCTAGAGCACAACTCTACGGCCGGTGAGACAAACCCAAGGGCATCACATCACAGAGAATCGAGATGGGTGATGAGGGCACCGAAGTGCCCAGGGAGGCACCTCTCACGCGGTACCTGGAACCGCAGACCCGCGGCCATGACAGAAGGACACCAAGCACTCAGGTGCTTCTGTGTCCACGCCGGATGCTGGAAAAAGGTACCAAGATGTGGCGATATTTTTCCTTCCTCATATTAGAATTTCTTCAGTCAATTTACAGACAACTCGAAAAGCAGACCTATAACCAAACCACCTAAGGGAGAGGATCACAGAGGAGGAGGAAGAGGAGGAAGAGGAGGATGAGGAGGAGGAGGAGGAAGAGGAGGAAGAGGAGGATGAGGAGGAAGAGGAGGAAGAGGAGGATGAGGAGGAGGAGGAGGAGGAGGGAGAGGCCAGAATGGTTATGTCCGGCTGGACACACACACCCACGGACTCCCATCAGGGACAGGCTGCAGGGTCCCTGGAGGATACAGAACCAGAGTTAAGACCCAGGACAGCTTCGAGGACGCGTGACCACAAAAAGCTCAACAGTGGCTGAGAAGATCCGAGGCAGGTGAAGGAAGAGGCAGAGGAGGGAGTCCGTAAGCTGCCACGCAGCTCAGCTCAGGCCAGCACGGGTGACGGCAAGGGACCCGTCAGCATGCCAAGGCCCCATCAAGCCTGGGATCATCTGCCAAGTTCAGAGAGGCTGGGATGAAATTTTGTTTTTAAGTTTCTGGAGGTGGGATGGTAATATTCAAAGAAGCCAACGGTCAAGCTCGGGGACAGAATCAGAGTCAGAAAGAGACCAGATCAGAGCCGGGGAGTGCCATTTCTTACCGCCTGGTACCAAGGAACGTGTACACTTAGTCACGTGTTCCTGTTTTGGAAGACAAGTGGCAAAGAGAGAGAGAAAAGTCTCCAAGGTGATGTGTTCATTCGGGAGACTTCTCTTTGGCCATTTGCATCAGTGACCAAAAGGGGGCAGTATTCTGGCAGGCAGTCCTGAATCCACCTCCTCTTCCTGGTTCTTCCCTACCGGTGAAGCCTACGCGGATGGTTCTTCTCGAAGGTCTCTGGGAAGCGGTGCGCTCGGTCATCGTCCAACAGGACAAAAATCCCACAACGGTGCAGTCAGGTGAAGGCAGACACCGGGCCTGAGCTCAGCACGGCACCTGCACCACGGACCGGGCCGGCCACCGGCCACGGGACCTGGGCCCTCACGCAGACGGGACAAGGGGCACTGGCTGGTTCGGCCAACCACCGCAGGGGAGAATCGGGACCTCTATGGACAAGGCCAAGGCTGATCCCTTCCACGAAGCACACCGTACACTCTGGCTCTCGTCTCCTACCGCGGTTTTCAGCGGCCACGAGAGGCCCAGCTGAGAAGCGCGGAGGGCAGAGCGAGACGCGCCGCTCACAACGACAGCAGAAAACAAGACGACGACGCACGCACGCATGCACAGCACGAGGCTTCCGCGGGTCCCGGCTGCGTCGGTGAGGCGGGGCGTACTTCCCCTTCTGGGCTGGGTAGCCGGGGCATGGCCGGGGCGCAGGCGGGATGCTTGCCACACAGCTGCCGTGGGCTGAAGAGACGCGGCCCAGGCAGCCTCGGTGTCCGTCAGGACGCTCAGGTCGCCACAAGCCAGGCACCGGCTACGCACTCAGCACCGTTAGCCCTATTCTCTCCGCGCCACTCTCCGACCCGACGCCCTCACAGCGACGAGGGCTTCTTGTCCTAATGGGCATTTTTAAACCACGAACGGGGTGGTCACTGGACGCAGCGCTGCATTACAGGCGGGAAGCGAGGTACCCGATGGCGCAAAAGCAACTCTGTAGGCCAGATTCTTCAGCATGTTGGAAACGCAATTCTCAGAACCACCAGCTCTGCCAACAGCCTAATCCGACCAGCAAAACCAGAGGGGGGAGAACCACACTAAGGCGGGAAACAGCACCCAAGGAATCCGGATTCTTTTGGGGGAATGAAAACTCCTCTACCGCCAAGCCTGACGGAGGACAAGGCCGGGAGGGGAGGGCAAGGAAGGTGCCGCGGTGAGGACTGAGGAAGGGGCTACAGATGACGTATCGAGTGACCAACGTCCTCAGCCACGATGATGGGACCCCAACAAATAACATCTGGAAACGAAGAGCCAGATATTAGTGATATGAAAGGAGTTTCAATAAAATAAGGGGTACGGTGAAGAGCTTGGTGGGGAAATCACGAAAGGTATGACAAGAGAAGGAAACAGAAACTCCAGGAGAGAGCACAGCCGTGCCAGAACGGAACCGTCATCACGGCACTCGGTGGCCGGGGCAACGCACAGCACGCTCAGGATGGCGGGCACCCGGATTGAAGTTCTCCGGCTTGGCCCACTGCCGAGCGTGGGGCGGTTAAGGGTCAGAATGCGCCTGTTCTCAACCTCGAGGAAGGGAAGTCACAGCGAAGCAGAGGGCGGTCTCAACACGGTCAGGGGGGGGGGTGTGGGGGGGGGGGGCACCGAGAGAGGGGTCCACAGTCGCTGTCGCTAGCGCTCAAATCCAGAACTAAAGCATGAGTGTTGTTCTTGACCCATGGAACCTCCAGAGCACAGAAATGGTGACATCCATCATTTGGGAGGAAGGGGAGAAGAGCGGTCATCAGTGACCCCAACCCTCACCTTCATAAACCAGAAGTCAGCAAGCAAGGTCTAAAACTAACGCTCAGAAATAGGACAACAGGGAAATACGTTATTTGTAAGGAAGGAGGGAAGTACCAGAGACATCACTGGGGACAGGGCCTAGGAACTGTCTCTGTACTAGAACTATAAACATGTTTTACTTCGAAATCTTAAAACTATTATTTACTTGGTGGGGGGGGGGGGGGGTGCCCACAGAGAGAGAGAGAGGGAGAGAGAGACAATCCCAGGCAGACTCCACGTTATCAGCACAGAGCCCGATGTGAGGCTTGAACTCAGAAACCATGAGATCGTGACCTGAGCAGGAATGGAGTCAGATGCTTACCCGACTGAGCCACCCAAGCGCCCCTAAAATCTTAAAAGACAAGCAAATAGCAAGGAGGCACGTACCCCCACGGAACCTTTCTCCCGCCCCCAGACTCCTCACCACACCCTCCCGGCACCAGTAGGCACGGAGAACCCCGGTGTGTCCAAAGCCCTCTTTCCTCCACAAGGTTTCATCTGCACGGTCACCAACATCAAGAGCTGGCGGAAGTTAGACGTACGAGGAGTTCGAAGAGGACAGCGAACGAGTCAGCGTTTCTGCTCTGACACAACTACCGGCTTGGGTGAGAAATAGAGGAAGGGGGAAGACAGAGGACACCGTCCTGACTGGGCCCCGGGCACCTCCGTCTCCCTCCTGCTCACACTCTGGGCTGTCGCGGCAACACTTCCTGGAAAACGCTCCCTCTCTTCCAGTTTCTGACAGGGAGCACCATGGTGCTCCCCCTCGGCTAATATGCCTTCCGTCCCGCCTCGTCCCGAGTCCGAAACGCGGACGCCTCCTGAGTGCGGTCCCGGATGCACCTCTTCCTTTCGCCAAGACCCGTAGAGAAGGTCCCTCCTGCTGAGGACACCCTGGGATTCTAACCTTGTCTCTTTGCGAGACAAGGTCTCAAAACACCATTTCGAATTTAAAAGGTCCGCGGTTATTCAGGGCTTAGGGCTCGGTGGTGACCGGACCGAACGAGTCTTACGGACACGTCTGCCTGGGCTGGGGAAGGAGGCAGGGCAGCCTGGAGGCCGTGCCGTTGGTTCAATATGGTGGCCACTAGCTCCGCGATGCTATTTAAATAAAGTAATATAAAATGTTAACTTCTATTCCTCAGTTACGTCAGCCACAGTTCAAGGGTCCGACAGCCATGTGTGCAGGCGGCTACCACAGGGAACAGGGCGTATACAGAACCACGCCATCACTGCAGAATGTTCTAGGGGAGAGCACCGCTCTAGGGGCAGATGCAGGGCGTCAAGGAAAGAAGCTGGGGGCACAGGAGGATATTTAAATGCCCAGGGAAGGAAGCAGCTGAACACGACATCTGGCTATGACAGAGGCTGGATACGGAAAGGCCGGCGAGGCTGGAGGAAGGCGTGAAGGAGGCCTGGGTGCTGGAAGGGGAGGCGGGGCCTGGCTGTGCTCCCCGGAAGGAACAGGCAATGCCATGTGCTGTCAGTGACATTGGAGGGACGGGCTGGGAGCTTTGAAACCGAGAACTGCGGAAGCTGCCCTTGTGGAGAGTGCAAACAGAGGCTGAAATGCAACAAATTTGGTAAGATGACCAGGCAGATGGAAATGCGTGCTTCTGAGGTCAGCGGTCAAGATCAGCGTGTGTGGTGGAATGAGTGTGTCCCGAGTGATCTTCTCCGGCTGAGCTCCAATGCTGGCGGCAGGGGAGTTAAGAGATAGATGGCTGGGGTCTGAGCAAGGCAAGGTTTTGCCAAATGGACATGTGGAGAAAACCAGAAGGTGTGGGAGACTGGGTTCCATTAGCGAGGGTGCTGCTGGGATGAGCCGTGGAAACCAAGCTGGGGAAGGAGGGAGGTGAGGAAAGGAAACAGTTAATAGATCTGGAAGCAGGGGCAGCAGGGAGAAGCCACATCTACAGCCCTGACTTTTCCCAGACATCGGTGCCTTATTAGCTGAGCCACACAAAACAGCCAACCGTTTTTGACTCACGATTTCCTAGGGGTCAACTTAAGTATTCCCAACGCAGCGGGTGAGAGCACGTGTGGGGTCAGAGAATTCTGGACTGAAGTCCAGGCTCCAGTAGTTAAGTCACTGAGTTACTTGTGCATGTAACTTAACTTCTCTGGGCCTCAACGTCCTCGTCTGCATAATGGGAACAGTAACTTCTCTCACCGAAGTTGGGAATAAACACAATGAAGTGTCCAACCGCTTCATGCTCTTCTCCTAAGCACCCATTAAATGCTCTTCTGACTTCCCTTAAAGCTCCAGAAGACAGGGGCGCCTGGGTGGCTCAGTCGGTTGAGCGTCCGACTTCGGCTCAGGTCATGATCTCACGGTCCTTGAGTTCGAGCCCCGTGTCGGGCTCTGTGCTGACCGTTCAGAGCCTGGAGCCTGTTTCGGATGCTGTGACTCCCTCTCTCTCTGACCCTCCCCCGTTCGTGCTCTCTCTCTGCCTCCAAAATAAATAAACGTTAAAAAAAAAAAAAAAAAAACTCCAGAAGACAGGAGTTGTCTGCCTTGTTCACCCCTAAATCCTCAGCCCTAGCACAGAACCTGGTCCCAGAGACACTCAACAAACTCTCACATGCCTCCAACCCTCTGCGAGAAGCCTAGCGCCATGCATTCTCCAAGAACCTAAAGCGGAATTCAGGATCTTGCCCTCCCTCCCTTCCCCGATCCCGCCCCCCTCCCTGTCCCCTCCCCCCCATCCTGTCACCGAGGGACTCCTCCAAGATTATTTTCTCTGCCTCCACCCAACCAGTACCAAGTCACCAACATCTTCTGCCCCTGGGCTCGGGAATACCTCGTCACCGAGAAGTGCAATAGGGCAGATCTCCCAGCCAGCGTCCCGTCTGCAGTCCCGCTGGATGAGACAGATTCCATACTGCACGCCGCCCTCCATAGTTCCCAGCTCCGAGCTTATCCCACCTCGCTGCTCAAAACCTCAACAGCGCCCCCTGTCGGAAGCCATGGTCCCCCTACCCTGGGCCTCGCTCACACCACCTGGGCAATTCTGACCCGTCCACAACCCTCCTACAGCCTGCGTATTCCAGGTTTTTACCCTAAACTCATTTTAAACTTCAATAAAAAAGGAACTGTTACATCGCTACCTAGATCGCGGGCAGAAAATCCAAAATCCTCACCACAGATAGAGGGCAGCTCTACAAATACACATAATGAAAACCAAACCGTAGTCTTAAGGT
Source organism: Lynx rufus (assembly GCF_022079265.1). NCBI lineage: Eukaryota > Metazoa > Chordata > Mammalia > Carnivora > Felidae > Lynx > Lynx rufus. Next base: position 13,982,776 of record NW_025814896.1, on the reverse strand, counting down.
CCAGGTAAGTCTTTGCGAAAAGGAGAAACTAGAAAATATCAAAGAGATGTGCAAGGCATCTTAGCGCTAAACTCAACTGTTCTCTGAGATTTAGTCAGGGGACTGAAGGCAAGGTAGGTTTTCAATAGGCGGTTCAATCGTATTTAATGCCAAGTTCTCATTCTCCCTCAAGTCAGCTCCTCCTACTCCCTCTTAGCCCCGCCCTCCATCTGAATCCCAGTCTCCAGCCCCCTGGGGAAACCGTCCCCACCTATGCGAACAAAGGACATCAACTTCTTCCTTGGCGCACTTAATACAGAGACAGGAAATAAAATGTGCGGCTTTCAGCTTAAGGGAATCATCCAAAGGAGAAAAAGATCCTGGAGCTAAGGGACCTTCAAGTAAGCAAATTGTCCTCAACGGGGGCACCCTCTTTGAACCCTCTGGAATCACCCAAAACTCGGAAGGATGCAGGAAAATGACCCTCTGGGCGAGAACACAGGGTAGCTCAAACCCCACGTAAGAGGAAAAACTAAAAATTTCAGTCTCAGAAAACAGCCCAAAACAGCCTACTGGGTTATTCCCCAAGAAGAAAGGTTTCTACAGAAACATCATCCACCTAAAAAGTTTCTTTTCCCTAAAGACTCAAGTGCCCTCATCCACTAACTGCGGATGCTGGGACCTCAGGAACAGAGTTCCAGATGGTTTAATTTACTGTGGTCATTTCCCCGAGGGCAGAAGAAATGCCCGAGCTACATGCACACCTCTACCCCACCCCAGGTCAGCAATAGAACCCTCTTTTATGTGGGACCCCCATAAATAAAACAAATGGAGGTAAATACTGATCAGTTTGGAGGGTGCCTGAAAGCTACCTTGCCCAGCCACTCCCTCGCCCCCCCCACAATGACCTGCCCAGGGCACCCCCAAAGATCCCTAAGGATCCACAGTGGTTCGAAAACCACTGCCATAAACCCTTAAAGATCTCCCTGAGAAAATGGCTTCCCCTCTGCCCGTGAGGAATGTGAGAGCACCGTTCACCCACCAGGGGGCAACATACCAGAGCCTTGGTTGGAGCCTAAGAGAATGGAGGAGGGCGTCTCCCTGGAGCCAGAAAGGTCGAGGGTCTAAAAATACAAAAAGAGAGAGATGGACACAAGGCACGGGGGCCAATGTAGCCCCCCAGGGAAGCCCAGGGATCCATGGGGGTGCTCATCACTGCCCCCAAGGCACCTTTGTGCCCTCTGCCTGGTATGCTCAGGCAGGGGAGGCCAGGTCAGCTGGGGTGGCCCTACACCTGTGCTCTGTCTCCCAGAATGAAGAGGGTGGAACACAGCAATGGGGTGCGCCCTTACTCAACTCTACAGCCTTAGCTTCTAGAACATTCACTGTGCCCTCAACTTCCTTCACTGACCTACCTACCGTCCAGATTTGTGCCACATCCAAAAAGGAGGTATATTACTTCAAAACTATGTCAGCTCGCTTTCATTGCACATTAACCTCTTACCAGGCTATATTGTCAATGAAATCAAAGGGTTTTGATGGCATAAGAACTTAATTCTTCTCCTAAGACACACTGAAATAAATACATGATGACTACGCATGTAAAACATGATCAATGTGCCACCGAAAATACCTTCTGCAGACGACCCATGTTGCATATGCCACACACTGGGAAGTAGGGGGTGCGACCTCTCCTGGCCAATATGGCAGCTACTAGCACCGTGTGACCGCTTGTATCTGAATTAATTAAATAAAATGTCAAAGTGCGAGAGTCTCTGCTCACACCAACCCTCCAAGGGCTCAACAGCCACGTGTGGCTAGTGGATACCATACTGGGCAGAGCAGACACAGAACACTCCCATCATCACAGAAGGTTCTACTGGACAACACTGTGATAAGCTTTGAGAGTCCCCAGAGAGCAGCTGCCGAATCACACGAATGTCAACTCGGGCTCCGCGTCGCTCTGTCCCTGCCCGCATGCCCACTGGTGCAAAGGAGGCCTGCTAAGCCTGTCACCCCCACCAGTAGTCTGGCTGCCCCACCTCGAAGACAGACCTCCCACAACATGGGACTTGCAGAGGAGACAGGCATGGGGACGGGTCCTGAGGCGCCACCTGGCCCTAAGTGTTGGTGTCACTGGCCAAAGGCGAGCAGCTTACTCACCGAGCTGCTGTCCTTGCTTTTCTCCGTGGGAGGCTCCTTGTCTTTCGAGGTGCTGGCGGCATCCGTAGGGGCCGCCTGTGTGCCAGAAGACTTGTTTAGTGTTTCTGTGTTTACCTCGGCGTCTGCTTCCTGCTGAGGAGCAGTAGCTGGGGGGGAACGGAAGAGAGAGGCCACGTATAAGCTGAGGGCCGCGGCTTCCGGAACCACAGGAAGCCGCGCACTGCACGAGGCCATGCCATCGCTCGGAACAACTCTGACCCGACCGCTGTCTGTAACAGAGGCACCTCTGCTCAGCCCCACCCAGGAGAACAGGCCCAAAGTGGCCAGGACTCCAAAGTTTTCCAGAAGCTGAAATTCCAGACATTGTGTGAAAATATGTGAATTTTTAGTAGTCCATTAATTCAAGTTTTGTTAAGTCATCCCAGACCCAAAAGCATGGCGGGAGAACAAATGAAGCCCGTCAGCAGAGCCAGCCTGGAATCGGGGATCCAGAATTACTCATTTCACAATTTCTAATTTTAGATCCATTTTATCCCCGTAGACTTCCTTCCTTCCGAGGCAGGGCTGGGAAACCCGTGTGAAAAAGACACGATGGCAAAGACAGAGTCTCTGGAGAGGGTAGGAGCTTGGACAAACTGAAAAAGAGCATTTGAGAGGAATTTCAGAAGGACGGACATTATGATGCCACAAAGAAAGGAAAACTGAAGGACATTTTGGCCATCTTGTCATAACAACAACAATGGGTCATCAGACACATTACAGAACATAGGAGAATTTAACTCTACCGCTAGAAGAGATTTTAAAGTAGCCATTAGGGGGGCACCTGGGTGGCGCAGTCGGTTAAGCGTCCGACTTCAGCCAGGTCACGATCTCGCGGTCCGGGAGTTCGAGCCCCGCGTCAGGCTCTGGGCTGATGGCTCAGAGCCTGGAGCCTGTTTCCGATTCTGTGTCTCCCTCTCCCTCTGCCCCTCCCCCGTTCATGCTCTGTCTCTCTCTGTCCCAAAAATAAATAAACGTTGAAAAAAAAAAAAATTTATAAAGTAGCCATTAGGATGACATCTCCCTAAAGGACAAAGGACCCAACAACGTATAGTTCAATACTGCCTTTTTAAAATAACGAAATATACAAGATCTCTCTAGAGCGAGAGCTGGCAAACCAGTGCTACCTGTTTTTGTGAATAAAGTTTTACTGGAACAAAGCCTCGCCCACCACTTTCACCTTGTCTATGATTGTCCTCTCCCTAAATCAGTACAGTAGAGCAGCTTCGACAAATCGTAAAATATTTATCCTCTGGACCTTCACAGAAAGCATTTGCCAACTCCTGGCCGCTGGAGTGCTTCTTAGTCGTGGTCACCTATCACCTTCCAATTTTTGCCAGTGTGAAAGACACACTGCCTTGTCGTATTATTCATGTTTTTTTTTTTTTAACGTTTTACTTATTTTTGAGAGAGAGACAGTGAGACAGAGAGTGAACAGGGCAGCGGCAGAGAGAGGGAGACACAGAATCTGAAGCAGGCTCCAGGCTCCGAGCTGTCAGCACAGAACCTGACGCAGGGCTCCATCTCCTGAACAGTGAGATCATGACCTGAGCTGAAATCGAACACTTAATAGCCTGGGCCACCCAGGTGCCCCTATTTATGTAATTTTAAATTAAATTCTTCAAAATGGAAAGTAATAAACTAATAAAGCTAATACTGTTTGTCAGAAATACAAGCTAACTGTAAAAACTCTTGATTTCGGCTCAGGTCATGATCTCGGCTAAGGTCATGATCTCGCGAGGCGTGGGACGAGCCGTGAGTTGGGCTCTGTGTTGACGGCACGAAACCTGCTTGGGAGTCTCTCTCTCTCTGCCCCTCCACCGCTCGTGCCCGCAAACATATTCTCTCTCTCGAAATAATCCAACTTAAAAAAAAATAATTAAAGAGCAGGATTTCTCAGTATCAGTACGACTGACATTTAGGGCCAGATCATTCTTCCGCACGGGGGCGGGAGGAGGGCCTGTCTGGCGCACCGTGCGGGGTTCGGCAGCAGCATCCCTGGCCTCTGCCCTCCGGAGGCCGGCGGCCCGCCCCTCGGTTAGGATGACCACACACTGTCTGTGGTCACTGCCGGTGTCTCGGGGTGGGGACCAAAATCACCGCACCGAGAACCACTGCCACATAAAACGACAGTCCGGCAAGTAACAGAAGGAGGCCCCACGTTCACAACAGCCGTGCCTCAAGCGTCTGCCGGGCGCGCGCACGCTGCCCGCTCGTGCGTGACGGTCACGGTCGTCCGGCGAGACCCGCCAGGGCAGGCCCCGCGTGGCCATACCTGACTGCGTACAGGACTTCATGTGCTCGGGCCAGTGGGCCTGCTGGCAGGGGTAGTCGCAGTAGCTGGTGTTCCAACAGCAGTAGAAGATGGCCTCCTTCTTGCAGTTGGCACACCACTGCTTCTTCTTGGTCTCGTCCACCGCCTGCTGCTTCTCCAGCTCCAGCTGCTTCTTCACCTCGGCGATGAGCCGGTCCCGCTCCTGCTCCAGGCTCTGCCGCATCTCCGCCATGGTCAGCTCTGACGGGCGAGGGGAGAGGACATCGGCTGCATCACTGGTCCCCCCACCCCCCGCCCGGGGCTTGGAGACGTTCACACCAGATCGGAAAGGGAGTCCAGGACGGGGATTCCAACAGACACGGGTGCGGGTCCTGGCTCGGAGGGGGCTCAGCTGTGCGACACTCCCCCCGCCCCCCGGCCCCCAGGCGAGTAACGTAGCCTCGCCAAGCCCCACCCAGTATCTGCATCTGTAAAGCGAGCGTTCGTCACGTGATCAGACAGAGCTGCGCGGGGAGAGAGAACGCCAGGCGCCTAGCACGCAGGGAGCCGGAGCCCCACGGGGATCCTGGGGGAAGTCGTCAAATAAACCCGTGACCCAATTTCCACGAAGCCCACTCTGAGTTTTGTCACCAGCATGGACTTTTCTAGCAACCAAATACTACAAGGCACCTCGTGTCGCACCCTGGATCAACTCACTTCACCTTCATACTAATCCTGGGAGACCAGCTCTAACCACACCGTTCCTTTCGGGGGCGCCCAGGCGGCTCAGTCGGCCAAGGGTCGGACTCTTGCTTGCGACTCAGGTCATGATCTCATGGTTCCTGAGTTCGAGCCCCATGTGGGGATCCCTGCTTGGGAGTCCTCACCCCTGCCCCCCCCTCCAAAATAAATAAGCTTTAAAAAAAAAATCCCTTTCATAGATGAGGAAACTGAGGCATACAGCCAATAAGGGCACAGCTGGCACTAGAGCTCAGACACACTTTCTATTTGGTGAGCTCAGTGGCCATGGAATAAATCTACCAGACAGGGCGTTGTGACTCGCTCTGACCGATCAACTACCAAAGTGCTCAGTCCGCTGAGGCTTTGCTAATTTCACTTCAGATAGGAAGGTTCCCATGCCATTCACCCCGGGGGCGGGGTGGCCTGCACACCAAAAGAAAATAAATGATCCCGCTAAAATTCGTTAAGATTCTCTTACTGAAAATTACAAACAAAAAGAAAACAACAAGCACACATGCACACGTCTAAAAAAAACACCAGGAAAAGAAAATTACCCCCTTGCACTGGTGTTAGATGCCAGCTTTCTGTCCCTTTAACTAGAAGCCTGCAGACCATGGGAACGTTCTGGCCAGCCCACAGGTACTTTTTTTTTTTTTTTTTTTCAAACATGCAGCTAATTATTTCAAAATGGAGAGATTCTGGGGTGTCTGGGCGGCTCAGTGGGTTGAGCGTCCGACTTCGGCTCAGGTCATGATCTCGCGGTTTGTGAGTTTGAGCCCCAAAAGTCGGGCTCTGTGCTGACAGCTCGGAGCCTGGAGCCTGCTTCGGATTCTGGGTCTCCCTCTCTCTCTGCCGCTCCCCTACTTGTGCTCTGTCTCTGTATCTCAAAAATAAATAAATGTAAAAAAAAAAATTTTTTTTTTAATGGAGAGATCCTGCATAAAAGTAACAAGCAGCCACAACAACCGAATAAACTTCCTGCGTGGCAACAAGCAGAGAAGCAGAGGGCTCCCTCCTCCCAAGGGCGGCCTCGTAAGGTAAGTTTGCGATGCACGATTTCAACGTGTGTCACCTGTGACAGGGGGCACACCTGGGCCTGCCCCCGTGACGAGGGAGACACAATGGCCTCCAGCATTCTGGCTCTGAGGCTGACACTGCATGAGGGTCTCAAGGGAAGTGCTCTACCTTTGGGGGGAAAGCCTTTCACAACAGGGACACACAACGATAGGCCGGAAACAGCACTCACTCTGCACCAACCAGCAAAGTAGCTGTCTCCGCAGTGCGGGCCACACACCAAGTGTTTGAGAATCTGTGAAAATGCCCAATATTCCGTGGTTCGGAGGGAAGGTCTGGACCCAGAGTGCCCACGCCCGAATCGCAGCTGTGTAACTCTGAGAAACTTCCTCAACATGTCTGTGCCCCACTTGCTTTTACCTAAAAACGGGGATAACAGAGCTCTTCACCAGAAGGGTTTCTGTGAGAATTTGGATCCGTGGCAAAGTACTTAAAACGGTTGCTGAGTCAGAGCTCAGTAAACAGGAACAGCTACGGCTGTTACTGCTGCTACTCCTACTACTGATGTTGGTTATTTTGAAAAGAAAAGAAGAAGGAACCCACCCCCACAACACCTGCTCTTACACCTCGTGTCCACTGGTTAGACTCTCCAGGATTCTGTGGTCTCCCCAGCAGCGGGACATCACATCCCCAAGCCTACTTTTGACTCCATTCACGCCGGCACCTGCCTCCAGAGCTGCGGAGAAGTTCACACCCAAAAGCGCCCTCGGCGCAGGCCAGTTCACCAGGACTTACCCAAGTTGTGCTTCATTTCCGAGAGCTCCTGTTGGTGCAACCACTGCAGCTTCTCGATCTCGATCCTCAGCCTGCGAATCTGGAATGAGGGAGAGTAAGACTCTTAGAAGGCGGGTCTGGGTGGCGTTCACCGACAGGGCTCACCGGCTGGAAGAGTCAACGCCACGCGGTCAAGTGAGGCGTAAGCAGCTGGACGCTGCAGTCCAGAGAGGTGGGCACCAGTGGGTTATCCCAAATTCAAGAGGAACTCTGCTTCCGAAAACGAAATGCAGCTGACCCTTGAACAACGTGGGAGTGGGAGCCGGGGCACCCACAGGCCATGCCGTCAAAAAATCTACATGTAACCTTGGACTCTGCAAAAACTTAACAGCCTACTGTTGACCAGGAAGCCTTCCCCAAAAACATAAACAGCTGAACACAGATGTTGTGTGTATTAGATAATGTATTCTTACCATTGGGTAAGTTCGAGAAAAGAAAACGTTAAGAAAATCACAAGGTAGAGAAAATGCATTTTACAGTATTATACTATATAAAAACTCCACATAAAATGGACAAGCACAGTTCAAACCCGCTTTTTAAGGGTCAACTATAGAAGTTGTCTGTCTTTTCCAAGAAATCCCGGCTCCAGAAAAAGCCACTTAAAGTAAAAACAAGGCGGGAGGAGGGTGCCTGGCCGGCTTAGTTGCTAGAGCATCCAACTTTTGATCTTGGGGTTGTAAGTTCAAGTCCCATGTTGAGCACAGAGTTTACTTTAAAAATGAATGAACGGGGCGCCTGGGTGGCTCAGTCGGTTAAGCGTCCGACTTCAGCTCAGGTCACAATCTCACGGTCTGTGAGTTCAAGCCCCGTGTCAGGCTCTGGGCTGATGGCTCAGAGCCTGGAGCCTGCTTCTGATTCTGTGTCTCCCTCTCTCTCTGCCCCTCCCCCGTTCATGCTCTGTCTCTCTCTGTCCCAAAAATAAATAAACGTTGAAAAAAAAATTTTTTTTAAATAAAAATGAATGAATGAATAAAGTAAAAACAAGGAACAGATTTTCATAATAAATAAAAAAAACAATAACAAATAAATGAAAGGCTTGATTAGAACTTTGGTCCTTGGGAATGCAAGCTGGTGCAGCGACTCTGGAAAACAGTATGGAGGTTCCTCAAAAAACTAAAAATAGAACTACCCTACAACCCAGCAATTGCACTACTAGGCATTTATCCACGGGATATAGGTGTGCTGTTTTGAAGGGACACATGCACCCCCATGTTTATAGCAGCACTATCAACAATGGCCAAAGTATGGAAAGAGCCCAAATGTCCATTGAGGGATGAATGGATGAAGAAGATGCGGTGCATACACACACACACACACACACACACACACACACACACACACACACTGGAGTATTACTCAGCAACCAAAAAGAATGAAATCTTGCCATTTGCAACTACGCGGATAGAACTGGAGGGTATCATGCTAAGCGAAATTAGTAAGAGAGAGGCAAGTATCATATGACTTCACTCATATGAGGACTTTAAGAGACAAAACAGATGAGCGTAAGGGAAGGGAAACAAAAATAATATAAAAACAGGGCGGGGGACAAAACAGAAGAGACTCATAAATATGGAGAACAAACTGAGGGTTACGGGAGGGGTTGTGGGAGGGGGGATGGGCTGAATGGGTCAGGGGCACTAAGGAATCTACTCCTGAAATCATTGTTGCACTATGTGCTAACTAATGTGGATGTAAATTTTAAAAAATAAAAAATAAAATTAAAAAAAAAAAAAAGAAATTTGGTCTTAAAAAAGTGAAACTAAAGCAAATAATGTTAGCTGTGTTTGATCTCTTACCTAACATTTTTTTTTAATTTTTTTTAACGTTTATTTATTTTTGAGACAGAGACAGAGCATGAACGGGGGAGGGGCAGAGAGAGAGGGAGACACAGAATCTGAAACAGGCTCCAGGCTCTGAGCCGTCAGCCCAGAGCCCGACGCGGGGCTCGAACACACGGACCGCGAGATCATGACCTGAGCCGAAGTCGGACGCTTAACCAACCGAGCCACCCAGGTGCCCCTCTTACCTAACATTTTAGTTGGAATCTATAGTTATTCACCTGAAACTCCAAAGCCTAACATCTCTGGAAACCAAAGGGTAATTTTGGAGGGAGGAGTTAAATTCATTTGGAGGGGAAAAATAAACTCCGCCTGAACATGGGCCCTATTTACAGTGTTTGATAACCACAGTGGCTCTCCACCACGGTGACTTTGTCCTCCCCGCTCCCTCCACGACACTGCAAGATCTGCAGACTTCTGAGGCTGTCACAATGGAGGGGTGCTACTGCCAATAGGGTAGAAGTCAGGGACCTGCCAAGCACCCTACGATGGACAAGACAGCCCCCATAACAGAGAATCATCTGGCACAAATGTCAGAAGTGCCGAGGTGGAGAAACCCTAATTTGTGTGAACAAGCATATTTCACAGCAGAAATGTTGTACTGTTTGGGGCGGGTAGCTGCATATTACCTTTTCAAATTCTGAAAAATTCTGGCACACATCTGGACCCCAAGGTTTCAAGTGAGACGTTACGGATCTGTGTTTTCAACCACATACCAATCCTTGGTCTCATCATAGAGATGGTCACATGAGCAAAATATCCCGGGAACTCACTGATTTCCTTCCAGACCTCTCTCAAAGCTTTATATGCACATTGTTCTCTGCTGAAAGCCTATTAGGACACCTTCCTGGGGGAGATTTTCTCTTCTTCTGAGTGCCGGCCCTCACAGGTCAGTGGCTTGCATGGAATTTCCCTGTCTCCGACATCACTTACGATGACCTCAAGAAGTTCCTTCACTTGTCATTTCACCTGGTGACCCTTCCGCACCTGGCTTACAATGAATTAGCCTAGCCTAAGAAGTCAGTTCAAAGAGATCTATTTTTCCAAATGGTCACTTCCTAAGTGGACATTTTCATGTTTTAACCGCTTTATTCCCTAGGCAACCACACAATTGTGGAGGCTTTCAGTATGCAAATCCTAAGACAACAAGGATCCCTTGTATAAAAATGTCCAAACTTACAGACAGCCAGGAGACAATTATACATGGGGCCAAAGGAACTGATTAATCTCAGGTTTCACTAGGGGGTTAACTCAGGCTCCAGTATTGGCCGTTTGACTAGAAGTGAACCGATCACACAAAGCTGTGTGTATCCTCACCACAGAGCCAGCCTTGTGACTAAGTAAAGAAACGCCCTTCCCAACAAACACAATCAGCAGAGCGCCCTGGAGGGACTTCCAGAGAAGCAGCTTCCTGGCACCATTTTACAGCAGCCCGTATAACATTCTTAGCAAATAAGGAATGTGTCATCTCTGACCTCGGCTATTGTGCTCCCAGTAGTGTTTTTAGAAAGATCGTTGTAGATTTCTGTCATCGTTCCTTTTATTGCATCCATCATCTGAAAGATAAAAACAGAAACAATTCAGGTGATCGCTTCCCTGAGGCTTTTCTAGATGAAATACATCTAAAACCTACCCAATACAAAGCAGTTGTTCTCAACAGGGGGCAATTCTGTCCCTCACAGGACATTTGGCACTTGTGGTTGTCATGACTGATGGGGGGGGGGGGGGTTGGGGAAGCAGACTATTGGCATCTGGTGGGTGCAGGCCAAGGATGAGCTATATATGCTATGTAGACAGAACAGCCCCCACAACAAAGAATTATCCAACCCAAAATGTCACTGGTGCCAAGGTCGAGAAACTCAGGTATAATCCAGGGTAGGAATACACATAGCTAGTTTCTGTAGCCACAGGCTAATCTGGAGAGGCTGAATTTGGGCCCCAGGCCTGTTTGCTTTGGCCAGCACGATGGGTTCAAGGGAGGAATTGTTTCCTTTTGTGACTGTTGTTTCTAAATTCCTTCCCCTTTAAAAAAAAAAAAAGTCTTATTGAGATCTCATTCATCTACCAATGGACCCATTTACAGTGCACAAATCCATGGCCTTTAATAGATTCACAGTTGTACATCCATCCCCACAGTCCATTACCCCAAAAAGAACTCAGACGCCCCTTAGCTTTCACCCCCCAAAGGTCCCCATCGCCCCCCACCCCCTGAAAACCACTGATCTGCTTTCTACACGGATGGATGTGCTTCATCTAGATATTTTCTATCTATGGAGTCACACAACACATGGCCTTTGGTGACCGCCTTCTTCCACTTAGTGCAGAGGTTTCGAGATCTGTCTGGGTCACAGACTGGATCAGTCCTTCGTTTTTATGGACGAATTAATCCAGCCCACTGTGTGGCGACAGCTGGTTCGGTATTTGAAGGACTTTGGTCAGGGCTCCCTCCCATTGCCTGTCCATGTGCCACCTTCCTTTTCTTTAACTCTCTGAGCCCTGAAGGCATCAGCAAGTTTGTGACACCAGCTCAGGTCCACGTGGCAGGCACCTAGTTCCCTGCTGACTGAATGTGTCTGCAGGATGATTTTTCTCCTGCCTACCACTTGCTGGCTGATTCCCCGCCCCTCCCCCGGTCACAGGACAAAGAGGAGAGGACAGGAGACCAAAGTAGGCCTCGGGGCCTGGCCCGGCTGCAGCAAAGTCTCCACTGTGTTTTGCAATTTGCTCCAATCCAACAAGAAGGCATGACAAAAACCACCCTCGTATCTGATGCCCGAGATCTCTTCCCACCATCACCCGCTCTCTGAGCCTCGGTTCCCCCATGTAGAAAACAAGGGTAAGGACAGCGGGCCCGTGTAGGGTGTGCACAAAGATTAGGTGAAAAACCCATGTGGGGACAATGGTTCAGTATCTGCCACAGGGCAGGTATTCAGAAAGAAATACCTGTTCATCTGATTTTTACAGGGGAAAAAAAAAATCCACATGTGCTGTAATTAATAAAGTGCCAAACTCCAAAATAATAACCCCCAATTCACCCCAAAATGGGAGGAAAACGAATACAGTCACCGTTGGGTTTTCTACTCCTCACTTGTTTTGGGGGCCACACATGGACACGGCCAGGAAAAACACTTCGCGCTCCCCAGTCGTCCTGTATGGGCCTCCCCGCCCCGCTGCACCAACCATGTCAATTTAAAATATTAAGGCTAAATTGCTTTACAAGAGAACTTTAGAAAGTGGATGAAATTCAATACATTCCTAATGCAATGGTTACATTCCATTTTAAAGAAATCATGGATCTGTGGACGGATTTTCACTCTTTCTTCCAAATATAGCAAAGGGCTCAGCATTAATAAAAGAGCACCCTTCTGCCAACACACACAGATCTGGGTGTTCAACTCTGGGTCACCTCGGAGGCAGGAAAGTTCATCAGCTCCAAAAATATGTCACCGTGCTCATTTTCTTAACTGCGAAGAAAATGTCTATCACAAAGTTCATTGCTCAATTTTGAGCAAAGGGGAAGCCCAAGAAATAAAGACAGCTGCAGGAGCTCAGAAAACCAGCTCAGTGCAAACCACTCGCCAGGTCCACTCAGCAGGCCTCAGTTTCCTCATCTGTCAATTAGGCAAGTTGGACCCAATCAATGGAAGGTGCTGGTAAGGCTAAACTTAGCAGAACAAGAGACCATTTAGGCACACCAGACACCTTCTGAAATCAGGAATGAAAAAGATCACTCCTTTTCCATTCCTCCGTAAACCTGCATACCACATGAGGAACAAAGTCTCAGTATGGTGCCACTATGCACCAAACACTTTCGTGACAATCTCTCCTTTTAACCAAAGGAAAACAAACTTAGGCTTCAAGCCTTGACAGGGAATGGTTATCTGAAAATGGTAGACCCAATTTTAGTTTCACTCTTTCGGTCAATTTAAAGAAAACTATATTAAATTTAAATAAAAACATTAAATCAATATCTACCAGTAGGTGGACAGGGAAGACTAAAATCTTCAGAATGGCAATAGATCATCGCCCCTTGAATCCTTCCTCTTCTGACACTCAGGGACTCTATAACAATTCATGCATTTAATTCAAAAGGAGGACAAACATACTAAATTAGAGCCAGAGTTGGGGCGCCTGGGTGGTTCAGTCGGTTAAGCGTCCAACTTCGGCTCAGGTCATGATCTCAGTTTATGGGTTCAAGCCCCGTGTCGGGTTCTGTGCTGATAGCTCAGAGCCTGGAGCCTGTTTCAGATTCTGTGTCTCCCTCTCTCTCTGACCCTCCCCCGTTCATGCTCTGTCTCTCTGTCTCAAAAATAAATAAATGTTAAAAAAAAAAAAATTTAAATAAGAGACAAAGTTATCCCCAAGACTGGTACTGATTCTCTCCGTAGACAGGGGGGTTGGGGGTAGGGTCAGATAGGGTTGTTGAAAAAGGCACGTGCAAGAACAATCAGTTCATGGACACTGGACATCTGTGGTCAGTAGGCTTCACAGGTATTCACAAACTGGCTCAAAGCCACTCTTTAAGATCCTGGCTGCTACTATTCAAATCCCAGCTCAACCATTCAGACTGTGTAACCCCACTGAGCCTCAGTTTTCTCATCTATAAAACAAGGATGATACCAGTATCTACCTCATCAATTTATTATGAAGGCTAAGTAAGTAACATATAAGCATAACACTTATACCAGGTTTCGAGCCAGAGCAACACCATGCAAACACTATCTAGTACTTGGAGCATCTTACCTAGTGTGAAAGACAGATGGCTCTCAATGATCCCAGGTGCTCTGGCGTTTGTGACCCTGTGTAACCCCCTCCCTTCCAGGGTGAGCTGGCCTAGTGACCTTCTAACCAATGCAATATGACAAAGGTAACAGGCTGTCACTTCTGAGATCAGGTTACAGAAGACTGACTTCCATCCTGCTAACAGGTTTTCTCTATCACTGGCTTTGAGGAAGCAAACTGCCAAGTATGAAGGCCCACGTGGCACAAACTGACGGCGGCCTCTGGCCAAGAGCCAGCCTGGACCTGAGACCCTCAGCCCAACGGCCGTTGAGGAAGTAAATCCTGCTCACAACCACCTAAGTCAACTTGGAAATGGATCCTTTCCTGGTCGAGCCTTCGGATGAAACCTCAACCCTAGCAAACACCTTGAGAGGAACCTACCAGAGGCCCTAAAGCAGAGGACCTAGTTGAGCCCTGCCCAGACTCCTGACCCCAGAAACCGTGAGGAGAAACGGGAACTGGTTTAAGTTGCTATGTTTTGTGCTCATTTGTTGTATAAGGATACCGGACACATCTCAATGGAAGGAATAGGAAGAAAATGACCAACAAAAACACACTGGTATAAAATTATAAATGTCACTGGTCATCCAGAACTAAAGGAGAGTCCACCTTTAACACAATATAATAATAAAGCAAGTCTTTATCATGGCACTTCAAGAATTCTAGAAACAGCTATCCTCAGTAATGGTCACCCATGCTCTCTATAAACCTGAATAATGTACTCATTAGTAACTAACTAATCATTTACTCCTTAGTGAAGAGTAAATTATTATTACTGCCTACTTAGTGACATACTAAACACTCTGCTTAGATTATTCCTCATTAACTACTATTAATAGCCCTTCATGGTAATAAGCCCAACACAGAGAAGTTAGGCATCAGCATGCATTCATTTAACAACCCTGCAGCAACACCTACTGTGTTCTAGGCCCTGGAGGTAAGCAAAACAGACAAAATCCTGGCCTCGTGGTTATTCCGCTATCGAGCGGTCTGTGGCTATGGACCCGCGTGTCACTCCAGAGCAACCTCATGTGACCTTGAGAACAGCTCCTGGTTGTATTTGCCTGAATTCAACGAGCAAAGAAGCACCTGGCAAATGAAGAGGAAGAGTCTGCGCTGAGCGAACACCCAGCAGTGAACTCAGGGGGCGGGTGAGTCGGGAGGGAATCCACCCCTCCCTAGTCCAACCTGGTGTGGGTATCATACCTTACAAACCTCCTGCCTAAGACTCGTCTCACTTCATTCCACATGGCTTTTGAATCATAAACCAACTCCTTGGTCTGTTATCAACTGGCGGAACAGTAACCTGTCCCAGCGCTTAAGGAAACCGTCTTCACGAGTGGCGTGAGCTCCGCAGGGTAATTCTGCCGCTATGTCATTTTCCTGCTCTGTACTAACTTTAGAATCTAAGCGCTCAAAACAAGATGCAGCCCATTCTAGATTTCTCTGCTTAGATCCAACTTTAGAGCCAAGTGGAAGAATCTGGGCTTGGAGATCTTCACTTCAAACAGGGTCTTCCCTCCAAAACACCCCGTAAAGCCTGCAAGGTCGTGATTCTCCAGGCTCCCATCCGGAAGCTGGTCCTCTGACATGCCCCCCCCATCCCCCAGGTGCCATGGGCACTCACTTTGCTAGTGTACTTGGCAATGTCCGCAGCAACATCAGCGGAGGCAGTGGCGATGGGCAGGTCTGCGCTGACTGAGGACGCGAGGGTGCTCGTGGCCCCCGAGCTGGTGACCAGAGGCGACGACTGGGTGCTGGTCACCAGGGTGATGGTGGAGGTGGATGGGCTCTGTGTGATCTCCTTCTGCTGCACAGCTAGGAAAGGAAAGGGTCCTGGTCACCCCACCGCCACGGGAAGGGCCCGACCCAGCACGAAGCTGCACAGAGGGAGTGAAGTCCCCAATGTGTGCCCTTTGAGCTTTTCTACTTCCAAATGACAAAAATCCTCCCTTTGACCAGACTCTAACTAGGATCCTCTAAGCCATTTCTGGGACCAAACCTCAGGCAAACACAAACAACTTTTCTAACAGCTCAAGGCCGTATCCCTAGGATGACCCCAGGCCCCATTAAAGTGCCTGCCTGAGAAAGTTCAAGGCTGCCATATAAATTTACTGTTTGTTACAGCAAACCCCCTGTGGCCCATCTCCCAGGGAGGGTAGGAGCCTAGCTTTGAGAAGCAGCAGTTAGCAACCCCACGTGGGCTTTACACGGACCAACCCCCATTTCCCATTTTTTGTAAAATTTCACTTCCCTGACTCTATTGGAGGTCCTCACTCGGCCCCTTCCCTACCCCCGTCCATTCTCCCTTTAAAATGCCTCGTCACCTCTGTACAAAGTAGGGCTGACTTCAGTTTAGGCTGGACTTTTTCTCCCTATCGTGATAGTACATACTGATTAAAACCCATCCTTACCACTTTAACTAGTATCCAGCTTTGTTCACCTTTGACACAAGACAACCTGGAAATTGAGAACCATACCATCAATGGGCCTCTCAACTCCAGCACCTAAATTCCCCTGGGGAAGCTCGTAATGCTGACGGGGTGCGAAGACAGAAAACACTGGAACTAGTCATCCCGACCTCGAATATCCTAGATTTAGTTCTGCCCCACTAGCCCTTTAAAATAGCAGGAGCAGAGGTGCCTGGGTGGCTCAACTGGTTAAGCGTCCCACTTCGGCTCAGATCACAATCTCTCGGTCCATGGGTTCGAGCCCCGCGTCGGGCTCTGTGCTGACAGCCAGGAGCCGGGAGCCTGCTTCGGATTCTGTCTCCCTCGCTCTCTGCCCCTCCCCCACTCGGGCTCTCTCACGCTCTCTCTCTCTCAAAAATGAGTAAATGTTAAAAAAATAAAATAAAAAATAAACAGCAAGAGCAATCTAGCTGCATTCCCACTGGACCTGTCCAATCTGTTACGCTTACCTCCAACCACCCCTCCCCGCCCCGTCCCGTCTTCGAAGGGATTCTTTGGGGCTCTTCAAGACCTGGCCACCTTTCAACCCACACCCTGCTGCTACTCTTTACAGCTCTACTCGCTAGGCTGCGCTCAGTACGTGAGGGTTTCAACCAAAGACCCCAATCTCCAAGGATCTAGATGCGGGCTTCCCTAGGAAACATGATCTGCATCAGTGCTCAAAAAACGAGGCAACCTGGTACTCCTCTGCACGGCACCAGATGGAGCCTCTGCATGGCTTGGCCGAGGCGGCGGGGGGAGGGAGTGTCGGGCGGCTTTGATTACCCAACTTCGGCAACTGCTTCTTGACTGATGCCGGCTCTTCTCCACGGGGCTAATCCCTAGTTCTCTGCTACCAGTGTCTCACACTGAAAGCACTCTTCCCAAGGTAACGCCAAGAGGCTGACGGATGTGCACGAGAAAACTTACGCAAACATATTCATTGCAGCACTGCTCACAACAGAAAAAAAACTGGGAGCAATCTAAATGCCCATCCGTAGGGGAATACTTGATTTACATCAACTGTGGAATACTATGCAGCAATCCAAAAGAATAACGAAGAGCTCTGTGCACTAACATGGATGAACCTCTAAAACATGCTGATGGGTTAAAAAAAAAAAAAAAGAAAAAGAAAAAGAAAAAAAAAGAGGGGGGAAAAAAGCAAGTATGGTACCATTTTTATGTTTTAAAAAAAAGAAAAAAAAAGTCCTATTTTTATGAAGATTCATATATATGTAAATATATATGCATACATGCATAAAAAAGGGTTTTACAGTGAACAGTGGCCGCTGAGAAAGGGTGGAGGATGAAATGGAAGTTCAATCAAGACAACAGATTTGGGGGTAAGTATTTTACCCTTTTCTAAGAAGCCTATACGCACGTATTGTTCAGAAACGAAAAATAAATAAATAGGAGTGAAAAAAACGAGCTGCGAGACAATTTTTAAAAATGATGCCAAATGGAACGCGTAAGGCCTTCAAGATGCAACGGCCGGGAAACAAAAAGGAACGGAAAAAACAAAACCATTCTCTCTCTCCTGTCGATGTGGCGAACAGGGAGCGGGCGCCACGAGAACAGAAGGGGGCGTGCGTGGTACCTTTCACAGCCTGTCTGGTCTGATATCTCGTCCCCTGGGAGCACTGTGGCTGCTGCTGGCTCTCCTGTTGGCTGTCCTGTTGGCGCTGTATCTTCTGCATGTGCCACTTTTGGGAAGACGTTTGAAACTTACTTGACGAGTTCCACACGACCCGCTGCACGGCCGGGGCAGTCTCCTTCGGTAAAAGCGGCCTCTGCTTTTTCACCGGGCTTCCCGTGGCGGCGGCGGCCGGGGCCGTGACGGTGGACGTGGTGCTGGTGGTGGCCGTGACACCAGCCGTGGGAGTTTGGGAGGAGGAGCGGGTGAGGAGCGGAGTTTCGGGTGGGGACTGGCCGCCCGCCGTAGTGGATGGTGGAGCTTTACCTACGACTAAAGCCGATGCGTGAAAAAACAAACAACACACAAACAAAAGAACGGTGGATTGGACTCAGGTTCACGTGCAGGGTCTCTAGGCCAGCAGGCTCTGGGTAAGACAAACCAAGGCCAGCCAGGAATGCCCGACAAATTCGGCGTGGCGGGGACACGCCGATGGAGGTGCCCATCTCACCGTACCCACTTAGGCCACTTCTGCACCTCTGTCTCAGAGGGTCAGCCCCTTCTCGGGAGCACATGCCCACCTCTGAGACTCTCATCTGGGCCTCTGGGGGAAATGGGAACGAGACACAGCTCCTGCCCTCAAGTTGCCCAACGACACGTGGATGAGCAGAATCACCGCACGAGGCTCGTTTTACAGACAGAACTGGGTAAGCACTTTGTGAGAGAACCAACCAAAGTCAATCTGGAGATGAGGAGAATCCCTTTGGCTAGGGAACCTCTAAAGCATGCACCCCAAAGGATCAGATGGCTTCCCGTAGGTCAAAGCACCGAACAACACGAAGTCACCCAGAAAGAAAAGTATCCCTTAACCTCTGACTCCCTCCAGGACTAAGTCCCAGTAAGCTGCTAATGGCCTCGACACCTAACACTAAAGGTAATTCCAACCCGAAGCCAGAACCTTCCCAACACAATGGTATTTATCGTGAAGTTAGGAGACTTGCCTTCTTTGTTGTTGCTGTTGTTTTATTAAGTGTTTTGTTTTGTTTTGTTTTTAATTGTGATGCCAGTACAGGCAACATACACAGCGTTAGGTTGGCTGCAGGTGTACAATATCGCGATTCAACAATTGTACACAGTGCTCAGTGCTTGTCAGGGTGAGTATATGCCTTACGTGTGTGCTGGTCAAATCTACATCTAAAATGAGTTTCATTTTTGTATTCAGAGTGAGTGGCTTTAAATAAAAATATAAAGTCAATGATTATATACAAGCAGGACTTGGGAAGGGCCAAAACAATGAATGTGAATGAGAAGTTTGGAAAAAGCTGCTTCGTGGAGTCTTAGGGTGGGGGTGGGGGAGGGGAGGCCTGCAGGGAGGGGTAGGTTTTCCAACAGGCGGAAGTGAGAACTGGGAAGGTGACAGCATCAGCCAAGGCGTGTTTGGGAACAGGCAGCACTTGGGTCAGTGAGGGCAGGCAGTGAGGAGTGGCAGGAAGGCAGGTTAGAGCCGGAAGCACTGAGCAGCGTAGAAGGGGGGGCCACGTGGTGCTCATTTGTAAAAGGGTTGTCACTGCAGAGACGCCAGCCACCAGTGGGGTGGGTTTGCCCCCCCCGAGAGGATGCCTGGGGATCACACACAGAACACAGGCAATAATAAGTCAGCACCCCGATCTTAGACAATGTGCCTCGACATGAACGCCTCTTCAGGAACATGTCTGTCTTTTTAGATTTCTAGAACCTGGGAAAGACATGACCTTGACTGTTCTAGGGAGGATTTTCAGTACACTGGGTTTTAGGAAGTCCATCTCCTAAAGGAGAGGGAGAGGGAAAAAAAAAAAAAAAAAAAAAACCAAGCTGACTTTCCTGACCTGGAGGTGGGGGTCATCACGTCTGGCTGGCCCTCCGTCCTCCTGCTCCTCCGGAGAGGAGAGCCTAGCCAAGTTCACAGGAAGAGCCAGAGGGGGAGCTCTGGGATGACCCTTCCCTGGGATGACATGTACTGGACACAGTCCCTGCACTCTCCAGGCAGAGAGGTGGCTTTGAACCCAGTTTCTCTATGAGCCCTGCACTGGGGCAGTACCCTGGTGGGGTTTCTCACCCACATGCCTCCCTTTGCTTCCGGGTGACCAGAAAAGCAATACCGTTATTGTTGACAAGCTAGCTTAGTCCCCCTTTCCTCAGACACAGGGCAACCACAAAAAGGTCCTTTTCTTTGTACCACTTTTCGGAAGCAAACAGCTGGCCTCACAGGTGGCTTGGCGGCCCCTCTGTTCCAAATGAAACACTGGAGTGTGCAATCCGAAAAGATGCTGGGCTCGAAGTACTCAGACACTCAACTATTTTGATTCCTAACAGATTCTAATGGTTTGGGGCGGGGGAGGCCATAAGAAATTCCATTTGTCCTAGAAATTTGAAGCGTATAATCAAATGACCTGTAGCCCAAAAAAGGGTGAGTCTCTTAAGGGCCAATACTCCAGAAGCTCTCCCTACTTATTAAACTACTTCTTCTAGATTTTGGTCGCTGTCTAGTCCCTAAAAGGCAGGCTTTTAAAGAGAAGAATGGAAATTACTGATGTTTTACGGGAACCACAGCAAGGTCTCGAAGTAAGCTCTCTCTTTGCCTCTATTCTGACATCACCAGCCACAAAGCTGTTTTGCTAGCTACGTATCCAGATTCTATACGTGAGCTTCATTCCCAGCTGAAGGGGAGCTGGAGGTCACCACGGCTCACTCCAAAATACCCTTCGGCTAAACACACCGTTGAAAGCATGCTCTACTGCAGAGTCTGGTACAAACTCGATCCTTCAAGACCCAAACTACCATCGAGGGGCTCTAGATTTTAAGACTGGTAGGTCTTGGGGCGCCTGGGTGGCTCAGTCGGTTGAGCGTCCGACTTCAGTTCAGGTCATGATCTCACACTCCATGAGTTCAAGCCCCGCGTCGGGCTCTGTGCTGGCAGCTCGGAGCCCGGAGCCTGCTTCGGATTCTGTGTCTCCCTCTCTCTCTGCCCCTCCCCTGCTCATGCTCTGTCCCTCTCTGTCTCAAAAATAAAATAAAACATTAAAAAAAAATTAAAAAAAAAAGACTGGTAGGTCTTTGTCCCAACCCCCAGGATAACGCATGAACTGAATTAAGTTTCTGCACGAACTGAATTAAGTTTCAGAATCATCTTCAGCTTAATTACAACCACTGTATACTTGGGGCCTCTTGAAGGTATTTCCCTCAGACATCAGTGCAAGTACAGCTGTATTTCACTTAATCGACTGGGATGTTTGGTTTTTTTTGGGGGGGGGGGAATATGAGATCTTTTAAGGGGCTGTATTTCCCTTTTTGCCTTGACTGCTAGGAAGCTCACAGCCAAAATGAAAGCTCAACTTTGCTAACACTGAAGGCCGAAACACTACATAGTTATGTGCATAAACCTTCCCGGACCTCTTACTATTCTACCTTCCTCTTTTACAGACTTCTGTATCTTCGTTTTGTTTCATGGTTAAATATTCTTGTCAATCTGTTACAGATCCTTTCTGGAAGAGGAAGAGGCATAAAACCAATCAATCAAAAGACAGGTTCTGGACATTAAGGAACAGTATACCTATCACTCAGGAGCACTGCCATCTTTGTACCCAAATATTCCCCCCAAACCACATGGAATATGGAAAAGATGCTACTCTCCTACTGTTTTCTGCCACATCTGCCTCAAACCCCAATCCACAACAAAGTCGGATTTTTTCGAGGCCACCCCCAAATCCGCAGGGACTCAGGACGGTGTGCTGTTCTAGCCTCCCTGACCCTTTCAATCACTTCTCTTTCTCCCTCCACCGCACCATTCAGACACGGTTCATCAGTGAACTGCAGAAATTCTCTCTCCCCAACAACTGAGGCTCCGTGGCACAAAAGAAGGATTCTCAAGGCCCACTCCCGACAGCCTCCGAAACGCTCAGGGGGTGTAGAATCACCTCTGACTCAAGAGTTTGGTTGGGAACTTAGCTCCTGTCAAAAGTTGGCCCGGGACAGAAATTAAACCTGACTAGCCCTTCAGGTGCTCACAAAGTCCAGAAGGTTTTATGGCTACGATTTCCAGTGTGTCCGTAGGCAATGTTTTTCCTGGGCCCTAAATTAATTCTTCTCTCCCTTTCTTGGGCACGTTGGAATCCCCTTACACCCACTTGCCAAACCAGCTAAAAAAAACACGCTAACTGCCTTGTCCACGGGAAGGACGCCCTTCACATCATTCACACGCTCTTCCTGGAGGGCTTGTCAACATGCCTGGGCTGCGCCAGGGGAGGGTGGCCACTGCGGGTTCGGTCTGTGACAGCGGCAACGGGGAGCACCCCTGAGATCAGGTGATGGTTCTCAGCCAGAGATTTGTGCCGCCCAGGGGGCAAACGGCAATATCAAGACATCTTTGACTGCCACCAGTAGGCAGAGGCTATTGGCATACAGCGGGCAGAGGCCCGGGAGGCTGCCAAACATTCTCCAACACACAGCACAAAGAATTACATGGCACAAGATGCCAACAATGCCAGGGCTCAAAGACCCTGGACTCAGGTCGGATAAACACATATACGGTGGCACCTCAATTCAGGTGCCCACCATCCAGTGCCCTCTCCCTGTCTAGGGCCCCAAGAAGCACTCGGTATTCAGGTACCATCTCCCCAAATGGTCTCAGATTCCAGTAAGAAAATGCACCTGGGCAGCATGAGGCACCTGGGCAGCATGAAGGGAAGAACAGGAGCTGAACTCATCAAGATCTCTGAATTAAACACTTCTAACAGGGGCGCCTGGGTGGCTCAGTTGGTCATACTTTGGCTCAGGTCATGATCTCACGGTTCATGAGTTCAAGCCCTGCGTCAGGCTCTGTGCTGACAGCTCAGGCTCTGTGCTGACAACTCAGACTCTGGAGCCTGTTTCAGACTCTGTGTGTGTGTGTGTGTCTCTCTCTGCCCCTCCCCAACTCATGCTCTCTCTCCCTCTCTCTCTCTCTCTCTCTCTCTCTCTCTCTGTCTCTCAAAAATAAACATTAAAAAATTTTTTTAACCAAAAAATGAAAAATAAACACTTCTAACAATTCCAACCTTGTCAAATGTCTAAATGTTGACAAATATTTTAGGGAAGCAAGTGAGCATATTGGGAAAGTGGAGCTTGGGCAAAAAATGACCCGACTGCTAGAAACACCTACCGTTTTTTATTTTTCTGAGCTCAAAATCAACCACACTGGGCGAGAGGCGGGCAGGCCTGGAGTCGGTCCTGGACCTGATTAGTGACTTAGCTAGGTGACCTCGAGCCAATCAAAGGTCTGCTCTGGTGCCCCCCTCTGTGATGTCGGAGAGCCACGTAACTTCTGGAAATACCAACACACGGGGGTACTCTAAGCCAAATCAAGAAACCGAAACTGGTGGGGGTTCACTTACCATCCTGCTTGGGAGATGTTTCTTTGGGTTCCTTCTTATTTTTTCGACCCTCCCGCCCAGTATGGTCTTCTCCTAAATCTATGACAAGTTCACTTTCTGAATCGGAGTCCAGGCCCAAATGTACTGTTGGGGAATCCGTCTCATCTTTCCCCTTGAGTTTATCCTTTGCAGGGTGAGGGGAGGCTTTTGCTTTTTCGGAGAAGTCCTTCTCAGGCTGGGGGCTTGCCTTTTCCTTGACCGAGCCGGGCTCTGCTTTCTCGCTGGCCGGTGATGTGCTTTTCAGCTCCTCCTTAGTCTCCACTGGGTTTGCCAGTTTGGGTTTTTTTTTGACAGCCGATGGCTCTTTGTCCACCCGACTACCCTCTTTGTCTTCTGCGTCCTCTGGCTCATTCTTGGACTTCTGTTCATCATCACTGATATACTCACTATCACTACTATCGGACTTCTCTGAATCTTCCGAATCGCTGTGCTCCACAGCCGTGTAAACATCTTCTGAGATTTCATTTATGCCTAAATTCAAAGAGAAAACCCAGCATGTGGCGTAGTCACAAAAAGAAAGAGCAGGACCCCAAACGCAAACATTTTCCACGCCAAATGCTGGAATAAAATGAAACATTTCAAATTGCATCCCCCTGGCCTGGTGGGGTTAGCAGCGAACGGCATCTAACAAATGCCAACTGGGGTTTGCAGAGGGTTTCGGTTACTGACACTCGAAGATGACAAGGGACCAGACAACATAAATTTTAAATTTATCCGGAGCTGCGTCCTTGCGACACCGATAAGTAACCGGGCCGTGGAGACTGGGAGGGGTGGGGAACAAAGGAGATGAGCTGTTAAAATGGATCCACTTTACAGATTAGAAAACAGAGGCCCAGAGAAATCACTTACCCTAAGGCCCAAAGAAAACCAAGATAGAGGCAAGGCCGGAACCCTGGGCACTCCTGACGGAGCACCAGCTCTCTTGCCACCAATTCCCAAAGCATTCAAGTCCTCGTCGCTTTGAGTCCAGAGCTCAAAGAAATAACCCAAAGCCTTGAGGCAGAGGTCGCCAGCTCACAGCCTACAAGCCGCATCTGGCCGGCACACGTTTTACTTAGGGGGCCATGGTTTGGCCCAGCGGCTATTTTGCCGTTTGTTTCTCACTTAGAACGTGTTGCCCAATTCACAAACCAGGAAATTTCACACAGAAATCAAGGCAGCAGGCTTGTGTGGAAGAAAACGCAAGAATCTGGCCGCCCTGGGTCACAGGCCTGCGAGGCAGCAACCGGCTGGAGCCACGAAGCCACTGGCCCCTTCCGGCAGGGACGTACCCTCTCCAGGTGACCCGGCTGCCCCACCCTCCCTCCAACGCCCTGTGCTGACGCAGAGTCACTGCCGCACGGACAGCGGAGTCAAGACCAAAGTCACACGCTTCCACGTCTCTATCAAAATGCAAAATGACAGACCAGCGGGTGTTTCACAGACACAAACAAAAGTGGGCGAAAGCATGTTCCACTCAACCCACTGACGTGTCTTGCTCCCAGTAAGGAGCGTCGTCCGGCCACAGGTTAATGATACCGTATCTTAAAATTTTGAAAGGAGGAAAAGTCAAATCTGTACCGCCTTCGTTCTGGGGCAACGGTCACCGTGAGTGGGGTCACCATTGAGACCCAGACACAGAAAGGAAACTTGCAAACAGACAAAAGCCACGAGCAGCCCAGGGCACCAGATACCAGCAGACTCGTCTCAGAAGTAGATCTGCCTCCGTCAGGGCTCCATCAAAAACAGGAGAAGCCAAAAGCCAAAAACTCAGATCTGGTCTTAACTTCTGGGTCCCAAGGCTTATGCTACTGTAGCCAGATACGAGGTCAGATACGGTCAGATATGAGGACAAGTGTGACCACAAATGTGATAAGGAAAGCTTGCATACCGGAGCCCAAAAGACACGAGTTCAAACCCTGCTCCTGTGCAGTTATTCACCTGGTGACCCTGAACTAGGGACCTACCACTCTGAGCCACACTTTCTTCATCTGCAAAATGGGATTGAAAATGGTATCGACCTACCTGTCAGGGCAATCTATGCACCGTGCGTGGTACAGTGCGAGGTATGCAGGAAACAGTCAGTAAACAGAAATATTAAAATTCTTATTAACATGAATAATAAATCAAGGAGTCAGCCCAGCTGCATGGAAGGACCCAAGGCAGATACTTAAATGGCCTGCAAAATTACCACCATCCCTCCTCTGGCCCTTCTGGATGACTCCTAACCACAGCTTAGTCATTCTAAGGTCCAGGGCACCCACAGACACTCTCAACCTCACCCTAGCGGGGCTCTCTCTCCTGAGGCCAGCCATCCCCTACTTCTTCGCAAACACCCTCCTGCTTTTGTTTACTTAGTCCACAAACATTCCAGAGCACCTACTATGTACACAAGACCAAGTACCTTGGAGAACGTAAATGCTTATGAGACAACCTCCCTGCCTTCAAGGAGCTTCCAGTCTAGCTTCCGGTGTAAGAGGGACACCCCCACACAAAGTGACCACTGATGTTCCCCAGCAATAAAGTGCCACAGGAGGGGGCAGATAGGGAGGGAGGGCAGTCAGAGGAGACTTCCTGGAGGAGGGGATGCCTGAGCTCAGCCTTAGGGAAAGAATTCAGGTAGGCGGTGTGAAGGCAGGCAGCACGGGGAAGAGGAAGGCAGGCAACAGGTACACAAGCAGGATGCGTGTGCCAGGTGGGGAGGGCCCGGTCTGCGGCAGAAGGGTTTGTGTCGGTTGTTTGTGGGACGAACTGGACTTGACGGTGAGCCACTGACGTGTGCAGACAGCGAGCGTGGGGGCAAACTCAGGAAGACCCTTCCGCTTTCAAATTTCCCTACCACCTGCACCTCGAGGCTGCAGGCTACCACAACCAGAGAATAAACTGGGTGGATGTCAAAGAACCCTTGTGAACAAGTGACGAGCCGATCCGAGAGGCTCCGCCGTTGGGGGAACCGTCTCTGAGTCGCACGCTCAGTGCTGCCCTACAGCAGCCGGGATCCAACGCTGGCTTCATCCGGGCGGCGACCCTACAAAGAGTTAACGGTGACGACGGCGACCACAGTGACGATGCGAGCGCAAACCAAAGGACGTACCTAATTGTGCTTTGCAGCTCTCTATGGTCTTGTCGAGATTTAGCTGGAATCTGCTGCGGATCTGCCGCTTGGGCGAGAGGAGGGGGACGGGCGCGGTCTGCTGCTGGACCGACTCGCTCAGCTCCTTTAGGTCCATCTCGGCCTTGCTCCGATCTGGAAGACAGGGTGGCACCCTCATCAGACACGCACTGGACGAAGAACACGCAACACTCCTCACTTAGCTTCCTTCTCGCACACACACGATGGAGAGCACGGCGGGGAGAGAAACCCCAAAACCCTTGCCCCCACATCATCTGCTCAACGGTGGGCTGGTAATAGCCCGCCAACACACGTGTCTGCTGAACGGTCGCCTGGGTGGCTTTCGATATTTGAAACGCACGACCCCAGCCAGACGGTTGTCTGTCGAACTCCGCGTCATTAGGGATCCTGAAAGCCAAAGGCTACAGTAATACGGTCAATCTCCGCGTCAACAGATCAAGTCACACTGCATCTGGCCAGAGTGTGCTTTTAACTCCAGGCCCACATCCGAGAGGACTTGTAACCAACAGACGCTGAGTGCTGCCTCCCTGCCCCCGTCCCCCCAGAGCACACATACACATAACGGGGGGTCCGGCTTCCTCATTTACCACGGAGACTTTGCTGCTCATTCCTGGTCTACCTAGACTGGAGTTCAAGTCAGAAAAGTGGGGTAAATGTCAGACAGGCAGACCTTACAGCCAAGCTGCTGTGCTCCTTTGTGGCTCAGACATCCATCTGAAGACAGGTGAACAGATCAGCCCTGGATACTAAACCTCTGTCTTCTGGCTCAGATATGGCCCAAGTTCCTCACCCTAATCCCAGGCAAAGGTCTCTGATGGAGGACTCAAGGCCAAGGGTCTGGCCACCCTCCCCGCTTCCGCCATGGGCTCCTTACATGACCAACTGGACCAGATTCCAAGGGTCTGTGAGCTTGCATTGCTTACATTCCTTTCACCCCACCTCCTCCAGCGTCCCCCAAAACAGAAGAAAGGGACAAAATGAAGGCGGCTGCACAGGCCCAGGAAGCAAGGAGACTTCACAGGCAGGGGTCACTAGCTGCCACCTGCCTGCCACCCCTGGCATCCCCCTGCCTCTCCAACTGACCCTAGGCACAGAACGCAGAGCATATTCCCTGCCCTGGCCAATCCCAGAAAACCAACGTAACATCTATCAAGGACAAAAATGAGAGGCCACCTCCGAGCCCGTTGCCACCACCTATGACCTCACTCTCAGGTTTCCTCCACCCCCTGCTGTCCCCACCCCAACACATCTATGCCCACCAGGCTGTGAGAGAAGCCCGGTGTATACAGTCTGAGGGCTGGACCACAAGGGCTGCTCAAAACCTTCACTCACTGCTCGTACCCATTTTCCAACATGACCCACACACCTTCCCCGTCACGCAGGAAAAGGGCAGTCCCTCGACCCTGCACACCCAGAGATCCGTTCAAGTCAGCAGAGGTAGGCAGCCTCCCCTGAACCCCTTGGAACCCTCTCACAGCTCACGAGAGCGACAGACTGCTCCGACTTAATTTTACCACCGAAATGAGGTCACTACCAAGGGGAGATTAGGATTAGGAAGGGCCCTTTCCCCAAAACACACTCAGGGCAGCCCTCAGGAAAATGTCAGAAGTGAGTTGCTAAAAACAAGCAGATACCATCGTTGTCCTACGAGAAAAGGCTCTAAGGCTCTAAAAACATATCCACCTGTGAGCGTGTGCATACACGTGTGTGAGCATCCGTGTGCATTTCTTTGTGCAGGACTGGAGATGTGCACAGAGAAGATGGGGTGAAGGCACGGGGTATTTCGGAGCAAGGG
Organism: Lynx rufus; assembly: GCF_022079265.1. Lineage (NCBI taxonomy): Eukaryota > Metazoa > Chordata > Mammalia > Carnivora > Felidae > Lynx > Lynx rufus. Next base: position 13,954,695 of record NW_025814896.1, on the reverse strand, counting down.
AAGAATATTCCTGCAAATTTACTGGAGATGCACCTTACAGAGAGAACAGAGACTAATAATGACAACAATAAAACGGCAAGGGGGAAAAGGAGGACGACCAAGGAAACAGAGAAAGAAAAAAGATCCAATTCAAGAACAAGCACTATGAGAACAACTTAGGGATTTCAACAGTTAAGTGGTGAATGTGACCGGGAAGGGAAAGGATAGGAAGCCGGTCTCATAACTTCCACTTTCAGAAATGAGAAAGGATACTGGGTTCCTAAGGGAAAAGGCAGCTTTTCAAGTATGAAGTTGTAAAAGAAATTAACTCACAAAAATACTTTCCATCGGTGTCCTCAATGAACGCTCGACACAGCAGTTACCAAAAAAAAAAAAAAAAAAAAAACCCAAAAAACAAAAACAAAAACACCATCTACTACACCAGGAGCGAGCAAACTTTTGCTGTCAGAGAGCAAATTGGGCTCTGCAGGCCATACAGCCTCTGCTACCAAAGTGACCGTAAACAATATGCGCACAAATTGATGACACTGTGTTCTAATAACACTTTATTTACAAAAACAAGTAGGGGGCCAGATTTGGTCCAAGGCCTGAACGTTTGCCATTTCCATCTGTAGCGCACTAACTGATAATCTTGGCTGCAAACTGAAATGAACAGAGCTTTAAACAAAAAAATCCTAACGTCTCGGTCCCCCTCCCTGAAAATGTGAATTAACTAGCCTGGGGGAAGGCCTGGACACTGGCCGTTTAAAAATAACCCAGAGAGGGGCACTGGATGGTTCATTCCACTAAGCGTCTGATTTCAGCCCAGGTCGTGATCTCGTGCAGATCGTGGGGTCCGAGCCCCATATCCGACTGGTTGCTGTCAGCACAGAGCTCACTTCTGATCCTCTGTCCCCCTTTCTCTCTGCACCTCCCCTGCTCATGAGCTCTTTCTTTTAAAAATAAATAAACATTACAAAAAAAAAAAAAATACCCCAGATGGGGCGCCTTGGCTGGCTCAGTCAGCAGAGCATGTAGCTCTTGATCTCGGGGTCATGAGTTCAAGCCCCACATTGGGCATAGAGCCTACTTAAAAAAATATTAAGATTTTATTTTTTGGGTTTTTTTGTTTGTTTGTTTTAAATATTAAGATTTTTTAAATGGGGGGGAGCACCTGGGTGGCTCAGTCGGTTAAGCATCCAACTTTGGCTCAGGTCATGATCTCACAGTTCATGAGTTCAAGCCCCACCCCACGTTGGGCTCAGTGCTGATGGCTAGGAGCCTGCTTTGGACTCTGTGCCTCTCTCTCTGCCCCTCCTCTACTCGTGCTCCGTCTCTCAAAAATAAACATTAAACAAAAATTTTTTTGTAATTAAAAAAAAAAAAAGATGATTCTAACTGGCCGCTAATACTGAGAACTACTGCATCAGTCTTCTTTTTAATATTCATTTATTTTGAGAGAGAGAGAGAGAGAGAGAGAGAACGCAAGACCATGTAAGAGGGGCAGAGAGAGAATCCCAAGTAGGCTCCATGCTGATAAGAGGGAGCCTGACATGTGGGATCTGAGCCAAAATCAAGAATCCGACACTCAACCGACTGAGCCACCAGGCGCCCCAGACCAATCTTCTCTGTGAGTAAAGAAAATTCCTCCTGATTTGCCTTAACCTTTGTGTTAACAGTATCACTTTTCTAAACCTTAGGATTCATAGAAAGAGACCTACAAACTCATCAGAATAATCGTGTGTGTGTGTGTGCGGCTGTGTCTACAGTAAATGCAATCTCTTAATTTTAGCCTTTAAAAGACTGGACTCAGAAATACTCATAATTAAGAGGAATGAAAAAACAGTACAGCACGTTATTTTACAGTTCAGGTTTCTCCAGTCAATAAGCTGAGGTAATGTGGCTCCTAACGAGAAACCACCCGAAGCCGGGGTGGGGGGGTGGGTCCTGGGATCAGACCTTCAGGAGTCGAGCCACATCCAATTATCGTTCTCGAATTTTCAACCGCATTTTGACTTTCTTCTCCTCCACAGGGAGAAGAGGAGAGCTTCTCTTTCTCATTTAGCGGATAGTCGCTTATCAGGATTTCTTCCACCCCTGCCCTTCTATATCGGGAATATCTTCAGAATCCACCTTTGCTGCCAACATTTTGAACTTTCTGCCTGATACGAAGACAGCTTCGGCTATAAATGGAAACCAGGAAGAAGAAACACCAACGCTGGAGAAAGACACGATCTTACATTTCTGGAGGAAGCATAAATCAGAACCACCTCTTTGCAGGGCAATTTGGCAACATCTCTCAAAATGTCAACTGCACGTGGCCTCTGACCCAAGATTCTGCGTCTAGGAATTCATCCTATGGCTATACTCCCACATGGGTAAAAGGGTCTTCATTTCAGCTGTTGGCAACAGCAAAACAACCTACAGTCGATAAATAAGGCGCCTGGGTAAATAAATTAACAGTTCACCTTGAAATAGAATAAAATACAACCGTTAAAAAACGAGAGATCGTTATGTGCTGATTTGGAAAAGCCAGCCTGTTTAATGACAAAGACGGTGACAACCAGTAAAAGATATCCGCATTGGTGTGGGGAGAAAAGACGGAAAGGGAACACAGATACGAATATATGTGTTCTTGGGGGTTCTCAACGTTGGCGCTAGTGATATTCGGGGCTGGATAAGTCTTTGTTGTGGGGGGTGGAGGAGGGGGGCCTCCATTGCCAGTAGCACCCACATCCCCGTTGTGACAACAAAAATGTTTCTAGGGGCGTCTGGCTGGCTCAGCTGGTGGAGCGTGGGACTCTTGATCTCAGGGTCGTGGGTTCGAGCCCCACATTAGGCATAGAGATTACTTAAAGGTAAAAGCTTAAAAAAAAAAAAAAAGTCTCCAGGGGTGCCTGGGTGGTTCAGTTGGTTAAGCGTCCAACTCTTGAGTTCCAAGTCAGATCATGATCTCATTGTTTGCAAGCTCGAGCCCCGCATCCAGCTCTGTGCTGACAGTGTAGGGCCTGCTTGGGATTCTCTCTCCCTCTCTCTCTGCCCCTCCCCAGTTCCCGCACGCTCACCCTCAAAATATGTAAAAAAAAAAAAAAAAAAGAAAAAGAAAATGTCTCCAGGCAGTGCCACATGTCCCCTTGGGGAACAGAAATCAGGTTGAAAATCCCTGGTATGTAACATAGAAGAACTCCCCAAGAAGACCAAAATGAGGTAACCGTGGTCACCTGTCAGAAGGGACAGGCAGGTGGTTACAGACAGGTTGGCTTTTCATTGAACACCCTTCGATCTTTCGAAATTTCTCACCACGTGCATGCACTACTTATAACAACAAAATTAACTCTGCACAAGCAAAACACAGTTTCATTTTCAATGAAAAAGAACTCGATTTTCTCTGTTCAAAAGCTGGAATTCCAGGAGCCACAAAATGGCGGCTCCTTCCAGGGAACAATACCAGACATTCTTCATCTCATCCACTGTTTTAGAAAGAAAGAAAAAAAAAAATGGCAACATGCAGGAAGCCTCAGCCCCCAGCTCTGTATCCATACTCTCAAAGGATGCCTGACTTCAAGGTATCACTTGACACAGAGAAAGAAAGGAGGCCTCCCATCAGCGACAGCGGAGGAATAAACAAGCAGAAACGCTCCGGGTCCGACAAGTTCCCATTGCTCTGTCGGCGTCTCTGACATTTGTGTCACAAACAGGACTGCTGAACTGCTGTGTTTGTTCAGCCCAGAGCAAACACCCTGTGCGACAAGAGGAGACGGGATTCCCAGAGAAGCAAACAGGAGTCTAGAAGAAGAAAAGAATCAGGCCTTGCTTCCTCCTCTCATGCTTATTTATGACTTATTTCTCATACGGTCAAAGAAAGGGACCACAACAATCCACCAGGCTTCAGCTCCTTGCTTTACAGCAGAGAGAAGGCCCGAGACAGCAAACGAGACAGCAAACGAGGGGCCTGTGCATTAGCAAGTCGGGTGAGAAGTCTCTGAGGGAAGCCTTCCCCTCTGTCATGCACCAAAATTAATTTGAATAGTTAAGTATCCAACTGATGACCGATGGCTGGTTTCTGTACTTTGGGTTGGATTTATGTGTTTTGGCCAACTAGAGTTATTTTTATTTTTATTATTTTTTTGTGTTTTTTAACACTTATTTATATTTGAAAGAGAGAGAGACAGAGAGAGACAGAGCCTGAGCAGGGCAGAGGCAGAGAGAGAGAGAGGGAGTCACAGAATCCGAAGCAGGCTCCAGGCTCTGAGCTGTCAGCACAGAGCCCGATGCAGGACTCGAACCCACAAACTGCAATATCATGACCTGAGCTGAAGTCGGACACTTAACCAACTGAGCCACCCAGGCGCCCCAGAGTTTTTATTTTTAATGCAATTCATTGGCAACTTCCAAAAACGAGGAGAGTTCATACACAAAAGTGGATTTGCATTTTTCTTGGAAATTGAGAGTCTGACAACCCAGGTTCAACTTGTGGGAGCTGCATCCGTCAGAAAGGCACTCTGTCCTCCACGGCGCTGCCCGTTCGAAATCTTCACCTTACCCCCTTCACCCCTACAGCTAGGCCAATTTATCAAACAGCGTGACAAGCGCAGTGTCGAGGGTCCCTCCAACATCAAAACACGGCTCCGTCTTGCAGTGTGTCCGTTCACATATTTTGGCTGAAGGCACAAACTACGAGGCAGACAGGCCTGAGCCCGCAGGCCAAACCTGACCACGAATCTTACGTGATGCTGGGTAGAGGACTTTGCTTCTCTGTGCCCCAGTGTCCACTATCTTTGAAATGGGGCTATCATCTACCTTGAAAGTTGCTGTCGTTTTTTTAATAGTTTTTAGATTTCAGAGAGTAAAACTTGGGGAGGGGTGGGCGATAACAGTTCTGGGTGTTTTAACACCTGCCAGATAGGTGTAACCACCATCAGAATGCAGAGCCACGTCCTCTGCCAAAGAATCCCTCTGTGATTTGGAATCAAGCCCTCCCCCACCCCAAACCCCACAATCACTCACCTGTTTGCCATTTCTCGAATGTTGCTTTTTTTTTAAATTTTTTTTAATGTTTATTTATTTTTGAGACAGAGAAAGACAGAGCATGAACGGGGGGAGGGCCAGAGAGAGGGAGACACAGAATCGGAAACAGGCTCCAGGCTCTGAGCTGTCAGCACAGAGCCCGACGCGGGGCTCGAACCCACAGACTGCGAGATCATGACCTGAGCCGAAGTCGGGCGCTTAACCGACTGAGCCACCCAGGCGGCCCTGCTTTTTTTTTTTTTTTCTTTTTTTTAAACGAAATGCCATTTGGTTAGATACCATAATGTCATCATCCTCCCGAGCACTGTCTCATTTTCCGTCTTCTCAGAGTAGTTGCAGGGATGCCAGACCCAAAAAAGCCCATATAAAGCACCTGCCCCATCCCTGGACAACCTCTTGAGGATTATTTAGTATTTCCCTCCGCCCTGACTTCTTCCCTCCACCATCTGATTTCACGCTTCACCAGTCCCTCTCTGATCCTCTCCCCGTTAGGTAATTGAACCCGCAGCCCATAAAACGCCCACATCCCCCCAATGCCTTGGTTCCCACTGACAAAACAAGTGTCCCAGCACAGAAGGAGATGGGGGCATGGGGAGTGGGGGGGCATGGGGAGTGGGGGGGCATGGGGGGTGGGGGGGGCAGGGCGGGGTCTTCTGTACAGGGCAGCCTCTCAGGCTCCACCATGCCCACCCGCCAGAACGCACGACAGGGAGAAATCTCTCACTGCCGCCGTGGGTAAGCCAAGCGGAAAGACCCACGGCGTCATGAGGACCTCAAGACCACCTGGTTCAAAGAAGGAGCTGTTCTCGCCACTCACGACGGGCAGAGAGGACACAGTGAGAACGCCCCAGCACAGTGTTCCTTTTCGGGGTGTGGAGGCGGAAGAGGGCGTGAGAAAGCAAGCCGCAACGCTGAGCTCCATCAACATTCCAAAGTAGCAAATGGGTCCCCTTTCATTCGAGTGAGGAGTCCCCCACCAGCCACGGCCCGGACCGCTGTGCCACACGCAGTCCGTGCTAACAGGTGAGCCAGGGCGGGCCAGGCTCTGGCCTCCCTGCAGACACGGGCTTGCTCCAGTCCCGCCACCTGCCTGGCACCTGGAACTCTGCGGTCCTGGGCACCTGGAACCTCCTCTCCAGACCTTAAGTTTCTCCGCCTGAAATGGCATTGCAGGACAAGACGAACCTGGAGGGTCCTGGCCACCAGGGGCTAGGGGTTCACGTGCGAGCATCGCTCTGCACAGGTGGCTGTCCCCCTCTTCCTAAAACCCTGTATACTCGAGCCCCACCCCCAGCTGTGACAACCAGACATTGCCCTGTGTCCCATGGAGGGGAGTGAGGGAACCATCTCTGGGGAGGACCACCTGACATAGGCTATTCTCCACACAGCACCCAGAGAGGTCCTTCTAAAGTGCTCAGTTCACATCCCTCCTCTGCTCAAAGGGCTCCACACCAGGGTCCACGGGGTCCACAGGGTCCCAGTGCTCCGGGACCTCATCTCCTCACCTTCTTCCCCTCACCCACTAGGACAGGCCACCTGGGCCTCCCTGCCATTCCTACAACATCCCTGACCCCTAGGGCCCTAATTTTGTGTTCCCCCTCCCAATATGGGCAATGCTGGTTTTTCTTGTCATGCAAATCGAGGCTTAAATACCACCTCTCCTAGGTAACTCAGTCTGACTCTTGGTTTCGGCTCAGGTCATGATCTCATCATGACTCCTGAGCTCTGCAGGGGATTCTCTGTCTCCCTCTCTTTCTGCCCCTCCCCTGCTCACACTGTCTCAAAAATAAGTAAACATTTCCAAATAAATAAATAACGGCACACACACATAAACACATACCACCTCTCAAGAGGCCTTCCCTCAACGCTGCCTCTTCCAGACCACGGCCATTCTAGGCATCTCTCTCCTTACCATTTATTGTCTCTCACTTTCTAGAACCCAGCTCAGTACAAGAGCAGGGCCCTTGCTCACCACCCTCTGCCCTGGGTCTAAAACAGCACACAGCGTGTAATAGATGCTCAATAAAAATCAAGAATCCTGACGGAACGAATCAATGAAATGACTTCGTGGTTGGGTATTTAGCATTTCTGGTGCCAATTTTTGCTAAAGACTCTGCCCGAAGGCAGTGCTCTTGAAACAACTGACAGAAGAACTGCAATGGGGGGAGGGGGGACCGTACTAAGTCAGGGATAAAGATGGGCATTTTTTTTTAATTAGAAAAGGAAAATTAAGGAAACCATATCAGAATATATTGCACAAAGGAAAGGTAAATATTGATTCATAAAGCTCGACTTGCATCAAGTGTGTGCATGTATAAAACCTTAAATGTATATACATACACGCACACACACCTGCATAAGAACTGGGTTACTCTTGTAAAAACAAGGAAACGTTGTAAACACTGGCCTAAGGTCCGTCAGGACAAAACAACTCTGCATATCAACAAGCCCCAGGAAATCGCTTACTTGCTCCTTTTACTGTTCTCCCTTCATCTTTGTCCACTATACCTTTTTAATATTTTGCACAGAGAGAGGTTTTGTTCAGAGCTCAAGAACCACACCCAAAAGAGGACATCACAACTTGCAAAAATATTCATAGATGCCACAGAGAGAGGCTCCCAAAACTCCCCACTGACCCAAGTTAAGATTCAGGATGCTTCCAGTGGTAGACGTTTTGTCCGTTTTCGTCGTGATGGGCGTGGACGCTTGAGGAGAGAAGGTTTTCGGGCTGCCGGACAAACTCCCTGCTTGTCCCGTCTTGGCAGAGGCTGGTGAAGCTGAAAAAGTATGTTCATTGTTAAAAGACAGATTTACAAATGAATAAACAAATAAAACTTGTTTGTCGGGGGAGAGGGGAGAAATTGTATTTGATTTCAACAAGGCCCCCAGAAGTGCCCAGATGGGGCGCAGCAGGAAGGATCGGCCATTTATGTCAAGCACAGGCTTTAACCCAATGTTAAGCCGTGAAGGAAGGAGGCCTCCCCAGTCATTCTATTAAGCACAAAGCTCTAAGACAAATCGGCTAAGCTGCCACTGAAATTGGTTTGGCCCACTCACGGGTGTAAATCTCAAAATAAATAGCGATTAAAGCGGCCCCCAGCACGGTCCAGATGCAGAGACCGGAGCCAGGCTTACAAATGGCATGCCATCCGTTTATAGGAGGTGTGGGAGCTGGCTCGCACAACCAATGCACCTGCCGTGGGCCAAGTCGACCCCTTGGGAGATCTCTGGCTTCCCATTTCAAAGGTTCCGTGATGCAGAATGAAGCCAAACTCAGCACCAGATGGAGCGAGGGCGTCACTGGTCAATGATCTCCCTCCTTACTATGTTCCAAACTTTTACAGGAGGACAGAAAATCATACCTAAGCCCGAGTCTTTTAAAAATACCATAGGGTGCCTGGGTGGCTCAGTCGGTTAAGCATCTGACTTCGTCTCAGGTCATGATCTCACATATCATGGGTTGGAGCCCCGCGTCGGGCTCTGTGCTGACAGCTCTAAGCCTGGAGCCTGCTTTGGAGTCTATGTCTCCCTCTCCCTCTCCCTCTGCCCCTCCCCTACTCGCTCTCAATCTCTCTCTCTTCTCAAAAAAAAAAAAAAAAAAGAAAGAAAGAAACATTAAAACAAATTTTTTTAAAAATAAACTTTTTTTTTTTATTTTAAACACCTTAAAGCTACTTCCATACTGCTCCCCTAAGCCTCATCCACTGAATGTGGGCAGGACAGAAAGCAAACCACATAACAACACAAGAGTGTTCAGATGCGCCGTGCGTCCTGGAGATCCTGCCCCTTTGCCTACACAGCCTGCCGTTATGGGGACTGTCCGGTTACAGAGCTCCTAGAGACAACATAATGGCCAGCCCTGCTCCGATGCACAGGAAAACACGGACTCTGCCGTGATCTGATCCTTAAGGGAAAGTTGTCGATGGCAACGGCGTTACGAATCAGGACGTCCCGGGGACTTCAAACAGTGCTCACGCTGGCAGATGGTCACCTCAGTTTCCTCGCCCGCCAAATGGGGGTAGAGTCAAAGTGAGGATCCGATGGGTGAAACTCAGCCAGTCAGTATGCAGGGCTCCCTCGGCTCTAGTGCAAGGACCTACCAAAGCTACCTTTAATGGATAGAGGGGGAAAGACTAGACACAGGGAGGATGGAGTCAGGCACGCAGCGAGAGCCAGACCCCAGGTGTGAAGTCCACCTTGGCAGCTGACTTGATGGGCGTCCTTGGGCACGGTCCCTGAGCTCCGTGAATCTCCTTTCCTGGTTGCCTCAAAGAGAGACACTGATAATAAAATACAAAAGGACTGGTAAAAAGCACCCACCTCATCAAGTTGTAAGGATCTAGCACGTTAATCATCAAAACAGCGGCTGGCATCAGAGAAGCACTGTATTATTATTTGCTATTAGCATAATATCACTTCCTATTTCCCCGTTAACCTCGAGGGCGTTGGTTTCAACCACCTAAACCAGCAGTTGTCAGCCAGGAGTGATTTTTTTTTTTTTAATTAGGTAGGCTTCACAGCCAGCGTGGAGCCCAACATGAGGCTTGAACTCACAACCTTGAGACCAAGACCTGAGCTGAGATCGAGAGTCAGACGGTTAACTGACTGAGCCCACCCAGACGCCAGGCAGCCAGGAGTGATTTTGCCATCCAGGCAGAACACGCTGGGCAATGTCTGCAGACAATTTTGGCTGTCACAACTAGGGCAGGGGAGGGTGCTACCAATATCTAATAGGTGTAGACCAAGGATGCTGCTTGCCCCTGCCCCACCACCAAGACAAATAATCTTTGGTTCCAAACACCTAAAGAGCAGAGGTGGATCAATTCACAAAGGGATGAAACAGGTGTGCCTGTGGGGAACCTCATCTGCAGACGAGATGGGGAGCTGGCAGGGAGATGAGCTAATCCACGTCAAGTGGTCCTTAGCAAATGCTCCATCGATGCTCCACATTATTTTGAGAATCAAGTTTTGTTGGTGGTGGTTTTTTTTAATACTAATTAACTTAGTTTCACTGTAAGGATGAACAAATGCCCGGCCCCGGGCACACAACACTCTCTCAAATGAGAGCTTCAATTTACTGTCACTACCACTGTTCCTGTAACCAGGTACCATAACAACCAGCAGAATTAGAGTGCTTGGCGCGCACGTGCACACACACACACACACACACACACACACACACACAATAAGAATCATCAAAGATAAAGGCATTTCCAAAGATTTAAGTATTACCAATAAAATCTTTAGTATTTGGATTTTATTTTTCATTCACTCGTATTCTATCTGCTTCCTTCCAAAAGAGATTTGCAGGGGCTGAAAACATCAGTGTCCTATATTCTCTGCGAGGACTAAAGACCAGTGCCGCTCTGACTGTATTCTCTCACGTGAGCCAGCAAACAGGGGTAGCAGGAAGGGTCTTACACCAGTCAAGGTACTGCATAGACTGCGAGGAACTTTGTCAAGAAAGTCTGACCCAAAAGGGTAGGCGGAAGTAAAAACGTGGGTCCGCATTTCCCTGCTTCATAACAGCTCATGTTAAAAAAGGAAGGAAAGGGGGCGCCTGGGTGGCGCAGTCGGTTAAGCGTCCGACTTCAGCCAGGTCACGATCTCGCGGTCCGGGAGTTCGAGCCCCGTGTCAGGCTCTGGGCTGATGGCTCAGAGCCTGGAGCCTGTTTCCGATTCTGTGTCTCCCTCTCTCTCTGCCCCTCCCCCGTTCATGCTCTGTCTCTCTCTGTCCCAAAAATAAATAAACCTTGAAAAAAAAAAAAAAGGAAGGAAGGATGGGCACCTGGGGGGCTCAACTGGTTAAGCGTCCAACTCCTGATTCCAGGTCAGGTCGTGATCTCGAGGGTCGTGAGTTAGAGCTTCGCATCAGGCTCTGTGCTGACAGTGCAGAGCCTGCTTGGGATTTTCTCTTTCTCTCTGTCCCTCACCTGTTCATGCAGGCTCGCTCGCACCTGCTCTCTATCAAATCAATATTTTAAATTAAAAAAAAAAAAAAAAAAAGGAGGAAAGGGAAGCCAGCAGGCTGTCTCACAGAGCCCTGCCCCCTTGTGGTCCCTACAGGGAAACTTAGCAAGAACACAGGCAAAGTCGTTATTTTTGCAATTCTGTAGTTAAAACATAACGGGAAAAACAAGTCTTTAATTTCACAGGCACATAAAGTTTCCTCTGTTAATAAAACGTAAGTATTGAAGGTTTAAGAACTATGTTCTAAATTTTTTAATTTAAACATAGCACCAGGATATGGCAAGAATAAAGGTGATTGGAGAACACTGGCTCCCCACGGGTACGAGTCTGGTTCACTCTCCATGCAGCCAGCAAAGGGCAGGGACCCCCTCACGGACATCTGGGACTAAAATGCTTCCTGTAATCAGGGAAGGGACAGCATGGGGTCACCTAGCAACCCTGGGTTCCAACACGCAGAACTCTCCTTGGGGAACACGATGGCCCCTGTCCACCCCGGAGTGCCCCATGTCCCCCCTCCCCAATTTGTGAAACACTATGTACCTGCCTCGACCTCCCCATATCAGTTAACACTATGACCACTCACCTAGATGTTCAAGGCCAAACACGTCTAAACTGCCCTAATTCCTCCCTTGTTCTCCTGCCCCAATTTACCCCACTCTTCAGCCAGGCCGCTCCCTGCACACCGCTTCCAAAATATACCCCCAAGCTCCCCCTGGTCTCCATCCCCGCTGCTATCAGCCTAATGCACACATTCTCAAAGGTGGTTCTGGAGAACAGGGGGGTGAAAAACTCTCTTACTCTTTTTATGTATAAAACACAGACACATGCAGTACATAAAAAGAAATACAGTACTTTGAAATTTCATGAGGGTCCCTTCCTAGGTATAAACCCAAAAGAACTGAAAAGCGGTACTCAAATCTTGCTACACCAACGTTCATCACAGCACTATTCACCAGGGTTCAAAGGTGGAAACAATCTGAATGTCCATCGACGGATAGACAAACTCTGGAGTCCTCGGTGGAACGTCTACTGAGCCATAAAAAGGAATGAAGGTCTGATGCATGCTGCATCATTCACTGAAAACATACGCTCTGTGAAAGGAGCCGACACGAAAGCCACATTTTGTATGATTTGGCTTAAATGTAATACCCAGAGCAGGCAAATCCATACAAGTCGTGTGCAGACTGATGGTCACGAGGGGTCGGTGGCCAGGGAGTAGGGGAGTGCTTAATTACTTCACAGGATTTTATTTTGGAGTAATGGAGATGTTCGCTTTCAAATGGTTAATTTTAGGTCATGTGAATTTCATCTCCATTAAGGAAAAAATTCACAGGAGACTGTTGGGGGGTGGGGTTGATTAGGGAATGTCTACAATGGCTCCTTATGGGATGAGAAAGAAAAAGATGGCTGATAAATACTGCCCGTGCCTATCATTTCCCACCAAGAGCCTGTAAGAGCTCCCATGGGCCCCCCACCTCCTGCCACAGCACCCCTATCCTGGGGCACCCTCCACACCGCAGCCAGGTACACAAACCACGGCTCCATCTAAAACCATCCAAAGGCAGGGTATCTGGCTGGCTCAGTCAGTAGAGCACATGCCTCTTGATCTCAGGCTTGTAAGCTCAAGCCCCCACATTTGGGTGTAGATACTTAAAATTAAAATCTTAAAAATAAATAAATAAATAAAACTATCCTAGAGGTGTCCTATCCCCCAGAATAAAATCCAACCACACATGCGACCTTTCCTTTCCTCATTCAGGAATCTCCAGCCACACGACCTTTGTGCTGTTCCTCTAAGATCAAATCTGCTCCCAACTCAAGCCTTGACACTCCAAGAATTCCCCAGGAAAGGCCCCCACCCCCACCCCGATCATACTGGCTGGTAACCCTCCAACACCACCCTCAAAGCCCTTCCCCTGCTGGCCTCATCCAAGGGGGCCAAGTGCCTCTTTTTACCATCTCCCCTTTGCCGTGAGCACGTCAGCTCCAGGACAGCAGGGTCCCTGCCAGGCACCTGCGATGCCGCCCAGTGTCCGAGAAATTTACAGAATGAGCAAATACATCAGATCATTAACTGAAGAATGAGGTTTCCATTTCTCTTCTCACCACAGAGGTCAGGATAAGCAATAAAGAAACAATAAGAGCAACCAAAGAAAACCTTCTTCATAAAAACACAGCCGTTTCTGTTTAAATACTCTCGATATTATGCAGCTACTAAAAACAAGGTATGCTAAAAGAATGATTAACAATCCAACAGAAACACATAAATGAGCATCTGGGGGGGGGGGTACAAATGGTCAATAAACATGTGAGAGATACAGATACAGATGGATAAAGATAGATGCGGATACATTTATCTCCACCCTACATCTTTTCTGCATACGTGATTACCTTGTTTCAAAAAATAACACCTAGTGTTGAGGGAAGGGGAATACTCACTGGAATCATAAAACCTTTTTAGCACAGCAATTAGGTGATGCTGAAATTACCCAAAATTAAATTTATAAATCACACGGACGGTAAGGTCCAATGCTGAGTTCACCCCCTAGATATACGTGTCATGTGCCCCAGACACAGTATGCACACCAGAAGGTTCACTGCAACAGTATTTATAACAGCAAAAAGGAGACGGCGTAAAAATGTCTGTTAACCGAAGACTAGATAAGTGAATCAATTAATACCATACACCCCTAAAAAAGAATGACACGGATCTGCACAATCTGACAAGGACTGGTCCCCGCAGGTATGTGTGTGGGAAAGAGAGAGGTAAAAATCAAGTGCGTACAGAAGTGCCCACAATATGTGTAAATGTTTATCGAAAACACACGCATAGCTTCAAATGAGTGTATACATATTTTTGGTAGTAGTATACTCCACAGAGTATAAAAGAGGCATAATGAGAAAGTTTCGGGATGTAGGAGAAAACAAACGACCTTTTTTACATCCGTTTACACTGCTTTAATACTGCTAGGTTGTATTTTATGTTAATTTTAACCATGTAGGGTCAACCAACGTTAAAAAAAAAAGTCAACTAGAGTTATTTAGATGATGGGTCATCTTGCCCGTTTAAAACTACCTCTACTGTGGTTTCTGTTGTGGGGGAAAAATCTTTAAAACAGGTGTAAAAATATATTTCTTAATACAGATAAATGTAAATGAAGGGGGCGGGGATTTTGGAATTCTCAGACTCCAGTGAGTTTCAATGGATATGTTCTCGAAAACATGAACTCTGGCTTTGTGTATGACCACCGGGACAAAAATGTGAAACAGCAGGCTAGCCAAAAACACCTACAATTTTGGGAATTAGAAAGCTAGAAGAGGGGCGCCTGGGTGGCGCAGTCGGTTAAGCGTCCGACTTCAGCCAGGTCACGATCTCGCGGTCCGTGGGTTCGGGCCCCGCGTCAGGCTCTGGGCTGATGGCTCAGAGCCTGGAGCCTGTTTCCGATTCTGTGTCTCCCTCTCTCTCTGCCCCTCCCCCGTTCATGCTCTGTCTCTCTCTGTCTCAAAAAAAATAAATAAAAACGTTGAAAAAAAAATTAAAAAAAAAAAAAAAAAGAAAGAAAGCTAGAAGAGATGTCCATACATAAAATGTGCATTAAGAAAACAAATCAATGTATCTGTTCAAAACCTACCCGTTCACACGACTTCATAAAACCAAGTTTCTTCCCCTAAGAAATGTTTCCCAAATGCCTTCATTCACATGACCCCAATCATTTCTGTCATCTGCACGTGCTGTTTACACACTACTGACAACTACAACTATATGGACAAGCAGAAAGGTGTCAAAGAAAGAATCCTCCCTTGAAAGGAGCAGAAGGCTTAGTATGATCCATTCTACCACAGAACATTAAGATGGCAATTATCAATGGGATTTATACATTTAAAAATCTTGACTTGAATTCAAGTCATGGTCCCAGGTTCGTGGATTCGAGCCCTGACACAGGATTCCTCACTAAGCGTGGAAACTGCTTGGGATTCTGTCTCTCCGCCTCTCTCTGCCCCTCCCCTGCACACACACACACACACACACACACTCTCTCTCTCTCTCTCTCTCTCTCTCTCTCTCTCTCTCAAATTGAAAAGAAAGGAGGGGGCACATGGGTGGCTCAGTGAGTTGAGTGTCAGACTCTTGATTTTGGCTCACATCATGATCCCAGGGTCATGGGATCGAGCCCTATGTCTGGCTCCACACTGACCATAGAGCCTGCTGAAGATTCTTCTCTCTCTCCGTTTGCCTCTCTCCTCTGCTCACGTGTGCATGCATGCGCACGCGCACACACACTCATACATACAGAAACACACACACACACTCCCTCTCTCTCTCTCTCTCTCTCTCTCTCAAAATAAATAAATAAATGTTAAAAAACTAAAAGTTTAAAAAAACCTGAAGGAACACCCAATTGGTCTGTGGGTTGTTTTTTTTCTTTTTTTGAGAGAGACAGAGAGTGAGCAAGTGACCATGAACAGGGGATGGGCAGAAGAGAGGGAGACAGAGAATCTGAAACAGGCTCCAGGCCCCAAGCTGCCAACACAGAGCCCAATGCGGGGCTCAAACTCACGAGCCACAAAATCATGACCTGAGCCGAAGTCAGATGCTTGACCGACTGAGCCCCCCAAGCGCCCCAGGAACACCCAATTCGTAACCCTTGTTACTTCTTGGGGTATGAATATGTGCTATTCATTACACAATATTAAAATTTGAAAGCAATAGTTTACATTCAGGGAAAAAAAGGACACAAAATGCGATGTATATTGAAGAGCTTCAAACCCGAACATGAAGCATCAGAACTTTGCTCTCAGTGCTAGAAGTCCAAAGCACGGCACGTCAACATCAGGGTTCTCAACAGAAACTGGAGGGGCAACTACGCCCCCAGGGGCAACGTGGCGGTGCCTGAAGACACTTTCAGCTGCCCTCACTGTGGGCAGGGGCGTGCTACGCGCATGAAGCGAGTGGAGGCCGGGACTGATGCTATAAACCCTGAAGTGAGTGCACAGGGAGGCCCAACCAGACCATCGTCCAGCCCAAGCCAGCAGGGCAGAGATCGAGAAACTCGATTTTAAATCATGCTCGACATTTTCAAAAGCAAAAAGACATTTGGAAACGCTCGTTTCGATTAAGCTTTGACACGGATGCAAATCCTTTTGTAAAGCCGTAAATCTTGCTCAAAGGAAGAACTAATCGCCTTTGAAGTCACAAATAATTGAATCAGATTTTATACTTTGATGTACAATTCACGAGTGTGGACCAAAACCCATCATTTATTATCTACGTTTATAGGATCCTGGCCTGTGCGAAGTGCTATTCTGACTCCATGAAACAGGAGTCTTAGAATTAAATTAGCAAAAAATGCCCCTTCCCTCCCACGCACCCCGGCACTCTGGAGGGGCAGGGGCAGAGGCAGAGGAGCTAGTGATTCAACGCCAAACTTCCTCTACTTATAAAGCTTCGGAAACAACCTCCATCTTCAAAGGGCAGTAGCTTGCACAACTCTTGATGGCTTGCACAGATGAGCCACACAGCAGAGCATCACTGGACAGTCTACGACAGGACAGAAACTCCTATTTTGAAGGACTATGTAACATGAAAAATATTCAGAACACAAGGTTAAGCTTAAAAAACAAAAAACAAAAAACAAAAAACAAAAAACAAAACCTCAGGTGCCCGGATGGCGCTATCGGTGGAACATGAGACGCTTGATCTTGGGGTTGTAGGTTCAAGGCCCACAGTGGGCGCAGAGCTGACTTAAAAAGGGGGGGGGGGGCGCCCAGATGGCTCAGTCAGTTGAGCATCTGACTTCAGCTCAGGTCATGATCTCATGGTCCGTGAGTCCAAGCCCACATCGGGCTCGCTGCTGTCGGCACAGAGCCTGCTTCGGATCCTCTGTCTCCTCTCTCTGCCGCTCCCCTGCTCGTGCTCTCTCAAAAATAAACAAAACATGGGGCGCCTGGCTGGCTCAGTCGGTTGAGCGCCCGACTTCGGCTCAGGTCACGATCTCGCAGTCCGTGGGTTCGAGCCCCGCGTCGGGCTCGGTGCTGACCGCTCAGGACCCTGTTTCGGATTCTGTGTCTCCCTCTCTCCCTGACCCTCCCCCGTTCATGCTCTGTGTCTGTCTCAAAAATAAATAAACGTTAAAAAAAAAGAAAAAAATTTTTTTAAATAAAACATTAAAAAAGAAGAAGAAGGAGAAAAAGAAAGAAAAAAAATCTCAAAACTGTCTACGACAGATACTGCAAACGAGCCAATATGTAAAAGTTGGGGCAGTCCACATTTAAAAAAGTATCTGAGGCTTCTCTTGAACCATGAGAATAAGGCAACGGAGCCCACATTCCCACTTGGCAAGAACCAGCAGGAAGGCCCCCAGGGCCCTTCAGGAAAGGCATTCCTCAAGAGCATTCTGACAGGTCAGGTGGTGGTCTGTTAGTGGGGTGTAAGGAGTTCGCATCAGAAGAGTAAGGACCGCTGGGGGGGAGGTACACACAAGCACCCATCTGTGTGTCATCAGGAAGAGTGTTATTATTTCTGCTCTGTGTTGTTCAGCCCAGTGACCACACTTCTCAGTCTTGCTCATCTCCATACCTGCCTGATCCCTAGAAATATCTGTTTTCAACTTAATAGTGTGACTCCCAAACCAACGTAGAAAAAAGTCCTGGAAAGCAGCTCTTCCTGCCCACGCGTCCTGTCCCCGTGCTTTAATAAAATCACCTTTTTTGCACCAAGAAAAAAAAAAAAAGTCCTGGAAACAAGTATCCAAGGGCTGACCGGGAGGTGGAATGATGTGTGACTTTAGTTTTATAAATAACAAGTATTGTATGACAAGGACGTACTGTTATGACAAAAGGAGTATCCAAAGACGTTCTCCCTTCTCCCTAAACAGTAACCCCTAGTGCAGCTACAAGACCAAAGGACTGTTAGTTCAGAGGGTGCTGACAACCCCCGGCGCTATAACTCGTAGCCGAATACATATTCATGGCTGAAGTCGAGGTCCTGCAAGCAAATATTGCCAAAGGCATTGATTTAGGCCAGGATGTCTAGATCAAGGGGGAAGCAGGACAATCACTGAGAATATAAACCGCTTTGATCCATAACCAGGACACCATGGGCAAAAGGCTTCTGGCTGAGCAAAGTACTCCTGAGAAAACTAAATCAAGTTCTATAGATTACAGACACCTGACTGAGTTCCTCCACACGCCCACGATACAAAAGGAAGGTTTCTAAACTCTCATAAAAGTTTTAGTTAATAACTTATTTCAGTGTGTAGCTTTTATGTTTGCTGGCTACAAAATTTTTATTGCTAAAACTAATACGACTTTTCTATCCTATGACGATCTTTTTTTTTTTTTTTAAACACTATTTTGGATAAATCAAAATCTCATCTCAATGATACCCTCCCTGTGGGGCATTTCAGTAAATATTCCACTTCTCCTTGTACGAAACACTATTGTCGCTGCTGACAGCAGAGGGCAGTAGGGTGCAATGAAAAGAAAATGGATGTAGAATCAGGATCTAGCTGTGGGCACAGGCGCCTCCCTCCACTCTCCACAGAGACCTCAATTTTGCCCCCTGTAAAATGGGGAAACGGACTCAAGAGTTTCTTCTAACTAGGTCTGTAACAGAGGTTAGCAAAAGGACCCATGGGCCAAATCTAGCGTGCCACCTACTCTCATATTGCCTACAAGGGTTACTTGCCATTTGCAAATGGTGGAAAAATCCTGAAGGGTTACTAGAGTTCATGAAACACACAAATCATATGAAATTCAAATTTCTGGGTCACAGCCACATATTGCCTATGGCTATTTCATTAATACAACAGTGCTGAATAGCTGTATAGTTGTGAGGGACAAAGAGCCACAAAGCCTAAAATATTTACTATCTGGCTCCTTACAGAAAAGGGGACAATTGGTGAGATTAAAACGATTTGGGGGAGTCACCTTCTCTACACATAGTACTCACTGGCTGCCTAACTCATAATCCCCAAATGATCCAAGCACATACTGGCAACAGGATCATATTTTAGAAAAAAGGACTTTAAGGGGCGCATGGGTGGCTAAGTCAGTTAACGGTCCGACTCTTGAGTTTGGCTCAGGTCGTGATCTCACAGTTCATGAGATCCAGTCCTGTGTCTGCCTGGGATTCTCTTAGTCTCTCTCTCTCTCTCTCTCTCTGCCACTCCCCCGCTCACACTCTCTCAAAAATAAATAAACACTTATAAATACATATTAAAAAAATAATAGGGGCACCTGGGTGGCTCAGTCGGTTCAGTGTCCGACTTCAGCTCAGGTCATGATCTCACAGTTCGTGAGTTCGAGCCCTGCATTGCGCTCTGTGCTGACAGCTCAGAGCCTGGAGCCTGTTTCGGATTCTGTGTCTCCCTCTCTCTCAGTCCCTCCCCCACTCGCACTGTGTGTGTGTGTGTGTGTGTGTGTGTGTGTGTGTGTGTGTGTATCTCAAAAATAAACATAAAAAAAGGAAAAATGAGAGTAAACCCACTTCCTCGTGGAAGTAATAAATCTCTTAAGTATTTAACAGACAGCCAAATAATATTTGGGTACAAAGAATTCAATTTAAGTCACCATTCCTTTCCTCACACTGGACCAGCACCCCCTCGCATCAGCTCTCCCAATCCGAATCTGAATCTGAATCCATGTAGGCATTTGCTGAGCAACCACCGTAAGAAATAACGTAGCAGCCAACATCTTTGCAACGCTTACTTTTTCTGGCACTGTTCCGACCCTTTGTGGACACGTCTTCATTTAAGCCTTAACAAGAACCTATGGGTCAGGTCTGTTATTGCATCACATCACAGATGAGGAAACTCAAGCACCAAGACATTAAGTATCTGGCCTAAAGCCACGCGGCTAGTGAGTGGGAGAGTTGGGATTTGAGACCGGCAGCCTCATCCTTAACCACTTGCCATTCTACGGCAAGTGTCAATCAGGGCAACCAACCTGTAAGGAGCGCTCTGGCGAGAGCACACGTTATTGCCGACCTTACCTGTCGCTCTAACACTGGAGCGCTAAGTATCGTGAAGGTATAGTTTGGATAGAAAAACAGTCTTTCGATTGCAGTAACATTCCTGAGAAACAAACTCTTACGGGAAGTTTTGCTGTGATAGCCCAAGAGGCGTCTGCTCTCAACTCTCAAGGATTTCTGGCCACCTCTGCCCCACTGCGAGGAAGGACCTCCATCTGGCCTTTGGGGACCGATTTTCTCCGTTCTTGATTCCTAACAGCAAAAATCCCTCTGGGTCACCCACTTCAAATTTTAAATGTCCTCCACTGGAGCAAAACCCCATAGAGGTCCCCTTGATTCTGAGACGACAGGTGTGGTCCCGACGGAAGCCCTCCGTGGCAGGGGACCGCCCCCCCGCCCCCCGCCCGCCCCCGCCTCTTCCTCTTCCTCCGCGGCTGACCTGTGCTCTTGTCCAGGAAGTCCATGGACTCCTCACTGGCGCTGAAGTGGCTCGACGTGGCCTTCTTCTCGGCGTCCTGCTCCACGTCGGAGCCCGTGTGCACGGAAGAGTTTGTGCTCATGGGGGAGCGTGGTATATCGGACAAGGAGATCCGACGGCCCGTGCCCCCGCTCAGCATGGGCTTGCTCATCAAGATCTTGGGGGACGCCGTCATGTCGAAGTTGAGCTTCACCTTCTCCTGCTTGTCTATCTTGGCAGCACCCGCGCTGGGATTGCTGGGATCGAGCAGCATTTGGTACTGGCTGTTGGGCGTGTACGGTGTCCTGAAGGGAGAGTAGTTAAAAACCCCGAACTTCCTGCGGATGTTCTCCACGTACACCTCCATCTCCTGCATTGCACTGTTGAAGATGCTTTTCGTCTTTTTCACAGAAAAAGGAATTTCTTTGGACATGAGGTAGCAATTATTTATTGGAACCCAGGCCCTAGGAAGTGCAGAAGAGAGAGTTGAAGTCAACTTTGGTCCTTTCAGAGATCCTTTTATTTATTTATTTTTTTTTTTTGGAGGTTTTTTAAAAATTGGTTTTCTTGCGGTAAGTTTAAGAGAACCACACGCCCTATTGTTAACGTAGGCACGGCTTTATTCATCGTAACGATAATTTTATGCCCGATGAGTCTATCCCCATTCTACACTCTGATTCTATAAATTTGACTATTTTATTAAATACCTCCTCTAAGCGGAATTCACGCCGTCATTTTGTCTTACTGTGTCTGGCTGCCCTCCCTTAGCGTCGTGTCCTCCAGGTTCAGCTATGTTGTCCCATCTTTTTTAAGGCCGAATACTATCCCGTGAGATCTATCTACCGCGATTTCTTTATCTGTTCATCTGTCGATGGACGTTTAGGGTGTTTCCAGAATTTTTTTCCTTAACGCAAACCAAATTAGCCTGGTATGTCTGTCGAGCTTCTTAACTACATACTCCATTCTTTCAAAATGACTTGGGGGCACTTGGGGGGCTGAGTCAGTTGAGTGTCCGACTTGGGCTCAGGTCATGATCTCGTATTTTGTGGGTTTGGGCCCTGCTTTGTTGTGTGTCTCCCTCTTTCTCTCTCTGCCCCTGCCGTGCTCATGCTCTGTGTGTGTGTGTCTGTCTGTCTCTGTCTCTCCCTTTCAAACATACGTACATACATAAGACTTGGTTTGGGGGCTCCTGGGTGGCTCAGTCGGTTGAGCATCTGACTCTTGATTTCAACTCAGGTCATGATCCCAAGGTCATGGGACCGAGCCCTGTGTTGAGGTCCATGCTGACTGTGGAGCCTGCTTATGATTCTCTCTCTCCCTCTCCCTTTGCCCCTCCCCCGCTCATTCACTTGTTCTCTCTAAACATAATTTTTTTTTTTTTTAATTTCTCTCTTTTGAGACAGAAAGAAAGAGCACAAGCAGAGGAGGGAGAGGCAAAGAGAGAGGCAGAGGCAGAATCCCAAGCAGGCCCCACAATGTCAGCACGGAGCCCAATGCAGAGCTCCAACGTATGAACCGTGAGATCATGACCTAAGCTGAAATGAAGAGTCAGACGCTGAACCAACTGAGCCACCCAGGTGCCCCCCCCCCAAAAATGTTTTAAATGACTTGGTTTGAATGGTTAACACATGATTAGCCGTTAACACTTAACAGACATGTTCTTGTGACAGAATGTGAGCAGCGATCTTCACTAAAACATTAAAAAGCTCATAGACTTAGTCATTTTAATCCATTAGAAGAATAATAAATCCCCTCTTGGCTCTGGGTGAGTAGAGAGTAAGGAACCATCACTGCTGCCAGGACTGCACCTCCAAAAAAAGAACTGGTCCCAAAGCCCACTCCTCTGCGTTCACACAGTTTTCGTATCTCTCGTGAAACTGGGGTTCTACGAGGCACTAGAAGGAAACACCGGAAAACCGTAAACCTGAAAGGAGGTGCATGGCTTCGATGTGAGAGAATTCATGTGGAAACTAACCAAAGGACAGCCTCCACCCCCCATTCTCGGCTGGTTCTGCCTGCCTGCCTCCAACCGCCCACATCCCAGCATGCTCTGCAGAGACCTCACGAGGCCATGAGCTGCTTTTCTGGGATTCGTGACCGAGCGGACGCAGGCAGGAGAGGGCAGTATAGCCGACCACTGCTCCGGGGTTTGGACAGGAGGCGGACCATGTGACATTCGATTCCCCAGCCTCCATCCCGAATGTATAGCTGGGAATCCGGCGGGAATGAACATTCCCAAGGAGGCCTTTTGGATTTCAAAGACCATAAAGTCAAGCCAGACACAAAGTGATGGGAGCAAAGTGGGCTGTGGGGAGGTAGAAATGCCACAGCCAGTCCAACGCAAGCACCGTCTACATGGGAGCGTCACAAGTGCCCGTGCAGGAATCTGACCCCCACACTGCCGAGTCTTCCAGCATTTGAAAGAGAAGCAAAAAATATAGACTACTTAGATTACATTCTACCCACGTTTTAACAGCTGGAATCTCGTTCCTATTTTGAAGAGAAAACGGCCCGGAGAAATAAAAGCGTGTGCGTGGGGTGAAATTCAGGGCAGAGGATGGAGGTTTGCAACTCATGGTGATAACTAGGTCGTGACACAAACTAAAACCAAACACCCCAAAAATATCTAACTGCTCTCTCAGCGTGCTGTAAATTACCAGCTTCTCATCACCCCAACTAGCTGCTGTCATCCTGCAGAGACCTGAGGAACCGCAAGAACGAGGCAGGGCAGGAGACAGCTGCCCTCTGGGTGAGGGTCCGTGGCCGTTACAACTGGGGAAGCAGGAGTCTGGAACAGGACAGCTCTGAGGAACAGCCGGGGTCCCCCCGCCGCTCCTGGACAAATGACTTCCCTTTCCCTGAGCTGGCCTCCGCTCTGTCATCGATAAAATGGAGGCTGAGCCCTTCCCGGGACGGGGTCAAGGGGAGCAAATGAAATGCACCTAGACCAGTCCCCGCAGCACCAGGGCCACTATCACCCCCCCCCCCCCGCCTTCTATCTGGGGTCAGGGCCTTAACTGTCTCCTGCCAGGGTCTCAAGCACCTTCAATGAAGGTACCTGCCAGTGATTTCAGGACCTGGTTTCTTTTCCTTAAAGCAGGCCCAGGACACAGTTGAAGGGAAAGTTGATCTGCTTAACAAAAGAAAGCCTCTGGGGTCAATGTCCTGAGAGGCCACAGAGTCACAGGGCTGAGCAACACCCTACTTGGGGCCTCAAGGTTTCTTCTCAGTCAAATGGGAATAAATCCGCAGCTGCAAAAAGAACTTGAAACAGTGCCTGGTGCATAGAAGGCACTCAATTCCTGCCAGCTCGCTCTTGTGCGTTTAAGAAGATATCTCCTGGGTTTTTGTACAGTATCATGAGTGTGAGAGAGAGTGTGTGTGTGTGTGTGTGTGTGTGTGTGTCTGTGAAATCAAATCCCAAGAAGGCAAACATTCTTAAGGGACAAAAAGCACGCTAGGAGACTATTCCGAACATGCCTTGATCTGTACAAAAGCCTCCCGGGACCTGCTCCAGTATTTATTAACTTAACGATGAACACGTGACGGGCTGTGACATTTCTTACTCTGTTCTCCTGACCTACTTTGCTTGCACAGGACCAGGCTGCTGTTTTGCTCCACAGCCCCAAAGCTGCTCCCGGAGAAAGAGCCTATCCATTCTCTTTAGCCTCCGCGCTGGACTGCTGGGTGTGGCCAGTTCTGCTTTAAGAACATCTCCTGGGAGGAAGGGACGCTCCTCCTTTCAGGTTTCCCCCAAGCTCTCGTGACTTCATTCCTGCACCCCCTAACCCATCCCCATGGAGTGCCCTTGATCGCTCCCCGTAAGGGGCTCCCCTCACCCAAAACGAGCCAACAGCTCGGCACATTCCCTCTGAGGGAACAAAAGACACAGGGGGTTAGACAAACGTCATGGGCATCAGACATGGGCTGCTGGCTTTTTTCACCAATGCAGGGGCCCAGCTTCCACGACAGCTCCCACCCAGAACCAACCTACACCGTCCAGTTCTGGGGAAATGGCCTCTGGAATAGGGCTGGCAGAGCTCATACCCCCCAAGACCGTCCAGAACTGACAGGCAGGAGTAAGATGTCCATGCAGAGTGGGCTCAGCTAAGAACAGAATCCAAGACTCTTAAGAGTCTGGGATGTATCTGGTACATGGCGGCAGGCACGGATCTCCCCCACCCACCTATATCCCCAGTATATCCACACTGGGTTATATGACAGAACGAGAATAATCCCGAAGCATCAAGATGGTTAACTCTTGCCATGCTACAGGGATGTACAGCCTGACACGAATTCTTCTTGCCCTTCAAAGCAAAGGCAGAATCTGACCACAGCCCGTGTGATCCAGACCCTGCCCCCTTCCCCACCATCACTTACCATCCTCTCCTCCCCTCTCCTGTCCAAACCACACTGTGTCCCAGCTCTCCCCAAGAAACAGCAGGCTGGCTCTGTCCCTCCACCCAGATCTTCTCCAAGCCCCCGCCCTGAGATCACCTTGCCTGTGTGTTTACTTGGGTATTTACTTGGGTGTCTTTCCCACTAGGATGCCAGCCTTCAGGTGGGCAGGGACGATGTCCTGCTCACTCCCATATCCCCAGCATCCAGCACGTGGCCTGACCCACGGCAGCACCAAAAGATTTCCAGCAAAGTGTCCAAAATCAAATAGAGCAAAAGACTTCCTATCAAACCCAGGACCATCCCAGCTAATTTCCACTTTGCCTCCAGACAAAGGATTCCTAGTAAATGATTTCACAGATTACCAATCACTCTTCTGTCTTTATTTGCAAGGCAACAAGCAAAGTGAACAGAGTAACAGCTCTGACTCGGGTGTTTGAAATTATAAACTGTACTTTCTGTATATTCTATCGGTGTGTATAATTTTTAAGTTTATTTATTTATTTTGAGAGAGACCGCGAGCTGGGGAGGGGCAAAGAGAGGGAGACAGATGGGGCACCTGGGTGGCTCAGTCAGTTAAGTGGCCGACTTCGGCTCAGGTCATGATCTCGCGGTCCGTGAGTTCGAGCCCCGCGTCAGGCTCTGTGCTGACAGCTCAGAGCCTGGAGCCTGTTTCGGATTCTGTGTCTCCCTCTCTCTGACCCTCCCCCGTTCTTGCTCTGTCTCTCTCTGTCTCAAAAATAAATAAACGTTACCAAAAAAAAATTAAAAAAAAAAAAAAAAAAAAGAGAGAGGGAGACAGAGATCACAAGCAGGCTCCATACTGGCCGCACAGAGCCAATGCAAGACTCGAACTCACGAACTATGAGATCATGACCTGAGCTGAAATCAAGAGTCAGACGCTTGAACGACTGAGCCACCCAGGCGCCCCCAGAATTTTAAGTCCTCTCCCCCAACACACTCAAACACTTTTTCAAACTGCTTGGTAGCCGCTTGGAAAGGGTTTTGCCTCATTTAATCCTCACATAACTTGCTAAAAGAGAACTAGGATATTAACTGCTGCTCATCTGGGTCCACCTGCTGTTCTCAAGCCCATAGGATAGGAAACTGCTAAGAGCTAGAACAATTCACTTCCCTGCGAGCGAGGGAGAGGGGAGGGCAGAAAACGCTGGGTGGGGGGAGGGCTACCACCTGTTAAAACAGCCACCTCTTATAATTTCCTATTTGGCTTAAGAGAAAAAGGCAACAGGAGAGAGAACCACCCAGCACAATGATAAGAGATTCATTTACTGGCAATCTGTGGAAATACTTCTGATCCCTGAAAGCATTATTTTGAAAAGCAATTTGTGCGGTGGTTCAATTTACTCCACAAAATTTAAAAAGAACAGCACCACTTAAAATAGCCACGGAACCTATTCTGGTGCCAGCTTCATCAACGCAACTACGAAAGCATGATTGTTCTCTTCACATACCTGAAAAAAACGAAGCCCACACACATTATCAGCCGGAACGCAGCACAGGGCAGTGTTTTTAACTACAAGATCACTGGTTGGTGTCGCGACAATAAACGCCACGATAATACCTCCGCCCCCTGCTTGCGTCACAGCTATCGAAGGTTCAGTTAAAGCTGTACATCTGCAGCCAGTTTTGACTCCCACCTGTCGTGTTGTCCAAAGAAACGAGCATCAACCTGTCCATCTTTATCCCTCAGAGCTTTTGCAGGCCAGAACGGAAACCCCTTCAGTTTTGCCCAGACCAAAGGATGTGGATTGCTCTGGGAAAAGAAAAACAAAATCCAGAGTTTGTATGCATTGGGCAGCAAGACGCGCCATATACAAAGCTTGCTGTATGTGCAGAGACAGCTAGGCCACCAGCTGAACAGGAGCAGTTCCACGCAGGGTCTCCCAAATGGGCTTCCCTGGGAGGGCCTGAGGCCGGGAGGCCCGGGCGAAGCTGGTTCTGGGGGTGAACGGAGAAAACAGGGAAGAACGAACCACAGACGAGATGAGGCTGGAACACTGGCTTGAACACACCGCCCTTAACGTAGGTGGCCGTGAGCAAGAGTGTCCACCTCTCCCTGCGACATGGAGACAGCGACGCCTACACCCTCTGTTAAGCTGGAGGATTAAATGGGCATTGTATCCAGCATTTAATAAGGGCAGTATGAGCCGCCTTTGTTCTCTCTCGAGGGCTGCAACTCTTCAGGGGCTTCATCTCCAAAGGCAGGAAGAGACGTAACCTGTGGTTCACTTTTCCACGTTACTTGCCCAATCTCGCCCCCCAGTAAACTCCAGCCCTACCTCCACTCACCCACCAGCCCACCCGGTTCTCTCTGCAGAACACTGGTTTGGAAAATACAGATGGATGAAGAAAACCGGGTGATTTATCTCTTCCCATCTCCCCACCCCAAACCACCCACTTGGGAAACACCATAGACCCGATCCAGAGACGTACTTCCAATTCTCCCAAAACAGGTTCGTCAAAGAACACACTTCTTTATGACTCTCACTACCTCACTGCCTTCTCCCTAATGAGCCCCATTTTGCTCTCTAGCCTGCAGTCTGCCCGCGGTTAATAAACCCAGGAAATTACAGTGCTCCCTCTGGCACATGGATTTTCAGCCCCAGATGTTTATTCCACCTGGATTACTTTCACTCTGCCATTACTTTATTGGTTAAAAAAAAAAAAAAAAAAAAAGTTATTTAAAATCTTCTCCCAAAGTTTCATCAAATAAGCCACCCAGAAAAGGGGGCCTTGGGTAGTCCTCTAAGGCATGAGTTCTGAAAATGAAGTAAGGAAAGGAAATACAACTCACACAAGGCTCACAGAACCAGTTATCTCGTTTCTGGCAAGCAGCTAGGTAACACTCTGGACATACTTCAATTTCATTCATCTGTAAAACAAAAATATGTTAGGATGTGTCACGCAAGGGGCCTCACATCTGGAGACACTCAAGGAATGCGTGAGGATATTAGCAGTTAAGATTAGCTACACCAAGTCCCTCAGTGGGGAACACCTCGGAGAAGAATCCAATCACCTCTCACCAACCCCCGAGATCCCACCCAGCCCAAGCCGCCACCACCACCCCTCTCTGGACCACATCTGGACCAGCTTCCCACTCTTGTTGCCACTGCGGTCCAGCCCCCAAGACACAGCGGCCAGACCCATCTTGCTCATCATCCACACCTTGTACATCTGACGGTTGGCTGTTGCAAATGGAATCTAGGAGGTACAGGACGGTCCCCGGAACAAAGAATTCTCCAGAGTAAATGCCAGTAGTACAAGGCTGAGAAACTAACAAGGAAATAAATCTAAACTCCAGATTAGCTCCTTCAACACCGAGTGCGACCAGGCCTAGGCCGACTTGTCTGAGCTCCCCCAACACCTCCAGCTACCCCGGCTTTTGCTCGCTGTGCTCAATTCCCACCCAGCTCTAGTCACATCATCCAGGGCAGGTGGTATTTTGTCTAAATGGACCACAATCTAAAAATTATGTAATTTACCGACCGTCCTTCTCTTTGAAAAAAATACATTCCTCTAGGGGACCTAAGTACGACTTAGAACCCACAAGCCCCTTTCTTGGATCTCAATTCAGCCTCCACCATTTACTAGCTCTATAACCTTAGGAACAGTTGCTTATCTTGTCTGTGCCTTCGTTTTCTCATCTACAGAATGGGCATGTGAGCAATACCTACCAAATAGATAACAATTATAGGAGATAAACGTAAAACGTGTTAGGTGACACAGTGATCAATACATTGGTTAACATTCATCAGAGATCTACGCTGGGATCATCAAAGTGTTCTACAGGTACTAATTCATTCATTCTTTACATCGTCCAGAGGCAGGCCTGCTCTTTCCCCCATTTTACAGATGGAAAAAATGAAATCCCAGAAAGTCAAGAAACCTGCCCAAGGTTCTCTGCAGCAAAGGGGCAGGACCAGGATTTGAACCCAGGCAGCTCCAGAGCTGACGTGTTTCACCTGTCATTGCCCTGTTTGTTCCTATTCTCTTACCATCATCAAAAGACTTGTTTTTTTCTTTATCTCTGTATCATGTAAGGTGTCAGATACTCAGCAGGTGCTCAATATACTACTAAATAATAATTTTATAAATATAATTGACTAACTCAAAGGTCAATGGATAAATGACTGAATTAAGGAGCAAAAGAATAAATAAGTAAGAAAGTGGTGGCATTTATTTCCTGTTCCTACTCACTCTACTTATGGGCTATTCTGAAGGTACTGGCAAGAACAAAGTGGTAACATAAGGTCCAGGGCAGCCCTGGCATTGAAGCCCACAAAGCTGCAATGTATCGCCAACAGATAGATTTAGAAATGCCACACATAGGGGCGCCTGGGTGGCGCAGTCGGTTAAGCGCCCGACTTCAGCCAGGTCACGATCTCGCGGTCCGTGAGTTCGAGCCCCGCGTCGGGCTCTGGGCTGATGGCTCAGAGCCTGGAGCCTGCTTCCGATTCTGTGTCTCCCTCTCTCTCTGCCCCTCCCCCGTTCATGCTCTGTCTCTCTCTGTCCCAAAAATAGATAGACGTTGAAAAAAAAAAATCTTTAAAAAAAAAAAAAGAAATGCCACACACAGAGTACCTGCGTCCAGTAAATTCCACCTGGGGGTAACCCACTGATTAAACACGTAGGCTTTAGCTCCCAAATCCAGGAAAACAAAGGAATCCCCAAGGGGAAAGCAGCTGGACAACTCACTCATACAGAACTCTAAACCAACAATGAACATATCAGAAACAGTATATCATCACTTGTCATCAGAAACGTGCAAACCAAGGGCACCTGGGTGGCTCAATCAGTAAACTGTCTGACTTAGGCTCAGGTCATGATCTCGCAGTTTGTGGGTTCGAGCCCTGTGTCAGGCTCTGTGTTGACAGGTTAGAGCTCAGAGCCTGCTTCAGATTCTGTGTCTCCCACTCTTTCTGCCCCTCCTCTATTCACACTCTGTCTCTCTCAAAAATAAATAAAACCTGGGGCGCAGTCGGTTAAGCGTCCGACTTCAGCCAGGTCACGATCTCGCGGTCCGGGAGTTCGAGCCCCGCGTCGGGCTCTGGGCTGATGGCTCAGAGCCTGGAGCCTGTTTCCGATTCTGTGTCTCCCTCTCTCTCTGCCCCTCCCCCGTTCATGCTCTGTCTCTCTCTGTCCCAAAAAAAAATAAATAAACGTTGAAAAATAAATAAATAAAATCTTTTTAAAAAGCGGGGGGGGGGGGGCGCCTGGGTGGCTCAGTCGGTTAAGTGTCCGACTTCAGTTCAGGTCATGATCTCACGGTTTGTGAGTTCAAGCCCCACGTTGGGCTCTGTGCTGACAGCTTGGAGCCTGGAGCCCGCTTCGGATTCTGTGTCTCTCTCTCACTGCCCCTCCCCCACTTGTGCTCTGTCTCTATCAAAAATAAATACACGTGTAAGAAAAAAAAAACAACAACCATGCAGACCAAAATCACAGTGAGATGCCATTTGGAGGGAAAACATAGATACACGTATTTTTTGAATTATAACTTCCAAAACTGGAAAAGACACAGAAAAACTACCCAGGTTGTTATACATGTTGCTACAACTTTTCTAGAAATCAATCAGGAAATACCAACATAAAGCCTTTGCTATGTGTATAGTCTCAGACCTCGTAGATGCCTTCCTAACAATTATACTAAGAAAATCATCATAAAAGCCATGAAAAATTCTGTTCTTCCTGTGTATTTAACTATCCGGGAAAACACTCGTAAGTGAAAATATTGATTATAAAACTCTCTCTATAAAAACATTTAGAAAAAGGGGCGCCTGGGTGGCTCAGCCGGTTAGACAACCGACTCTTGATTTCGGCTCAGATCATGACCTGGTGGTTCGTGAGTTCAAGCCGCACATCTGGTTCCGCACCATGATGGTATGGAGCCCGCTTGGGATTCTCTACCTCCCTCTCTCTCTGCCCCTTCCGTGAACAATCACTCTCTCCCTCATAATAAATAAATTTTTTTCTAATTAAAAAAAATATGTAGGGCACCTGGGTGGTTCAGTTGGTTAAGCATCCGACTTCAGCTCAGGTCATGATCCCGCAATTCGTGAGTTTGAGCCCCACATCAGGCTCTGTGCTGACAGCTCAGAGCCTGGAGCTTGCTTTGGATTCTGTCTCCTTCTCTCTCTGCCCCACCCCACGTGTGCTCTGTCTCTCTCTCTCTCTCTCTCCCTCAAAAATAAATCAACATTAAAAAAAAAAATTTTTTTTTTTTTAAATAATAAAAATATATATATGTAGAATGGTGCCTGGGTGGTTCAGCTGGTCAAGCCTCCAACTTCAACTCAGGTTATAACTTCACTGTCCATTAGTTCAAGCCCCACATCGGGCTCTGTGTTCACAGCTCAGAGCCTGGAACAAATTCTGTGTCTCCCTCTTTCTCTGCCCCTCCCCCACTCATGCTTGCGTGCTCTCTCTCTCTCTCTCTCTCTCTCTCCCAAAAATACATTTTAAAAAATTTTAATAAGTAAGGGGCACCTGGGTGGCTCAGTTGGTTAAGTGTACAACTTCGGCTTGGGTCATGATCTCACAGCCTGTGGGTTCAAGCCCCACATCAGGCTCTGTGCCGACAGCTCAGAGCCTAGAGCCTGGAGCCTGCCTCAGATTCTGTGTCTCCCTTTCTTTCTCTCTCTGCCCTTCCCCAACTCGTGCTTTGTCTCTATCTCTCAAAATTAAATAAACATTTAAAAATTTAATAAAGATATGCAAAAATGGCAGTATCCTAAGGTATCCAAATGTTTCCCTTACAAATGAATGAATGAGTGAAGTGCACAAGAGGCTGAAATCCGCTATGGCTCGATTTCTCAACTCTTACGCTGGGGTCTAATAAAGCCCTCCTGGTCCCATTTCTGCTCCCTGACTATCCCACAACCACTGGGGCCTCAGGGTAGGCCCAGGAGGTTCACTTCTTCCGCACCATCAAAACCATGGCTATTTCTAAGAGGAACGGACTTCTAGGACTCTGCAGGCCACTCCCTGAGAAACAGTCAAAACCTTTCCCCCAAATACCATTAAAACCCAAACATCTTCCACAAGAAGACTAAAAGGGGCCTGGCCCAACGCCTCGGACTATGGGGTGAAGAAATTAAGAGCCCCATCTATGCAACCAAGAAAACTCAAGATGCCTCGTTCCTGACCATGACGCAAGCCTGAATAATAAAAGGTCATTTGCACCTCTTGAAGATCACGGCTAAGATAGCGTTGATTTCCTTCCGGCATATGGGGCGGGGGTGATCCCCTCTTTGTCACTTTTACGGGGGCACCGTCTATGCCTCAACAAATTCCAAAATAGCTACCATTACCCACTAAGAGATTCTGCAAATGGAAATCAGCCACGCCAGCCCCTCACTCTGGGTGCATTTAAAACAGGACAGTGAGAAACACATACCTCATGCTCACAGATTTTGATGACTACTTTCGCTATCTGGGTCAATTTGTGATTTCCTAAGGGAATAAGAAAATAATGATTAATTCAAATGGAAACACGTTTGTAACACGCGGCTTTGGGAGTACACTTCCCCTAACAACCTTTCAACTTGCTTTCCCCCAGGATTAAGCTTTTAAAGGCTAAAACACAGGATTCTGGCTCCTAATATCAGTTTAACTTACGTGACTTTTCCCAGAAACACTGACCAGTCTTTGGTGCCTCAATGTTACCTCTGAAACTGAGCAATTTGTGTGGGATTCCTACAGTTCACAGATGAACATTTGGAAGATGCTTTTTTATTCAAAAGGCTCCAATTAGTGGAAAGGAGCCTTATTCACCCATTGTTCCAGACTCCAGCCCATGAAGGGCAACAGAGGAGAGAAAATAATTAAGTGAGTAGCTCTGCTACGTCTCGTGCCTCAAAATACATTTTCTTATTAACTCAAGAAGCCTTATCAGGAAGCAGGTATGAATGTTCCCATTTCATTAATAAGTATGTCAAGGCTCAGGAGTCGTCGTTTACACGGGACTACTTGGCTAATGAGTTGAAAATCTGCCCCAGATCTAACTCTAAATCCCTCACCTTTGCTAAACCAGAAGACAGGATGGCAAAAAACAAACAAACAAACTGTGCTTTCTTCAAACATGATGGTGTTTTCAGAAAACATAAACTTGTTGACAAGAAGATGTTACACACACACACTCCTCGATTTCTGGCTTGCTTTAAAAACTCACAAGATCTGATAACTCTGTCCAGTGGTGACCCCCTCAGACCAGAAAGGAGTTCCCATTCTCTAGTCTCTGCTCTCTGCCTGGCCAATGGCCAACCTGGCTTGTACCATTTTTCTGCCACCTAATCTCATCCACTTGTTTATACAATCTTACCCAGCCTTTCTATATATTTGAGTTAATAATCTTTACACAGATTTTCAACCCAGTGCCCCTTTGCCTCTTTCTCCCCTCCCCACACGTCTGGCCCTGCTCCTGAGCTAATAATGTAAAACACGTGCTTTTAACAGCCATCCACCCACTCATACATCTTCCCTTACACATGAGCTAACCATCTACACGAGGACTATACAGGAAGAAGGCAGGGCTTCTGCTCTTAAAGATCTTACATCCTTAAAAAAAAAGAGAGAGAGAGAGAGATCTCACATCCTGGTGAGGAACTCAAACGAATAAAAATAGCACCATCCAGGAAGTGTGATAAACGCTACCATGGGGAAGCACAGGTCCTCTGAGATCTCCTAACAACAGCACCTTCTGGGTCACAAGGGAAGGCACCTCAGAGAACTGACAGGCTGACACTGAAGGACATGAGAAAGTCATCAAGGCACTGTTCTAGCAGAGAACAAGAGGAACAGAATGCAGCAGGACACGGAGAGCTCTACGTGGCCAGAGGGTAGACAGAGAGGACTGTGGGAGAAGGTAGGGCAACATGAAGGGTGCCACGAGAGGAGATTTTAATGGAAATTCTCTTCCATTCTGTCCAGAAGATTCAATCCACAAAAACGCAACTGACACAACTTTATCCAGAATACAAAGACCTCCTAAAATGCAATAATAAAAACCCAGACCACCCAGTTTTTGAAATTGGCCAAAGATCTGAATACATATTTTACCAAAAAAGACATACAGATGACTAATAAACACATGAAAAGGTACACGATACCGTTAGTCATAAGGGAAAGGCAAATGACCACCACCATAACCGCTCATACCTTCAAGAATGGCTAAACTTAAAAAGACAGACAATACCAAGTGCTGGAAATGGGGAACAACTAAGACTCTCCCACACGTGGCTAAAAGAGTGTAAAAGGATACAACCGCTTTGCAGAAAGTTTGCCAAAATGCCTCGTAAACTGAAATATAAACCTACGGAGCAGCCCTACCACACCTAGATATTTACCCATGAGAAATGAAAATGTGTATCCACACAAAGACTTGTACAAGAATGTTCCCGGCGGTTTTATTCCTAACAGCCCAAAGCGGAAAACAACTCCAATATCCTTCAGTATCGACAAAGGGAATGGATCAATAAATTGTAGGTGGATACCACGAAAAACCACTCACAGCAATAAAAAGGAACAAAACCACGGAGACAAACATGCATTAGCCACCCCCCCCCCAAAAAAAAGCTATACTGCATGAAATTATCCAGACACAGAAGAATGCACTAGGACTCCATTTATATAAAATTCTAGACTATGTAAAACTAATCTATGAGGACAGAAAACACGGAGGAAGGTGGATTTGCTGGTACAGGGGAAATGGATTATCAACTCATTATCTTAAAATGCAGAGACCCCACTATCCCCTACTGATAAATATTAGCAATCTGTACACAAATGTTCTCAGTTACTGGCCCTGGCACATGAGAAAAAAAAAGCAAGACTTTTCAGGAAAGGTGGGAGAACGGGCATGACACGCTCTTCTGTAGGAGCCATCTAAGCCACTCACCTCCATTATAAATGATGCAGTTGTGCAAAATCCACTTTGCGTCGGCCAGGAAAGCTTCTGTACAGCCATACATTTTCTTTTTAGCATTCTGGGGAGAAAAAGCCAAGGAGTCTAATAACCCACGGGTCTATACAAGCTGCAGCCAATTAACACCTGTGTCCCCACATCATTTTTTTTCCTTTCTCCTCTCCCCCGCGCATTATTTCCTTCGCAGTCATTTGCCAAATTAATGAATGCTTTTACCCATTTCCCAAGATGCTATCATATTTGAGATCTATAATCCTATAAAAAGGAAGTCACTGAATTCATCACAGTAACTTGAATTTTGGCCTCTTATATAAGCAACTGTCATTTATCCAGCAGCCCTTTCCAATAAACCAGGATATTTTATATATATTTATATGTCTATGGTTAATTGTAATAGTCTCACGTGAGCCTTGTGATGGGAGAACTTAATGACACATTTGATATCATCCCAATTTTACATACAGGGATACTAAGGTATGGTGATATTAAGGAACTGATTCAAAGCTCCAAAGCTACGAATTTATGGAGCTGGGATTCCAACCCTGTCTTTTTTTAATGCCTTCTTGTTCTAAATACCGTAAGGGTGTGTGCAACTTTCCAAAACAGGTTTGACTCAGCATTTAGTGGTCAGCAATAAAAACAATACAATGTTTTCTCCGGATCCATGCTTTTCTTTCTCCGTACTTTGGGGCCAAAAATTTGAAAATCAGCACCAGAGTGATGTGCATAATCTAAACTGTTCCAAGGACAATTTTCGGCATGGAACTCTAGCCTGAACTCTTAAAAAACATCTTCAGGCCTTAAAGACATATCCGTATCAGTAGAATAAGTGCTAGGGAGTCACGTCTTTATCAGCAATCTGAAGGTTTTCCAAACCCTTCATTTTCTCTTTTCTCCTTCCTTCTGCCCTCATTAGCACCTCTGAGAGAGAGAGGAGTAAGAAGGCCTCAAATCAAGCAAATCACTAATTCGTAGAAGTGTGACTTTTTCAGGTATAAAGCTGCAATCACCAGCAGAAGTAACATTTGGAGCTGATCAGTAGAATCCGGCACTCCACTGCAATCCTTGGAAGAATGTTACAGAAGTTATGGGATCAATGGTTCTTCCATCCAAATAAAAATGGCGCAGGGGAAAGGTAGAGAAACCATCTAACTTGAGATGGGGCACAGGAAGTGAGGAAGGGTCGTTAGGCATCTCGATAATTCGGGGCTACAACGGTGAGGTTCTTTGATGAAGGCCAACCTTTTCCAATGTACAAAGATCCATAGGATGGAAGATGTATTCCGCGTAGTCGGGATGCTGTTCCAATGGAACAGGCTTCTGGAATGCATCCGTCTATAAAAGAAAGAAAAGAGGTGCACACACACACACACACACACACACACACACAAACCCATCATTACTCAGGAAGACAGAGTATTAATAGCAACAAAGTACTTTTCAAATGGAGACAACTTTTCAGACGATACAGTTCTAAGCGTTTCCATACAGGAATGACCTTAGGGAGTACCAAGCTGGTTCAAGTTCTAGTTCTGAATGGTCATCAATCATCATGGGAGCTGTTCTGGTTTTGTTGTTTGTTTTGTTTTCAACATACACCCAAATTAACAGGTCCTGTCCTCTTCTATTAAGATCAACAAGAGAACACACAATCAGCTACTTTGAACATGAATGGTGAATAAGGCTTAACAATGTCCTGCAAAAATCCTGCAAAACGGACTGTCAGTGAAATCTAGTCACACCTAGGGATGACACAGTAAATAAAGTCCCGCTAAAGGGCCAACAGATATTTTACACTCGGGGGGAAAATTCAGACATTGAGATTTTGCTCCCCTGTTAAGAAGCCAAATTACCCACAACACAGGGACCATGTCAACATTTTTCACATTGATCCATGTTCTCTTAAGCCCTAAGTGAATCAGCTCAAAATGCAAGGCCCGGTTTGTTGATGGGTGGTGTTACCAATATTTAAAAATCTAAAAGAGGGGCGCCTGGGTGACTCCATTGGTTATGCAACTGACTTCGGCTCAGGTCATGATCTCACGGTCTGTGAGTTCGAGCCCCGTGTTGGGCTCTGTGCTGACAGCTCAGAGCCTGGAGCCTGTTTCAGATTCTGTGTCGCCCTCTCTCTCCGCCCCTCCCCCTCCTCCTGCTCTGTCTCTCTCGTCTCTCAAAAATAAATAAACGTTTTAAAAAAAAAATTTTTTTTTTTAATAAAAAAAAATCCAAAAGATTTGAAATGCCTGCCTGGCTTGGTCAGTGGAGTATGTGACTCTTGATCTACGGGGTTATAAGTTCGAGCCCCACGCTGGGTGTAGAAATTACTTAAAAGTAAAATCTTGGGGCATCTGGATGGCTCAGTCAGTTGAGCATCAATTCTTAATTTTGGCTCAAGTCACGATCTCACTGGTTCATGAATTCAAACCCTCCATCGGGCTCTGTGCTGACAGTGCAGAGCCTGCTTGGGATTCTCTGCCTCTCCCCCGGTCATGAACGCATGTATGCATGTGCGTGCGCTCTCTCTCTCTCTCTCTCTCTCTAAGTAAAATATATATATTTAAAATTAAAATCCAGGGCACCTGGGGGGCTCAGTCGGTTAAACTTCCAACTTCGGCTCAGGTCATGATCTCACAGTTCACAAGGTCAAACCCCTCGTCGGGCTCTGTGACAGCTCAGAGCCTGGAGCCTGCTTTGAATCCTGTGTTTCCCTCTCTCTATGCCCCTCTCCTGCTCACTCTCTGTCTCTCTCCCTCTCAATAATAAAAATATTTTTAAAAAAATAAAAATAAAATCTTAAGCTCTTAAAAATCAATCTGTCAATATCTAAAAGATTTAATGAAACACAAAGTGATACTCAAGCAAGGCATCTGAAAGGGCTACCATTTGCTGTCATGGGAGCCCTCTTTTGCCCAGAAGGAAAGTGTCTGGCCATTCCAAGTTAAAAAGATGCTTCAATATCATCAGCAACTTTCTGCCCTGATTGATTTTACATCAAACAATTTATGTGAGAAATTAACGCCTTCTTCGATTTTTCTTTTTGGCTTATAATTCTACAGTGTTGAGAAGTCCACGTGAATCTATTCTTTTTGTAAACAGTCCTCAGCAGATATCATTTAGCCTATGAAAAAGCAGGAAGTAATTCCTTGTCACTCAACATAAAAACGACTCTACAGTTAAAAAAAAAAAAAAAAAAAAGAACTGTTTTTCTTTCCAAACTGAGGCCATCCAGGCTTTTGCTTCCATTGACAGAGATTTTTGTTAAAGAGACAAACAGATACCCAATTTAGCAACACCCAATTGGCACGCTCTGAATTCCTGTCATGGTATCGAATTTCAGAATCTAATCTCAAAACAAAAGCTTGGAGGTTTGTTGTTGTTTTTAAGAAATGAGGCCACAGGGGCTACACTCAATACCCTGAGTTTCAACCTGGCTGTATATTCACTTGACTTAGAAAGCAGACTCTGGAGAGTTTAACAAAGGGTCACGACTAGCCCGTATGGTGCCTTTGTGCAAACCAGAAAAGGAAAACCCTGCCCTCAAGTTTCTCTAGATTCGTCTGTACGCAGAATGTCCTAACATGGTGATGATATGGGCACAACGTATTTTTAAGAACGAGGCATTTTACCACCATCCTCCTGAAAAAGGTCACATGAAAAGTAACACCAGGGGCGCCTGAGTGGCTCAGTCAGTTAAGCGTCCAGCTTCAACTCAGGTCATGATCTCAGGGTTCGTGAGTTGGGGCCCCGTGTCGGGCTCTGGGCTGACAGCTCGGAGCCTGGAGCCCGCTTCGGATTCTGTGTCTCCCTCTGTCTGCCCTTCCACTGCTTGCACTCGTCTCTCGCACTGTCTCAAAAATAAACATTAAAAAAAATTAAAAAAAAAAAAAAAAGTAACACCACCGTGGGTGTGTATGATGTGACCAGGCCTCTGGGGAAGGGAAGCATTGGTAAACAGTGCGTGCCGGCTAAATGTGGCACCCCTGCTTTCCCATCTGGATTTTCTTTAAGGGGCACGGGTTGTACATCAAATCCCGTTTCAAAACTGAAGGAATTTAACCAAATTCTCCACCTCTTGACAGGTTGCATTTTACTTGGAGGTTCCATCATCAGACCTTGACTCTAAATAAACCGGCTGTACTGCATGCTGTCATTGAAATGGAATTTTACTAATTCCTAAGGGAAGAAACACAAACGCTCCTTACCTGATGGGGTATGAGTATGAGGCTTCACTTCACAACCAATCAGAATTTTAAATCCCCACCAACTTTCTACTGTATGCCATTTCCCGATTACACTCCCTGGGGACACAGAGTGCTCACCAGAGAGAATTAACCGAACGTCGTCATACCTCGTATTTAATTTACAGGTATTTGAACCGGGCACCTAAGAAGGCCCAGAGTTCGCACAGGTGTCTGGAAAGCAGAGACCACTCAGAATGTTAACAGAAAATAACAAAAGTCACTATTTCCCACTTATGCTTGTATCAAGAGGAACTTTCTTCTTACCCCTGGCTGTTTCATTTTCTGAATGGCAAATTTGAGCAGGTAGGAGAGCTGTTCAATGGTGAGCATTGTCATGGCTTTACTCTGAGTCTCGATGCATTCTGCTACTGTAATCTTCTACAAGTCAAAATCACACAAACGTCCGGTTAGAAAAAAGTTACTATCCCCATACATAGTTCCCTTTCCTCCCTTTTATGTGTTCCGATAGGCACACATAAAAAGAAAAAAAATCCTTTCCATCCAAACAAGACTGGTTGTTTCACTTGAGAAGGACCCCAATCTACTCGATCATACACTGAATCGGTTGATAAAAATTAAGAGGCACATCAATCCACTGATGACCTTATCTGGGAAGGGTTTTGCACTCATGAAGATGACCTAATCAGAGAAAGATGCAGGTAGGCAAGGACCTGAAAACTCACGATTACGGTTGTGGGTTCTCAAGAAGGGGATGTGAAAAGGAAAGACCACTGACGGTTCCAGGGTATCTCTGTACACAATGAAATCAGCCACTTAATTTGATCCCCTTAGGGTTCTGGGCTACCTTTCAGGAAACTGATGAGGCATTACACTCAATGACATCACTGATGGAAAAAAACAGTGTTCTCTGTAGAAACAATCCAAGGGGTGGCAGTGAACTAAATATAAATATGGCTTCATTCTCTGTCACCACGGATGTGAACCCACTCAGGACATTCTAGGCAAACTACGCAAGGCGCACAGTCTCGTTGTCTGTCTCCATGGGAAATAAATGTCATCTTGAAAGGGAAATTCCCATCAAAGAAGAGGCCCAGAGAAATGTCTGAAACCAGACTCTGCTATGTAAATCTGGTAGCATATCCCGGAGTCAGACTCCTTATGTAGCAACAACAACGAAAATAGCAAATTCTGATGATGTCAGGAAACACTCTTTAACCATCTGTGTAGGGAGAGCTGAGAAAAGTTTTCTCCAATTAATCTTGATTTCGTTTTCATCCTTTATATCTCTGGATCCTCCAAAAGGAACTTTCAGATGTGTCTGGTTGGTTGTCGAGGAAAAGGGCAACAGAAGAGTTGCTCAGAAGCTGAAAACGGTATGTGACGCATGCATCTAACTGCTTGGCTCCCAGAGCCTGAAACAGCCAGTCTTCCCAGTTGACTGCACTGCCAATGCACCCCTGGAAGAAATGTGTGGCCCGAAATCTTAGACACAGAACACTGGTTTGTTTGAATTGCTGTGTGTTTCCAGGTAACTATCCATGGCGAACAAATTCACCTGTCCTCCATCCCCAATCCCTCTCTCCTGGCTGGCAGTGCCTGGTTCCCACAATATAGATTCCAAGTGCCAGAGAGGCATTTCCAAGATTTTTTTGCATGAGGACAGATCTGATCCTGACCAATGAGTGAGGCCAAGGGCAAGTCAGCTGGAGGCTGAAGGGCAAAGTCCTTCTGCTTGATTTTTAAAAAGGGTTGAAAAGAGAAAACACTCCTCCCCTTAGAGGGATTTTTGTCTAGACACAAGTGATTAAAAAAAAAAACCCCAGCAGCCATCCTATGGCCATGGGGGACATATCGCCTCAACAATGAAAAACAGAAAGAGTCTGGCTATGAACAAACCCTGGCCTGGCCCTGCCTCTGGGCTCTTTCTACGCAGGAAAATAAATCCCACATGTTCCAGTCCACATTCATCAAGATCTATCTGCAGCAAAAGCCACTCTCGTTTCTGGAAAATTATTAAACCATCGGGAAGGGTGGGTCAAGACACAAGGACACGGATGAAGGCTCCGCTGCCCACCCTGAATGTAACAGAACCAGGTGGAGCCCCAAAACAAGAGGGCATCGCTGAGCAAAGCACGTCCGACACGTCACCCCGTCTTGAGGGACCCAACGGGAGCCTGCCGCCATCTTTCACAATCTTAGCCACAGAACACCATTAAAACGTCATCATCATATCGATCTGATGTCTGATTTCTTTTCAAGTATTTATTTTTCTCTTTTGCCAACTCAAAAGCAGTATCACCACTATTGATAAAGCTTGCCTTTTCTCCTCCCTAAAGATCTCGTTGTTTGAGACCAAGCTCTAATATACCTTCGAACCGAAGTGACACTCTGCATGAAATGAGTCTGCCGATGACATCACATGCAGCATTTTGAAAAAGCGTCGTAACTGCAAGTCGCCAAGAAAAGAAGCCACCTCAGATTTGAGGAGAACAGTAATAACGGTGTTAACGAAAAGCATTTCGGCTTTCCGACCCGGATGCGTGTTCCTCACGAGGCTTCTACTCTGGTTCTGTGCCCACAGCACCCTCTGCCTGAAGGCAGCTCACTCTTCCCGCCCTGCGCGCCGTTCTCAAATCTTAGGGAGACCTTCCCGGGCCTCTTCACTTGAAACGGAAAACGCCCTCCACCCTCCCTACTCCCCATTCCTCCTCTTTGATTCCTTTCGTTGGGTTTTCGTCCTCTTCTCCTGAGAAGCTTGTAACGCGTGCCCCTTTTTGCTCCCTGCCGAATCCCTAGCACCCAATGGGCACTGCAGAAACAGCTGTGGCGTGCCTGAGAGCATCAGATGACGGCCACACGCAGCATGCAACCAAAAGTGGTCTTCTGGGCTCGGCTACCACCGATGATTCAATGAGGCAGCAGGAGACGCCATCCAAGATGAGGAGACCCCCG
This sequence comes from Lynx rufus, assembly GCF_022079265.1. Taxonomy (NCBI): domain Eukaryota; kingdom Metazoa; phylum Chordata; class Mammalia; order Carnivora; family Felidae; genus Lynx; species Lynx rufus. Next base: position 13,912,798 of record NW_025814896.1, on the reverse strand, counting down.
CATGCGATCTTTTCAAGACATGGGAACGGTTAACGGTTTAGGACTTAACTTCTGAAATGTTCATTACAGGAGAATTCGGAGAAGGTTCCAGATCCCAGAGTGATCCAAAGACCCAGGAAGAATCAAAACCAATACTCAGTGCAATTGTTTTTCCAAAAAGCCGCAGTGCTGAGGCCCCTGCCAAAGCTGGTCCCCAAAGGGGGGTGACCAGGATAGAACAAGGGGAATGCAAGAAATTTCTTTTTTTTTTTTTTTTCCATATCTGGATGATTTGAAACTTTTAAAATCAAAGGAAGAAAGAAAAAGGACAGGAAATGAGGCAGAGAATGCATTCGTTCGTCAGGAACTAACCTCACATTCAGGACAAAACCAGTCCCCCTCTGGTTCCGATGTCAGTCTCAGACACTTAGCGTGATAAACCCGGGGACAGAGCTCACAGCAAAGGACTTGGCCTTCCCGGTGACAAACCCAGCAGTAGAAATCATTCCGTCCATCCTGCGGTACAACATCAACAGGGTCTGTGGTGAGTGGCTGCTTCATATAGTAAAACGGACCATGTCTTAGTTCTGACTGAAATGTAGGCAAGAGAGACAGGTTCAGTTTCAAAACACATGCGCATTCGCAAAAGGAATTTGAACAAATACGTCAACAACAACAAAAGAAAATCACAGCATTTCACACATTCATTACAAAGCTATCTTGGGTTACTCTACTAAATACACAGTTTGCAGCTCATTAGATACTAAGATACTTTCCTTTTCAAACCCTCTCTCCTCTATCGGCAGAAGCCATAGATTGAAAAGCTGGTGTCTGGCCAGAGTTAATAGCCTACCCTAACACAAGAGTTACAATGGCTACGACCTAGGCACACCCAGGTTGAAATCTGAGCTCTACCAGCTGCATGACCCTGGGCAAATCTCTTCATCTCTCAGCTTCAATTTTCTCATCTGTAAAATGGGGATGATAATACCCAATTTCACGGAATTCTGGTTGGGATTAAACGAGACGATATAACAACATATGCATTTAACACACTGCTGCCATTACTCATATTATTAACACAGGTATGGAAGTCTAAACAAAGCCAACAAATGTGTGGCAATTCACCCTAGGATTCTTTCCACGGGCTTTTGGAGAACAGATCAACTGAATTTAAGTCACAGAAAAAAAAGGGGGGGGCATTCATTTTTTATGTCTACCCCCCACAATGCATAAAGTATCAGAGCCAATCAGAGGCTTCCTGAAGCTATGATTCTTGAACATGGTAATGTCCTCAAAACACGAGAAATGTCTCCCTAATAATAAATTATAGAATCCAGCAAAGACATACTCCAAACATGTAAGATCACTCAGAAGAAACTTATCGGGAAAACGTCTATTGGAAATTAGTAACAAATACAGTAGTTCAGAAGTACTACGAGAGAGTCTGGTGGTAAGCATCAAAGTGACCCAGTGACTGCCTACGTGATCTTCTTAAAGATCCTCAACCCACTTGGAGCCTCGATTTCTATGGATAACAGCTAATCTCCACAACCACAGCACCTATCTCTGACAGTGAGCATCTTTCCCTCCTTGTCAGCAAAACATTACCGTTTTCCTCCACAAAGATCTCATATGCTGGTTAAAGCTGCCTAATCTCTGTTGATACTATGAATGGGGATTTTTTCTCCTCTCTTGTCTAAGTAGTTATTGTTGGTACATAGAAATGATGTTGGATTTTTCCAATCCTGACCTCGCAAATCAATGGTTCTTAGTTTATTGATTAAAAATAGTATCTTCTCGGGGCGCCTGGGTGGCTCAGTCGGTTGAGCCTCCGACTTCAGCTCAGGTCATGATCTTGCAGTTTGTGGGTTCGAGCCCTGCATCGGGCTGGGCTCTGTGCGGACAGCTCAGAGCCTAGAGCCTGCTTCGGATTCTGTGTCTCCCTCTCTCTATGACCCTCCCTTGCTCATACTCTGTCTCCATCTCTCTCTGAAAAGTAAATAAACATTAAAAAAAAATTTTTTTTAAATATCTTCTCTAAGCAACATCTGTTTTGTCTATTCATCTCTAATATTTTTATACTACTTTTCTTTTTTTCCTAATTTATATGAGGCCCTTATTTTATCCCGAGACCCTCCCCCCCTCCCAGGATAATTCCCAGAACTGTCAAGATTACAAGCAGTTGTGTCTTGTTCCTGGTTTTTATTATGAGGTTTTAACGTTCTCAAAATGCCTGCTATTTCTATACTCCTTGATAAAGAGCCTCCCAGATGCTTCCTTAGCAGATCTTTTTTAATCCATCCTTCTAAGCCTCCCCACTCTCATTTCTACTAAGAAAACAACTAAGATTTTTAAGGATGATTGCATAATATTTGAGCCCCGTTCTTTCCCTGGTTCAGGTCTGGTGCACTGCTCTATACTTGGGTTTCCAGAGAATAACACCGTTACAATATTCTCTCCAGACCGCATACTCAACATACTATCATACACGCTATATTCATTTTGTCCTCACGACCACCCAGAGAGGGACGCAGGACACACACAGCTACTCTTACCGAAGAGCTGAAAAAACTAGGTTGAAACAACTCCTCTGGCCCCCAGGCCCAGATCAGGGGTCTCACAGCTCCCTCTCTCGCCCTGTTTCCCTGTATAAGACGATGCCGGGTGAGGAGAGACTCTAATGCCCAAGTGACCCCCTCACAGAACATTCTCTGTAGTTCAAAAAATACCTTCTGTTTCATGCAAAGAGCTGGAGTGGGGAGGGGGAGGATCGGAAAACAGCTAGGAACTCCACAGAAGGGGACATACAAGCAGAACGCCACCTACAGCGGGGGCTCGCACCCTCACTGCTGTCGTTCGGGCCAGAAAATTCTTTGTGGGATGGAGCTGTCCTGTGCACCGTAGGATGTGTGGGAGCATCCGTGGCTGGATGCCAGGACCCCGTCCACACAACTGTGAGGATCAAAAAGGTCTCCAGATATTGCCAAACGTCCCTCGGGGGTAAAACGGCCCTTGGTTGAGAACCACAATGTACAACGTTCGCTATCTGCCTAGGAAATGGTTGTGTGCATTTGGGGCAGGAAGACAGGGGTGAAGGGGTGAAGGGGGACGGGGGAAGGGGAGAAGAAGCAGGACGACAAGAAAGAAGAGGTAGGTGGGGAGTGGGAAGAGGGGGAGAAGATCCTCGTACTGAAAGATAAGCCTCACATATCAAGCAAGCAGAACTATTTCCAACCCGAGGTCTTTCAGAACGCCTTTGTGGCTTTTGCCACATAGCAGTAAGCCATAGCTCAGCGCCCGACTTCCTTTCAGCAAGTTAATAATAGGACAGGAAGAGTCAATCTACACAAAACTGGAAGGATCGAAAGGCCAGCTAATCTCCCTAACTGGCAGCCCAGGTCCTTCCTGTCTAGTAGAAGCCCGGGATGGCCACTCGTGAAGCGAAGCTTCCCCCCGCCCCAAGTCCTCACCCCCACCCCACAACTGGCTGGGAATGGATGTTCCTGGGGGGGAATCACGGGGCGGGGCGGGGTGCCAGGCTGCTCCAAACGCTCTGCAGGCTATTCCCTCGTTCCACAAGCAGCAGCTGTATTGCTGAGAACGGGCTGGCCGCTAATCGCAATCAGATACCTGCCTCATCTGCTGTTTCCTGCTCCATACAAACAGGCTGATAACAAATATGGAACATTTAAAAGAGGAAAAGCGAACCATTCCAGGTGAAAGGAGTTACGATTTTTTCCCCCTATGTATAAGGTGTGTTACCAGCCTGCCAGTAAGGTTGCAACCTATGTTCTTTCAGGATAACTGCAGGCTGTGTGAGCAAATGTTATTTCCCTGCTTCTTCCACAGGCTGATTAACAAGAAAACAGACGGGCTCATGAACTCACTTCTAGAACACCTCAGTCTTATACCAGTGACCCAAAACTTCTACAAAGGGTTCTGTGAAGACAGTTCATAGCTGAGGCTCTGCAGGTCACGTGATCTCTCTCTAGCACAACTGCTCAAGCCGGCCACAGTAGCAGAAAAGCAACAGGAGACAGTATGTAAATGAATGTACGTGGCTGCGTGCCAATAAAACTTTATTTACAAAAACAGGCTCTGGGCCCACCCGGCTCACAGGCTGTAGTGAGCTGACACCTGGTCTGTGTAAACCGGAAAAGGGGTACGCCGGCTGTGTGGGAGCACAGAGTACATGTGGGACCATGGAGGGGCCCCTGTGGAGGGGCCACAAACACGAATCCCTACCTGGAGCACAGAGGTAACATATGTAAGTGAAGAGAGTCCTTGTTCCAGCTTTTATTCTTCAGCATTTAAAGCACAAACAGTGCTCTAAGGAAAAACTGCCCAGCCCTGGAGTGTGAGGAATGTCACTGGCATTCAGCCTAGACGCTGGCGAGACAACAGGGAGAGGCAGAACTTGGCCCCTCTTTAGCAGCAGCCCCAGGACAGCTCCAGTGATCCGGGCAGCGAGGCAGATACACTCTCCCAGTGCCGCCTGGGCTGAGGGAGAAGCCAGCAAGCCTACAACCCCCTTCACAGTCCCAACTATTAATACACTGCCCCAGCCCAACAAGGGACTTCCGGAGTATGTTTAAGTTCTTAAGACAATGCGTGGGCCCGAGAAAGTAAGTTCTAGCCCACCCGTTTATGGTATGTATATACCCTGTGCTCAGGGGCAGTGAGGAGGAACCCCATCGTTTCTTTGCCATAGTTGATCAAAGATACACCCAATCTGTTAGCAGATTATTTCTCAATCCTTTAATGATGGGGAAAAAATAAAATAAAAATAAACCTCCCAAAAGGAGTCTTCAAAGTCAGATGTCCTGAGAACTGAAAAGTTAGAATGGTATTTTTCAGTAAAGGCCCTAATGTCATTTGAGGGAAGATATTTCTTGGGCCATCTACTGCAGGACGTTTGGCAACCTAACCTTCTTCCACAAAATGCCAGAGCATCCTTCCAGGCTTTGGGATGTAGAAAAAACACCTACATGTTTTCAAACCGTTCCTACAGGGCAAAACCACTGGACCAAAGAGCCATAAAAAATGAACTGTAAGCCCTAAATACTTTTTTCCCTAAAACTAAAGTGTGTTTTAAAGTTCCTCTTGCAACTCCCTAAAAGTACTGAATTCCTAATACATGAAAAATGAGTGAAACAGGGTCCAACCTTAAAAATTCAACCCCCATCTCCGCTTGGTAATAAAAGGTCTCTACCAAAAATGGGAAAATATGGGGGCAGGGAGGGTGTTTCTATAAGGCCAGAGAGGATTTATTTTTTGAACACAAAAAAGAAAGTAGAAGAAAAAGAGAGGAAGGGGAGAAGAATCTTGACATGTGCCCAAAACCAAAAGCACTTGAACACTTAAGAGAACTAGAGGCAGAAGGAATGAGCAAAGCAAGTCGGGTGTCACGCTGCAGGGAGGGGTGGGGAGTGTGGAAAACTACAGCCCACAGGCCCTGTGTCTAAAGGAGCAAGCTCTACTCCGCTCCAGCTGTTGCTGGATTTTTCTGAGTTTTTATAAGAACCCAAAAATACAAGTTGTTATTTGAAATCTCATGATCTTCAAATGTTGGTGACTAAGAAATTATATTATTGGTAAAACCCAGCACTCGTGGACCTACAATTTGCCTTTAATTCCATAATTCTGTAATGCTATAAAATTCTAAAATGAAGAAAGAGAAAAGGGAACGTGCCCAGAAGAATTTTTTTTAAGGAATTTAAGTTCCCCTTAAGGAAAAACAGACTGTGCATGAGGGAGGCTGTTGCTACTATGCAAATACCATATGCTAGAATGAATTATGGGGTCAAGGTTCAAGAATTTCATTTCTTTACAGTTAAGCCCGTTTCTCTTTCGCCAACTCCTGACGGTTGGGCCCCAGGGAGTTTTAGATCTGAAAAACCTACAATCAACCTTATAATGTTCCCAATCCAACCCCCTATTTTACAAGGTAACTGAAGCTCAAAGCTAGGAAAGCAACTGACGAGGTCCCAGAGTGAATTTCCCGGATGCAGTGAGGCTAGAGTCCCACCTCTGGGTCAGGACACTTCCTCTGTGCAATAGTCCTGTAAACTCTCCTATCAATACTGAAGATTACAGATTATTCAGGAGCGTCACCGTGTCCTGCGTCCAGCTACTCGGGGTCTCCTCTTTTCTACGTCTAGAATGCACTGTGCCTATGCGAACCTCCACCCTGTGGCTATTTCTCAGGGAAACATGGACCGACATTGTGTTCACGGGCCTCATGTGTTAAGAGAAATGGTACACATGGATGGGGAAGGGAGAGAAGAAAACGTGTGGACTGCCCAAGCTGATCGGCTTCCAGAAAGAGAGTTACAAGCCAGTTCCTTAAAAGACAGGTAGGAATTCAAAAAGCATGATGCGTGTGTGTGCACACACAGAGAGAGGCCGAAGGAGAAGGCTTTCTGCACAGAGGGGACAGTATCTGCCTTGAGGCGTCCTGGTATCCGATAAGGGAGGGTTTGCCCAGGAAGTTCAATTACTAGCTAAATTAAGGTTTGGGGATTATCTGTGGCCTTGGGGCTTCGTTTTCAGTCTTCACTCCCAGCAGCTATGGGATGGCTCCTGGGTGACAGAGATGGTCGCCACTGCTTTAAGCCAGACCGGCTGACCTGAGCTCGAATGCAGCTTCTAATTTGCTCAGAGGCCTTGAGGAGACAACTTAACCTCTCTGAACCTCGATGTTTTCATCTGCAGAAGGGAGATAATTACAGCCCTTTCTCACAAGAAGATTATAAACATTAACACAGAAAAATGCTTACAACAGGGAGTGAGTCAACACTGCTTTTATGATTATTATTGCCAATACTGGCGTATCTTTCTCAATCTCCCTAAAAATGTATTTAGGACCCATCTGTTTCTTCTCTTTGAACAGGATTCCCAACTCATTAGACTTGCACTATCCAACCCAGGAAAAAAAAAAAAAAATCAGTCCCTGGGTCACATTTGCAGGTAGGTGCTCAGTGGCCACACATGGCTTGTGGCAATCATACCGAACAGCCCAGTTCTAGAACACTTCTACAGCTGTCGTTTCTCGATTTGTGATTATTCCACTTCGTGTCGAGCCTGGCTTAATTTTTATTATTATGATTTGCATCAGTGGGCTCAGTTCATCCCAACAACCCTGTGCAATCAGGAGCAGGACCTTCATTCCCATCGGTAGATGAGAAAAGCAGGCACAAAGAGGTTAACTTGCCCACAGCCACACGGCAAAGGCAGAGCTGGCATTTCGCTATGTAATTTTGAGAATGGAAATAGATTAGTGTGCAGAAATGTACCCCTCTCCCAGTTCTGGGCATTTAACCGTTGCTAGGTTTCTTTCCCATGAAAGTAACAACCTTGTCTTATTCAACCTCCAATCCCCAGGGCCCACGTCAGCACTCCATAATGCACAAGATGGATGAATACATCCCAAGGAATCCCCGCTGAAATGGTATCAGAACCCCTGGGACATCCGGTTTCTTCCAATACTAGGAGACTGGACCCCAGGGTCCACTAAAGCAGCTCTCATTTTTTTAAATCAGAAGAATATCTAACTTGCATTCGAGAATTTTAAAACTAGGTTTCTTAAGCAAGATCCAAGATGGCTCATGGATATTCCTATCTCATTGATAGGTCCTGGCTGCAGAAGGAGGTTGGGGTCTAGAGAAGACTCGTGCCGCCTGGGGTCTACACGCAATGAGACCAAGGGGTGACCAATCACCAAAGTGGAGAGTGGACAATGGGTAGAGACAGCAGCTGTCTTACCACAGACCTAAACCCATTATTTTACAGATGAGAAAGCTGAGACCAGGAGGGAGCCTGCCTTAGCCACACAACCACCCCGAGGCAGAGCTCAGAATCATCCTACCAGCCTGGCCTAGCAGGAAAAAAATCCTCAGGCCACGTGGGGAAACAGCCCTAGAGTGCAAAAATAAAATCCAAGGAAAATCCCCAAATCCTAAAGCACAGTATCCTTCATCTCATCTGGGTCACTGCCCTGTCCCCAACACAGATCTGAAAAGCTAACAGAAATCGCTACACAGACCCATTTTGGGCTGTCCTTCTTGTCCTATGCAAATGACAGCTGCAGCAAGGCAGCCTGCTAAATGCCAAGAACAGCGGCTGTCAGAAACCCCCGGAAAGCTGAACCGCTTCCCACTACAGCCTTCGTCCTGCTGGTGTGGACACCATTCCCAGCGGCCCTTTACCTGCTCCTTATTGTTATTGTTCAGTAAGCCGGGTTTCTTTTTCTTTTTAATGGGGCTTGTTGATGTGTCCTGTGGCGAGTGGCCATTGGAAGAATGCGGAGGGCTGGGGAACTTTCTTTTCTGGGCTGTTCTCTCTGTGGAGCCAGGATCTGAAAGAGACACACAGGACCACATATTTTAAAGCAGTCAGGGAGGCCCAGCCCCCACAGGGAGCGGGTGTGGGTGTGGGGGGGCACAGCGCATCTTGTCCCCGGGCCCAATGCCATTTTAGTGGTCCTCCTCCTAGAATACACTTACCCCGGCTCTTCGGTTAACTGGCTCAAAGGTCAGACCGTCTTTCTTCAGCCTACATACCATTTGTTAACATTTTAATTCACTGCCAAAATATAAAATCGAGAAACTTCACATAACAACCTAGGTTTCTGGCTTCTCTTAAAAAACAAAAACAAAAACCAGATCAGGGCCTGTAGGGCCTGATACCACCAGATGGATCTGCATCCCCGCAGGCCACTTTTGGGTGGAAGCGTGCTCTCCCTTTGGCCAAAATCCCCATTGTGTCCCCACCGACCAGGCCACGACCCAGCCGCCATGAGTTGTCGCACGGGCACTGGTGCCCTGTCCGCATCCCAAAGAAACACTTCTTCTCCTGATGGCAACACGCAGAAAACCATGAAAGACCGACCAACCAGCCCACACACTTCAAGAAACTGAAGGCGCACACACTTCTTTGCGCAAGAGGCCAACACTGACGGTGTCGTGCTTGCTACTCTCCTCCGAAGAGATGGACATAAATGACACGTTCGCTGGTTCGCATCTGAGCCAGGCCAGCCTCACCCTCGCCGATTCAGTCCTTTCCGTTTTTACTCTCCCAGCATCTCATTTAAACACAGACGCGTCCACCACCACCCACTCTTCACCTGCAAGGCCTTGGATCCATTCACTCCACACCCGATGGCTGTCTCATGAGCGTAGGGACGAAACAATGGCGCAGCATGATGCACCTTGCGTTCTGAGAAAGATGTTACAGGCACAAGGAGAGACGGTGCGTGAGAGCAGAGGTGATGGGGTGGGGTGTGGAATCCAGAACGACGACTACCCCCAAAGGTAACCTGACGACGCTCCTCCTCCAGATCTAACTTGCGGGCGAGCCCCAGCACGCGGGCCGCGCCATGCGTCACCGACCTCCGAGTGTGGACAGGGGCCACTGGGGCAGATGAACATGGTCCGGGATGGACACAAGCAAGGCCTCCGGGGGCGGGGCGGGGGGGGGGGGGTCCTTTGAATGAAAGGCAGAGCATCTTCCAATAGGCTCGTTAAAGGAGACAGTGAACTGCTTTTGCGAAATCCAGTCCACGGGATGGAACTCTCCATTCTCACCGGGCAACTTCAGAAAAATCCTGAATAAGCGTTCAGCATTTGGGTGCTGCGCTGAGACACAGCCCCGCGAGGAAATTAAATGTTAACCACAGGCACCTTGAGGGAGAACAGACCCCAGAGCTTGGAGGACCATCCCACAGACATCCAAATGGAGGCCCAGAGAGAGCCAAAGGGTTGGCCCAGAGGCACAGCACAGCTAGTTAGCGGGGAAAACTCACTGAAAAGGTGCCGCCTGGGATTGGCATTCCCCCAGAGGGAACCTCCTCTCTCTCAGGCCCGCAGAGATCCCCACCCCACTCCACCCTCACAGTAAAGAGTCTCTCACCTTCCCCACCTAGTCTTTGACTCAACAATGTCCTCCTAGAAACACATTCCACAGATCAGTCATAGGAAGCAGAGTACCGGCAAGAAAATTCAACTGAGAGTCACTGGGTGTTGTACCCAAGCCTGGAAATGACTTGCACGTCCACAAATTAAGGACTAGTCTAATACCATACCACAGCCATATGGTGGGATATCCTTTTTTATTTTTTTTATTTATTTTTTTTAAGTAACCTCTATATCCAACATGGGGCTTGAACTTACAACCCTGAGATCAGGAGTCACATACATGCTCTTGAGCCAGCCAGGCACCTCTCATACAGTGGAATACTCTGCAGCCCTTAAGAATAAGAAGGCACCTTGGGGCGCCTGGGTGGCTTAGTCGGTTGAGCGTCCAACTTTGGCTCAGGTCATGATCTCGTCACAGTTGGTGGCTTTGAGCCCCACATCAGGCTCTCTGCTGACAGCTCAGAGCCTGGAGCCTGCTTCCAATTCTGTGTCTCCCTCTCGCTCTCTGCCCCTCCCCCGCTCACGCTCCAGGTCTGTCTCAAAAATAAATAAAAATGTCAAAAAAAAAATTTTTTTAAAGACACTTCTACACAAACGGATGCATGACCATCTCCAAGCTTCTGCATTAAGTTAAAAAAAAAAGCAACACATTTCTAAGCACCGTTAATAGACAACACACCCCAAAAAAGATGTCATGTATCTAAGTTCGCACAAGCCTAGAACATTCTGGATGAACACAAAAGTATTACAGAGTTCGAAAGTGGAACTAGTGGAAGAAAACATTCAGGGCGTGGGGGAGGGATTATTTTTCACGGTGTACCCTTGTGTACTTTGTGTATCATGAGTGTAGACTATCAAAATAAAACTTAAACTGAGGTATTCAGGAGATTGAGTTTCACATAAAAAGCAGCAGGTGCAAACCAAAGCCAGTAATGAGCAAATGACGACAGCCTGATTCAGGATTTTAAAAAGGTCACCAGATAGACACCGTTGGGACCAATCACCACAGGCTTGGAGGGACCGCAGGAAGGAGTTTTGGGGGTTGTTGAATGTGGACCTGATAAACGCAAATAACCCTGCTCAACTGTCAGAAGATGTGCGTTTAGAAAAGGTGTTTTGGGGGCCACAAGGAAATGCATCCCAAACAAAATGGCACCTGGGCCAGGCAGAAATTGAAAGCAATTAGGCAAAGCTTTGGGTATTTGGGATGTTTTTGTTTCATCTGTGGGTAGATTTTTTTTTTCTTTAACGTTTATTTATCCTTGAGAGAATGCAAGCGGGGGAGGGGTAGAGACAGAGGGAGACACAGAATCTGAAGCAGCCTCCAGGCTCTGAGCCATCAGCTCAGAATGCAACGCGGGGCTGGAACTCACGCAGTACGAGATCACGACCTGAGCCGAAGTTGATGTTTAACCGACTGAGCCACCCAGGCGCCCGCTGGTGGGTAGACTTCTTTAAAGAAGAAAGTACATGAGCAAAGACACATCAGTGGAAAAGTTAGGGGCACATTCAGGAAAACAAATTGTGCGTTTCCAGGTTTCTTAATGGAACGCACTAGATTTTTGGAAGGGAGAGCGCTTCCCCATCATAAGGACCACCTGGGCACCCTGCCGCTCGCTGCCAGCAGTACTCCCACACACAGTGACAACTAAAAGCACCCCCACATACTTCCCAAACACCCCCAGAGGGGGTGGGACTGACCTCCTGAAGAATCACCGAGCTAGAACACAGAAGGCAGCTAACAACAGTCAGCCTTTGACAGCCAGAAAGGGCACCAGCCCCTCCTTGGGCGTCTAAGTTACCCACCTGCGGCTGAGGCCCCCTGGGATGACAGATCCCAAAGAGTAGTCCCCATACTAGCAGCAGTGGCATTACCTGGGAATCTGCAAGAAATGTACATTCTCAGGCCCCGCAGATCTGCAGAATCAGACACTCTAGCCTAGGGCCTGGTGGTCTGTGGGGTAGCAAGCCCTCCAGAGAACCCGGATGCACACCCCAGGGTATGTGTGTAGGGGATGGAACCTAAGTTCTCAAGTCTAGAGAACCCTGTTCCACACCGGTAAGCCCAGCTCCTCTCCTGCCCCACCGCCACCTGTGGGCTTGGTCTGAGTCTGAGGAAACAGCAGCCGAGCAAGGAGGCGAGGCAAGACGAGGAGATGCCAGGCCGGTCTCTCTTCCACTCAGACTCCATCTGCAAAATGGCACAAGGGAGGAAGGGGCCAGACCAGAACTTCTCACCTGGAGCCTGGAAAGTGCTTCAGGGACCCATGGTCCACAAGCCACAGTTCTGTACAAGGACACAACTTCCTGGCAAAGGGGGGCCACACCTACTTCACCTTCCTAAAGATATCACCAACACTAAAGATTAAAACTACAGGACTAGAGGACCTTAAAGTCCATTCTGAAGGGCGCCTGGGTGGCTCAGTTGGTTACGTGCTCGACTTCGGCCCAGGTCACGATCTTGTGGTTTGTGAGTTCGAGCCCCACGTCAGGCTCTGTGTCTTCCTCTCTCTCTGCCCCTTCCCCTGCATACGCTCTCAAAAATACACATAAAGAAAAATTTTTAATAAAAAAAGTAAAGTCCCTTTTGAACTTTCCAATTCATTAATTCCATGAGAAAGAGGGGAGAAACACACACATACGCAACTTAAGCCAGACTGAGTTTTGTCCCAGCCCAACAGGAACCGAAAGGGGAAACAAAGATCCTGCTCAGCGAGGCGGGGTTTGACCCAAGGCTGCCCCTAGCTAAGAGCACCCCAACCTTCTAATCCCAGCAAACCATCAAAACCCCAATTCTGTTCCTGACTACAAACACAGCGACTCCCTCCAGAGTTAACGAGAGATCAGCGGCTGTGTCCAAGGGGCAGGAGTTTAATAGGCTCTAAGCAATAGACACATCTGTCAAAGGCAGAGGCTGTCAGTGAGACTCGTAGGGAGAAAACTGCAAAACACCAACTGCATTCACGGTCCTTGGGAGGGAGGAGGCAGGTCAGCACTCTGACGTACAAACACGTAGGCCTCAGGTGGTGAGCGAATGGGGGGTGTGGACTTCGCTGTAGTCATGGCAACAAAGCCTCTTAAGGACCTCTTCCAGAAAGCTGACTCAAGTTGTTTTTTTTTTTCCTCCTTCTTTAATGATTTAATTCTGACAAGGACTTATTGCTAAACACATTTCATCTATAAACTTGGAAGGATGACAAAGAGCCACCATAGACTGAATCACCAGGGAAATGGTTCACCCTTGACCTGGAAGTCCTTTCTGTGAGTAGCACGGCCTGTGAGTCTACTGCATTGGCTCACCAGCCACCCTCCGCGTCCTACCCCCTCCGCCAGCCCCAAAAATAAGTCTGGTTCTGAAGGAGTTAACGTGGGCGAGGGAGAAGAGCTCCTCCAGGCAAAAGACGGAGCAGTGACTCAGGAGAACAGCTTGGCATGAAGCAGGAAACAGCAGAACTTTCCCCTCCTGTGACATCCGCTGAAATCTTAATAATAAGAGAAGGCCTACTGCGTATCGGGAACCAAGCATGCGATGAGATCCTTCTCCAACCTGTGTCTGGTGAACCACCAGAAACAATCCTGCTCAGCCCTTCCCAGATGTCCCCTGACTTAAGGGACACGGTATGTCAAGATAACCCCGCCTCTTAGCTTTCCTGAGCCACGAGGATTAACAGCTAAGGCTTTCTCTTACTACACACAATGTAGGTGGCGCTGTTCAAAATGCCTGTGGGGTACTTCTCTCCAAGTCGCTTTTGCTCAAGATGACCCAAGTGGCAGGGCTGGGATTTGAACCCAGGCAGTGGTTCGACTCTGAGGCCCGCACACAGCCTCACGCAGGGAGAGGCGGTCCTCAGCTCTGCAAGATGGACTCCTAACACAGGGTTGGGTGGTGGGATGGGGTTGTGCTCAACAAGGAGCACTCCAGGGGCGCCTGGGTGGCTCAGTCGGTTAAGCGTCCAACTTCGGCTCAGGTCATGATCTCGCGGTCCGTGAGTTCGAGCCCCGCGTCGGGCTCTGTGCTGACAGCTCAGAGCCTGGAGCCTGTTTCAGATTCTGTGTCTCCCTCTCTCTGACCCTCCCCTGTTCATGCTCTGTCTCTCCCTGTCTCAAAAATAAATAAAACGTTTAAAAAAAAAAATTAAAAAAAAAAAAAAAAAACAAGGAGCACTCCAGAACAAGGACAGTAGAAAACTGTGTTTGTCCGACTAACGATGCGCGCCTTCTCTCAAAGGCAGTCCCCAGGAAGCATATTCACCTCCCGGTATTCCAATGGTGGCACGAGAACGTGGCCCAGGCCACAAAATAGGCTGCGGGTGGGGAGCCTGTGTGGTCATCTCCCCTCCCCCACGGTCCTTTCCAATCTCCATCCAGGCCGGCCAGACACGGGCACACCAGGCACCCCCACCCCCACCCCCACCCACATCCGGCACCTGAGTCACAGCCCTCAACATTCTCCAGAGCCTAGGAAATGACACACCATGACAGGGAATTGTCTCCTCTGGAGACAGAAAAGGGCCCCAGCTGAAAGGCCAAACGCTTCCCCATGAGGATCAGCCTCACGGTGTGTTTTGGTGGGTGTTAAAATTTCCTTAATGTGGACAGTGAGCCTGTGGGGCCTGAAGGAGGAAAAACCCAACCAACCGGCGGAGACGGGCATCGTGGGCCACACAGGTAGGGTGGCCACAAGTTGGCCACCGCACTCGGAAGGCGGGGCACGCATTCTGAAAAAACGGGTCGCAGATCAGGGAGCCTGGGTGGCTCAGTCGGTTGAGCGTCCGACTTCAGCTCAGGTCATGATCTCATGGTTTGCGTGTTCGAGCCGCGCGTCGGGCTCTGTGCTGACAGCTCGGAGCCTGGAGCCTGCTTCGGATTCTGTTCTCCCTCTCTCTCTCTCTGCCCCTCCCCGACTCACACTCTGTCTCTCTCTGTCTCTCAAAAATGAATAAATGTTTAAAAAAAAGAAAAACAGGCCGCAGATGGTGCAGGCAGGGTGCCACAGTGGTTAGGCCCAGAGGTGCAGCTTAAGGAAGCTACTTAACCTCTCTGTGCCTCTATCCTTCTGGAGGGTGGAGATCATGGTACCTTGAAGAGTTACAAAAGGATTAAAGAAGTTCAGGCCTGGCAAAGAGTAAGCACTCCATAAATGATAGCTGTTTTGTCAAACCGGCAATCATCCCTCCTCCTCCTCCTCCTCTCCCTCCTCCTCCATCCCCAACCCTCCTGCTGCAAAAACAGACCTTGTTTTCTCAGAGGAGCACATTAAGGTCAGAGTTATGGAAACGCCAGCCTATAGAACACGGACACGGAACGGGCCCAGGACAGGACTTCTCCACCTCCAGCTTGCCCCCCTTAGCCGCGAAGGCAGGGCCGAAAGCAGAGGCCTGCGCTGGCCGGGGCTCGGAGGGTCCTCGCGGACAGCGCTCTCGGTCACAGCCGGCCCTCTCCACAGGCCACTGCAAACATGGTCACTCGCTGCTCTCCCAGAAGACGGACGGCAAAGCACAAACACGGTTAATCGTCTCCACGGGTTGCCCCAAGACCCAGAGCAGGTACCCAAACAGGCCTCCCTCCCCAGGAACCCGGGAACCCTAGGGCCTTTTCCTGCTGGTAGGTACATCATCATGAAACCAAAGCCTGGAAATTTCCCTCACCCAGAGCAGAAATGAAAATGGGACGCAGTGGACGGGGTGAGAAGGGGATAACATTTTCCTCACAGCAGAGAATACCCAAGCCACGAGCGAAAACGAATAATCTGAACGCCCAGAACCACAGAACCCTCGAGACAAGGCTGCAGCCTGCCTGAGGGGCCTCCTCCGGAAAGGCCACCGGGGTTCTACAAGTTCTCCCTGCCTGAGAATGTGAACTTCTCACCCAGACTGGGAAAAGGAAGACTGACTCGGAAATGAGGCCGTGGAACAAAAGGGTCATTCTCAACCTGGGGAGAAGGTCGTCCATCCCGAGTGCCTCGGGGGCAAAGCAAGCCAGGGACGGGTAACCCTGGGAAGGGGCGCTTACCTGCCATCGAGAGAGCTGGGCTGCTCTGAGGGCCTCCCTTCTCTTTGAAAGAGAACAGAGGCTCACACACGGCAGACATTCCTGCTTCCGGATCCTCAGCAGCCTCTCCCAGGGGGAGGAGGAAGAAGCAAAGAGGACAGGCTAAGAGTCACCACTTACCAGGCCAGCTCCTGTCTCGGACGCACTAGGTGGCCCAGCGCGGCAAGGACACCCTCACCTCTCTGCAGTCAGGCAGTGTGAGGCAGGGGCCGCGCCTGCTGGTCCCCGTGAGGCTTTCGGCTCTAATTTATCACCCTCGGTAGCCAGCAGCCCGGCTGGGCTGGAAGCCTGCAGAGCGCACAGCACCGAAGGGCCATTGATTTCACCGGATGCGAATAAACACAACAAACTGCCGTTGTTCTGCTGGCTACAGGAGACCACCGGGAGGGAGCGTGGCGCTTTGCAACGGGAAGGTGTTTTTAGGCGTGTGTTCACTTTCAATAATTTTCAGATTAACTTTACTTCGGACGTGAGAAAGCCATCTTCCCAACACCCCGGGGCTCGGCTCTCTCTCGCTCTCTTTCTCTCTCCCAAAATAATGCAGGGGTGCTGACGAAGCGGCACATTCATATGTAAAAGGTGAACCTCTAAACGCTGCCGGGCGGGCCACAAATTGCTGCCATCTAGGGAAAAGAGGCTGATTTACAAATGAATTCACTGTTTTGCCCTCAGCAACTAGAGGCAATCGCAACCACCCAGCCCTTTCCTCCCCCTCAGCCGGGAAGAGGACTTCTGGAAAAACGACAACATCGCAACAGGAATTTCCTGGTTCGAGAATGCCAAGCTCTTTCAAATTTCACAAAGCAGGAGGAGGCAGGGCCCAACCCCGCGCAAGAAGCCGCGACACCCCACCCCTCCCCCTCCGGCAGGCCCAGGCCCAAAAGGCTGAGTGCGTCTGACGGGTGTACATATTTGAGGCCCTTAACTCTGCCAAGTCACCACAAAGAAAGTGTGGAGTAACCAGTTGCCTTTGGCCTTTGCTACGTAGCTGGCCGCGGGGAGGGCTCCCAGGAGGAGCAGTGCTGGCGCGGAAACCGTCTGCATTATTTATCCAGGCTGAGCTGGGTCCCACCCCCTGGCCCAGCTCAGGTTCTAGAAAGCTCAGGTGCTGGTGGGTGGCTTTCAAACAGCAACTGGGGAATTACAGCCATCAGAGAGCCAATTCAGGTAAAAAGGCGGCTCTGCCCGCAGCGGGCTGAGAGAAGAAAAGGGAAACAGAGAGGCTCGGGTGGGGCGGAGGGAAAAGGTGCCACTGGTAACCAGGCAGCGTTCCTCACACGCCCTGGGCGTGGGTCTGGCCTCTCGAAGGTCACTTTCGTGAAAACAGGAAAAGTCTCTAGAAGATGCTGGGGAAGAGGGGACAAGGCCCTGGACAGTCACCTCATCGTGGTCCTTTGAGGAAGCAGAGATTTCAGACCCAGAACGCCCCCCATACTGCGCTGGCCCTAAGCATGTATCTATCCTGTGGCCTGGCCTCCCCTCGCCCCATCCCACCCCACCCCCGGCTCTCAGAAGGGCACAGGATGACACATCGGCACAGCCAAGGGAATGGGAAGCAACTTCGATGCCACCAGCAGGAGACTGAGATGCAAAAAATCATCATGCAGCCAGAAAACGGAATGAAGAGGAGATCTCTTCCTGTACTGACACGTAAGAAAATCGAAGTCAAAAAAGGCCAGAAAGAGACCGGAATGGAAGAAGTGGGGGCTGTGTAGGCTCTGGGTCTGCAAAGGCCCTGGGGGAACAACCAGGACAGAAGGGAAACACTGGGTTCATCTTTCAGTTCTTTCTGACCCTGTTCGGGTATTAAACTATTTAAGGTATTTTCAAGAGGCTATGAGACTATGGATGAAAATGGTACTTAGGGAGCTCTCACTCCATGCCAGGTACTGCCCTGGTCAGGGGCCACATCTGCATCTCCAGGGCCCAGCATACAGGAGGAGCTCAGAACATGCCCCCAGCACCTATCAGGTGCCATTTTTAGGGGGCTCAGGTGTTTCGAACAGTGTGAAGCAGGGGTCCTCACCAGGTCTCCCCCGGAGACACTCAGCAGAGTCAGGAAACATTTTTGGTGGTCACAACTAGAAAAAGAAAGAAGTCGCTAGAAGCATTTCGTGCACGGGCACCATGGATGGTGCTAATAACCGCCCTACAGCACACAGCACAGACCCACAGCAGAATGATCAGGCCTAAAACGTCAACAGAGCCGTGGCTGAGAAATTCAGGGCTAAAGAAGCTTCCAGTGAGCGGCCAGGCAAGTCCAACCTTGTGTAAATACACCACCCACAGAGGCATCTGTACCTACTAGGAAGGAAAATGATGCCTAATGTTTCACCTGGTGGCCCTGACTGCACATTTCAAACAGAAGAAAACAAAGGAACCAGTCGGTCAACAGTCACTGAGGAACAAGACAACTAGGCTACCTGGGAGATGGTCAGCAGAAGGTCCCTGCCCTGGAGGGAAGATTGCCAGAGAAAATAATAATAGTAATGTTATTGTATTAAAAATGCCTTTCGTTGACCACTTATCTGGGAGGCACTGTTCTAAACACAAACAGCAATTTACTTACCCCTCACCATGGTTCTGTGAGAAGGTAGGTACTGAGTATCCCCATTTTACTGACGGAGAAACTGAGGCCCGGAGAAAAACAGGCCCGTGATGAAGGGGCTGGTAAACATAGAATGAATATGGAATATATTCAGTAAGAACCGGGTTGATTACACACGGGCAAAAAGCTGCTGAGCAGGAGAAATACCAGGAGTTTGTGAATAATACACGTCAGGAGAGAGGGTGTAGCCAGGAAAATATTTCTCTAGCTTCTTCCCAAACAGGGCTCGTGTGATTCACACCTACCATTTATTGAGGCGCTACTTGATGGAGCCCCTGGGGAATCCCATGAGAGTAGGCATGGTGTTTCTGCACCCATTTGATAGATGCAGCTCAGAAAAGCAAAGTCACTTATGTGCTCCAAGGCTCAAAGACATGCTGGGGACTCCCCTGCAGCTGACTCCCGCTCCAAAGCCCCGAACTACCCCAGTCAAGGGTCTTTCTTCCCTGTGGTCGTCAGCACCACCTTGTAATTCTCTTATCACTGAGGGCATGCTGGGTGTGGGCGAGCGTCAAGCCAGCTCTATGGTTCGGTGTGTGGGCTCCACAGCCCTACCACGAGGTCTGATAGCAGCTGTGTGTCCTCTGGCGAGCTCCTCGGCCTCTCTGTGCCTCAGTGGATTCAGCTAGGACAATGAGGATCTTTCTAAAAGGGTTCAGAATTACACGAGACCGTATGTGCCAAGTGGAGGTGTCACATGTCACAGGCACCACCAGTTATGACTACTATTGTTCCCCAATGGGGGAAAGAGGAGCCAGGGCAGAGAGAAGACATTAGCCCAGAAAGCTCCAGCCAGTTTCCCCGAATCCTTCTGTACCTTCACCTCGGTTCGCACCAGACTAGCTCTTCCCAGAATGTTTCTGAAAAAAAAAAAAAAAATGTGCAATGAAGAGAGACCCAAACGTTCACGGGCTGGCATAGGTTCAACCAAGCCAGGCTCAAAATCCCTGCAGGGCTCAGGATTTCCTCCCGGAGAAAAGCAGAACAGTCCAGGTGGCCCTCAGAACTGCCCTGGGACTCCTCCTTCTCACCCCTACTCAAACAGGGCTCTTGAAGCCTGGGAGAGAGCAGGCCTCAGAGTCCTAGCTATCCGCGGAATGTATTAAGGATGCCCAACCACACAGGTTAGTTAGTGCCTACGCGGTGCCTGACACACAGCAAGCGCTCTGCAAAGAAAGCTTTCCCTGCCCGTCTTCTGCCCGTTCACGTTCAGTCCCACCGCCACAGCCGCCACCTTGATCCGAGCACCAGGGCCCCTGACTTGCCCTCTACGGCAGGCAGCCTTCTTCAAACCTAAATAAGACGAGGCAGCCCCCGATTAAAACCCGCCGAGGCGGCTCGCTAGGCGCACCCAACATCCCATCCAGACTTATTGCCGCATTTGGTCCCGCTCACTTGTCCTCTTCCATCCACTGAACCCAACCACAATGGCCTCACACAAGCCAAGTTCATGTACACTCGCTGCCACATCCCTCTAGAATGTTCTATGTGCAATCTTCCCATACCTGGCAACTTCAGCTTTCGGCTCAAACATCACCCTCCAGCCCCCTTATCATTCTGAAATGTGGGTTCGGGTATGTGTGTGTGGGTGTGTGTGTGGGTGTGTGATCGCTATTGACTTCACTGAGATTACCTCTAGCTGAAAACTGTCAAAAATTATTTTCTTCTTTTGCTGTTT
The DNA here is from genome assembly GCF_022079265.1 of Lynx rufus. Lineage (NCBI taxonomy): Eukaryota > Metazoa > Chordata > Mammalia > Carnivora > Felidae > Lynx > Lynx rufus. The sequence continues at coordinate 13,892,565 of NW_025814896.1, read as the reverse complement.
CACTTTTTTTTTTTTTTTTTAAATCTCCCCCAGAATGTGAGCTCCATCTGGGCAGTTCTTTGCCATAGCCCCGTGCATGGCACGGGGCCCGGCTCTGGGCTTGGCTCAAGAGGCATCGCCACGGACACACATCTGACCAGGTAAATGAGCAACGGAACAGTGTTAACAAAGCTCCGAGGTGACTCACAAGAAACTCCCGTTTTTCTTCCCTGGTCTAAGAACTTCTCCCCGCAGTCCAAGAAGACAGGAGGGTTGTGAGGTCAATAGGGAAGATTACTCAAAAGGGAACCCGGCCATCTCAGGGTGCAAAAGAGAAACACCAGAACACTAGAGGGGAAATTCCCTTCTGGACAGGTACTCAGCCATTCTTTTTTTTTTTTTTTTTTTTTCAATGTTTGTTTATTTTTGAGACAGAGAGAGACAGAGCACAAGCAGGGGAGGGGCAGAGAGAGGGGGAGACACGGAATCCGAAGCAGGCTCCAGGCTCCCAGCTGTCAGCACAGAGCCCGACGCGGGGCTCCAACCCACAGACCGTGAGATCATGACCTGAGCCCAAGTCCAACGCTTAACCAACTGAGCCACCCAGGCACCCCTCAGCCATTCTTGTTTCTTGCCTGAAGAGTGCATTTCTCCAAAAGTAGGGGATTAAGTAAGGATTTATATGCCAAACAGGATGGGGCCACGCAGCTAAACACAATTACTGAGAAACCAGAGGGGGGAAACTCAGGAGGTTTTCACAAGCCACCTACTTCCCAACTCTGCATTCTTCTCAAGGAGAGACAGTCTCAGAATCATTTAGCGTTAAAAAGGAGGGATGACTTTCTCCAGGGAAAACATGCTCCCCACTGGGAGACCCCCCAGTGTGATGACCATTTAACCAAATTTTTTAGTCCAGATTCTTTGCCCTTTTTCTCATCAGACCCTTTTAAGTCTGAGGATCTCTTTTCAACGCCTCCCTTAATCCTCGCCAGGATGCACCAATTCTGTCCCTGCAATCGGATGCCAGGGCCCGCGGGGAGCACTTCCCTTAGTGAAGGCAGCAGTATGGGCCTGGCTGGCTCATCTTCCCTCCATCCCACTCCTGGGCGTGATTCAAGAGAAACTAAATCTGCTCTGTCTGGTCTCCATCTTCGTTCTCTACGGCCTCTCAAAGCGTCAGCATCTCAACAGCCTGGAGAGGAGTCTAGATTTTAAAGATAACATATTTGTCAAGCAATCCCCACCAATTACTAGGGTGTCCGGTCCCAACTCAAGGAACAGCAACCTGGCTTGAAAGACAGTCCCCGGACTGCCGAGTGGGGATAGGGGGTACTGAAGACGGTTAAAGAGGTCAAGGACAAACCCACATCAACCTTATTAGGAAGGGGGCTCTAGTGACAGCTGATGTAATTACCCAGTGACCCAGATGGGGAGGAATCGCCAGGACATCAGTCTAGGGGTGGCTACAGCCATGGCTGGGCCAGTGGTAGCCCACTGAAGGACCATAGGGTGAATTCGATCCGTTCACAGTTGGCTGATACTTTTACAACTTTAGTTATCAGTATTTTTAAATTGGGTGAAACCACATCTAGAATAAATCCAGATGACTATCTTCTCTTAAAACAAAACAAGGGGCGCCTGGGTGGCTCAGTCAGTTTAGAATCTGACTTTGGCTCAGGTCATGATCTCATGGTTCCTGGGTCTGAGCCCTGCATCGGACTGCACGGACAGCTCAGAGCCTGGAGCCTGCTTCGGATTCTGTGTCTCCCTCCCACTCTGCACCCTCCCTGCTTGTGCAAGCTTGAGCACAGGCATTCCCTCTCTCTCTTTCTCTCTCTCTCATAGAAGAATCAACGTTTAAAAAAAAAAAAAAGCAAACAAACAAAAACAGTATCTGGCCACAGAGGGTCCCCGTTTCCACATGAAACAATCCTCCAGCTGACCCCCCCCCCCACACACACACACACATCTTAGGATGGAACACAAGATTCCCCGTATACCAAGGTCTCCATTATTCCTTAATTGTCAAGATAATTAAATATAACCTTGAAAGTCTCTTCAAGGCAGAGTAGAGCAGCAAAAGGCAAGAAGGCAAATACTGGGGTAAGAGAGAAAGGGCGCCTTGCTGGGACAGCCAAGCTCTGGACCGTTCAACCCCGTCATGGTACCGTCTTGGCATTCCATCAAGCAGGAATCGCCACCCCAAAATACGTCTCTTTGGCACAAGGATTAACTCAGGCTGGTTATTTTCAAGAAACTGCAAACTGGAGAGCAGCTCTGAAAACCAAATCAAAATCACCCTTTTGTAAGGAGACATTTACATGTGTAAGAAAAATCTCCATCTGTAAGAACGTCTTCCTAGCCGGACCAAGAAGATGAGAATGACTAACTCTCTAGAAACTCTTATCAATGGAGAAGACAACAACTTAAATCTGCATAACGACCTGACCCTTGTTTGCTGTGCTTTTCCTGGTGACTCCCATAACGGATTCCCCGCCCCCAACCTCTTTTGTCTTTAGCTGAAGACGGTATTTAAGGTGATGGCTTTGGCCACTGTGGGGAGTTACTCTGTTTTTCTGGGTCTCTCTCAAGTACACAGGAGATGTATGCATTGTTAAACTTCTCTTTGTTTTCATCCTGTTAATCTGTCCTGTATCAATTAAATTATTAGACTGGCCTAAGAATCTAGAAGAAAAAAGAAAAGTTTTCTGCCCCTAGAATAGAAGTTTGTTTATATTTTTACAAGAGGGGTAAAGTACAAATGAAAATATACCAAACCGTTAACACTGGTTACACCTGGCTACAGATTTTTTTAGCTTTTTCTTTGTATATTTTGGCTTGTTGGAAATAAGATAGGGAAGCTGAAGAGACGCCATTTTGGAAAGGCTCCACCTCTGCTGTGTCTCTGCCAGCCCCCCTTTCCTCACGTTCCGTATTTCACCACATCTGAGTAAACCCAAGAAGCTATGTTCCCACTCCAGGGGGGAGCATGAAAACGAGTCATTCTGAGTTTCGTCCTAGGCCCCCACACACCTCATACCATCTAAGATGAACCGAGCTCGAGGACGTTGGCTTCCAACAAATCTTGGTTGACACGGGCATCCCTACCCCTGCCTTCAGTGGCTTATGGAACACCGCCTATTGTTCACCTGACCCTCTGATGGACTCCTACCCTGGATTCCTGAAGGAACACGTACCTTGGACCCCTTTCCAATGCAAACCCCTAACTCACCTCTCCTTTTCTGAGTCTCCCGGATACACCGCCTGCTACGCTCTATCAGTCATGCTATTCAGTTAATTCTGCTCTCACTTCCTCCTAGCTCATGTTTGATCTCTATCCTGCAGGAAGCCAAGGATCCTCTTGGCTTGTCCTGCGGGACCCTCTCCGGGTCCTGGAATGGCCTATGTCTCAGGGAGGCAGTGCCTTTATCATTTGAAAGGAAAATCCAATAATCCATTTTCTTCCCTTAATTAGTCTGTAATCCTTGGAAGAGATTCTTTTTTCTAAAAACACTTATTGAGCAGCTACTCTAAATCGCTAGCGCCAGGTTGGTCAGAGTTGAGAGGGAGACCTGGTGCCCATATCCGTCTACTGACACACAGGTCAGTGAATTCTACGACGCAGGGTTGATTTGGGAGGCTGGGGAGAGGGTGGCCCGGCATATCCTATGGTATTTGTCCCCACCCAGTATTCCAAGATGCCAAAGGGCCTGGCAAAAAGGCAGCTCAGTGGAGCACGATTAAGAAATGCCCACTGGAGGGGCACCTCGGCTCAGTCGGTTACGCATCCTACTTCGGCTCAGATCAGGATCTCTTGGTTCGTGAGTTCGACCTGCGTGAATTCCTGGCTGTCAGGGCAGAGTCCACTTCAGATCCTAGGTCTCCTTCTCTCTCTGCCCCTCCCCCGTTCCCAAGGTGCAGGTGCTCGGTCTCTCTCAAACATTACCCAAAAAAAAAAAAAAAAAAAAAAAAAAGAATACTAACCTGAGAACACAGGGAGCCAGCCATGCTCTCTCTTTTCAAAAAATGGGAGGCCCCCAGGAGGTTTGATCAAGCAAAACTTCAGGTCTGATGTAACTGTTTATTCAGCATATTCTGGGCTGCGCCAATCCCTGACTGGGTTATTTTCACCAACAGCATCCAGCACGGCACCCGCCAATGTATGAAAGCTACACAGCAGCCCTGTCCAATAGAACTTTCTATAACGACAGCAATCGCCTCGGCTACACGTGGCTACCAGGCGACTGAAATGTGGCCAGTGCAACTATAGTTTTAATTAACGTGAATTTAAAGAGCCACATATAGCAAACAGCATAGCTGTAAGGAACTCTGTATTAAACAGACAAGAGAGCCGGTGTGGAGTCAGCAGAACACCTCAGAATCTTCCACCCATCCGTATTTGAGGAATTTGCCAGGTGTCTTCAAGGCATAATGCCTGATGCCTAGAAATAGGTGCATGGCCTTGTCTTTGGTTCCTCCCTTAGCCTGGCTTGGTAATTCTCAAGCCTTTAGTATGTATAAGAATGCCTGACGAGAGCTGATTACTGTACTTTCATGGACAAATTTAAGGGACTTTCCAGGGTGATTTTGACGTTGGAAGCTAAAGGGCTCCAATGAAGGAGGACCAGAGTGAGGAGGGCTTGAGCTTAGTCTGGAAGGATCTGTAAAGGTGTGCGTCAGCAATGAGCAGGAGAGGAACTAGCATATCCCAAGACAGACACTCGGGCTGGAAGGCTGTATAGGGCAACAGGCAGGTTCCGCAGGGACGCTGACCAGAGCCTGGAAAGGACAGGGAGGGAGTAGGGCCTTGAATCTCTGCTCAAGACTGTGGTCTTAAGGAGCCCTTGGAAACTTAAAGCAGGAGAGCAAGACAATCGGACTTGTGTTTTGGAAAGGGCCCTACCAGAAGTGGTATTAATACATCGGGAAGGAAAGAAATCAGAGGGAAGGGGGGCATTTCAAAGAGTGCTGTATCCCTGGGGGGAAAGAAAGACGGGCCACCAATCGTTTCAGGGAGAGCAGACATCTGAGCTTGGGTAATTATTTCCAGGCACGGATTATGCTGGAAACAAAGCCACCCTCTCTAGCTGAAAGGCTGTTTTTACTTCGTTCTCCAGGATAAAAGTTCTATCCATCTGATAGACAAAGTCAAGCCATTCACTCATTCGTTCAAAATAAATATTTATTGCACAGCAACCAGCACAGGCACACTGGTAATAAAATAGGCAGAGGGCACAGCAGGATCAACAAAAACAAAAGGCAGGACTCAGCCTCATTTGGAACCTTAGACTCAGGGGGGTTGGGAGGTTAGGAGAGAGGAGAGGGGAGGATCTCCCAGGTCTGAGCAAAGACCCCGTGGCTCTGGAATCTAGAAGGTAGGTGTGTCCCAAGTAAGACAGGAAAGGGGAACACAGGGAAAAGCTGAAAGGGTAGGCAGGGGGTAACACATGCGGATTTTAGGATTGTGATCTTCATCCGAAACTACGGAGAAAGCACTTCAAAGTAGGTTAAAAGAGAACAGGAAAAGACTTTAAAGTAGGAAGTGGTAGTCAGAAGGGATGTTCCTTTCCGAAAGATTGGGGGGGGGGGGGCGGGACAGAGACAGCGGGACCAGTTAAGAGACCTACAGAATGGTATTTAGGATATAATATTGTAAGAAAATGACACCAAAAAAGGCAAAAGGACAGAAGAATTAGAATAAGTCCCCTATCTCTGGCCTGGCCAACTGGCAGAATACTAGCTTATCGGACAGGGTAGAGAAGCAGGTGTTTTGCTGGGGTGGAGCGGGGAGGGCAGGAGAGCAGGTTGAGATGGGACCTGCTGAGTTTGAGACACCCATGCACAACAGGTAGGGAGGTCAGGTAGGCAGCTGGCCCTCTCCGCCTCATGACTCAGGAAAAATCTAGGTTGGAAATAAAAAATGTGTGAGTCACAAAGCTACGGATGTGGGCGAGATCACTCAGGGAAAGAACATGCTGGGAGAGAGGACAGGGCCAAGCTTTCCACAACGCCAACATTTAATGGCTGAAGAGAAGCGAGGGTGCCAGGCAAACAGGAGGAGAACGAGGACAGCGGTGACAAAAAAAAAAAAAAAAAAAAAAAGCCAAGGAAGAGATGTTTCCAGGAGAAGAATGAACAGCAATGGCCCACACGCCTCTGTCAGATCAAGGTAAATGAGTCCCGAAAACCTCCGCCAGAAAAAGCAACGTGGAGTCTGCAGGAAGCTCGGTGACAAAAGTGACAAATGGGCAGGTGAGGAAACCAAGACACAAATAAAGACGCTTCTCCTAAGAAACCTGGCGTGGAAGAAGAGGCCAGAAACAGGAAGAACTACTAAGAGAAAACATGCAGGCATGGGAGAGACTTTAACGTGTTGAGAAGTCGACGCATCCATCAAAAGGTTAAACAGAAGTGCCCTAGGACCGCGGAACCCCACGCCTACCTATGTCTATAACCAAGAGACATGAAAACATACACGCACACAAAAACTCACAATGTCTACTAACGGATGAGTGGATGATAAAAATGTGGTATATCCACGATACAGCATTATTCGGCCATAAAAAGGAACGCAGTGCTAATCTAGGCTACCATGTGGCTGGGTCTTGAAAGCATTATTCTAAGGAAAAGAAGTCAGACCCAAAAGGTCGTATGCTATTATGATTTCGTTTAGATGAAAACAACCAAAGTAAGTAAATCCACAAGGACAGAAGGTAGATTTGTGGTTGTCAGGACTGGGGTAAGGGACGATGGGGAGTGACTACTAACGGGGGGGGGGGGGATTTCTTATTGGGACGAGGAAAATGTTAAAAATCGATTGCACCACACTCTAAACATATTAAAAACCACTGAAGTGTCTACCTTAAAATGGAGAATTGTACACTATGTGAATTATAGCTCAATAAAGTTTTTGTTTTTGTTCTTGTTTTTAAAGGTCTGTGAAATGCCGGGTTTCCAGGTTCCCAGGAAAGCTGGAGATGGGTAGAAGGAACTTGGGGTGGAGGTTTGGAGGGCCCTGTAATATTGCACTCAACTCCCACTGTGAGACGTGGGCTTTCCAAACTTGCTCTCCCCCAACCCCGAAGGTCGATGGTGAAGAACCAACCACCAAGGGAGCAAACCTATTTGAAAGTTTCAGGAGAAAAAAGAAAAAAAAAAAAGCCAGGATCTCTAAAAGGCCTCAGACCTGGAACGAGAGTTCTACAGGCATCTGGAGAAAGAAAAGGAGACAGTTCTTTTTCAAAGTTGAAAACAGTCTATCTTAGATCACAGTCTTATAGAATAACAAGAGTCACATAAACATAAAGCATGGGTCAGGCTTCAAAACGGGGCAAAAAAACCCACCTGGGTGGCTCAGTCGGTTAAGCACTGACTTCGGCTCAAGTCATGATCTCACAGTTTGTGAGTCTGAGCCCCATGTCAGGCTCTATGTTGACAGCTCTGAGCCTGGAGCCTGCTTCACATTCTGTGTCTCCCTCTCTCCCTGTCCCTTCCCCTGCTCATGCTCTGTCTCTCTCTCCCTCTCTCTCTCAAAAATAAATAAACGTTTTAAAAAAAAAATTCAAAATCCCCCCCCAAAAAGGGGGGGGGGGCCAACACAAAGTTTTCCACAAGTGAACCACAAAAACTAAATTGCACAGACGGGGAGACAGGATCCCGTGAACAGATGCATGGCGGATGCTCCGCTGGCCGAGAGAAGGTAGATTTCTCATTTGGAAAGTCATTATCCAACATCTTCAGAGTTCTGGGACGTTTTAAACCTTCTTGGGAGAGGAACAATCTGGTAGTTATCTACCTCACAAATAAATGTCTTCCGCTGCAGGCTATCCAAGAGCCAGAATAGAGTTAAAAATACTGATGCTCATTTTTTTTTTTTTCAAAAGAAAATTCTCAGCATTTTCTGCATCCTACTGTGATTTAAGAATGTTTTTGGTTATATTTTCTCAAAGAGTTTCCTTGGGGGGAAAAAAAAAATGACAGAAGGTCTCTATCTCATTGCCATCTTCATAAACAATCCCTTTGTGAAACAGTCTTAATTTACATACAACAGTGAGAACCAGGATCCTGTACTAATTCAGGTCTGGGGCTGGTTAGCAAATTGCTATAATTGTCTATTCTCTAACATCCTGTCTCAGAAAACATATCCCTAACCCAGGCAAATCTCAGCAAGAATGATACTGTCAAGATTTTAATATCTCGGGCTTCCGCTGAATCTGCGCACGGTTTCCAAGCGGCTCTTTCCCTTGTGCGGGTGACATTACACAGACATTTTTAAAAATGATTTCAGCTCCGGCAGCCTGGCACCCGCACACCACAATCGTTACAGCAGAATGCACACAATGGCAGAACAAGAGGCGAAGCGGCCCGGACAGGGGAGCCTTTGTATGGAGACGTGAACTCACGGAGACCATCATCTTTCAGACTTCAGATCCCTGGCCTCAGAGGGGTTTGCTCTGAGTCATACACAGTGTGGCCAAAATCCTGCAAGGAGCTGTGCTGTGACCAGTCTCTTGCAGAGAATGCAAACTGACAAGCCACTCCTGACCCAGAGATGTGTTGTTGGGTTCGTGCGTGGTCTTTGAGAAACTGGCCTGCACAGACCACATTTCAAAGTCAGGCATTCTTACAGGGGGGTGGAAAAATCCTGGCAACACTGTTGAGCCAATATTCCTGCTGGTCAGCAGTCAGAGGGATGCATCCTCCCATATTACTGAAGGCACTCTCCTGTTCAAAGGCCCTGGCACCCCTAGGTGCAGCCAGCTAATCTCACTCCTCTACCTACAGACATCTGACCTGGCATCCTTGGGATAGAGCTCACGGCTATGGACACAGGTTTAAACTCAAAGATCAAACCCGACCCCGGTTCTCCACTTCGCGACTCCATGAATCCCGCCGCCCCTCAGTTTCCTTCACTGTAAAATGGGAGTAACAGAACAACACAGCATGATTAGAAAAGTCAAATGAAGTAATTTGCATAGAATCCCAGGCACCTAATAAGTACTCAGAAAACACGAAACAGGTAAACACACCTGGTATCTAGATGGTACTTCCAATCTCTCAGCAGATCATTATCCTCGGACACAAATGTCAACCTGACATCCTGAAAGCTCGAAAGCTTGGTCTCCGGAGAACTAGAACACTCCGGTAAATGCCAAGGCTGGGGTAATGGCAATGACTGGCTTGGGAATTACTCAGTTAATAAATGAGTACGTGTCATGGGTGTACAAAGTGAAATTTAGTTAGAGAATCTGAAGAGTCCTATGGACTAGATGTCGGGACAGAATTAAAGAACTGAGAGCCAATTATTGGAGTTTCCAAGTTTCCCAAGCAGAGTGCAGTTCAGGGCCTGCTCTCCACCTGCAAGTGGGAAATAATGGTGTCGTTTCTCAAGACGCCCAAGTGGCCATATCAGCTCCTGAGGAATTATCTCCTCGCTGGTGGGGGCAGGTGGTGGGTTCAGGGGTCCAGACACCAGCGCTTCCCTGGCCAAAGGGCAGATACAGGACACAAGATGAGCGACTCTCCCAGAGGACTTTGCCCTCTGTTGACCCTGAGGAGACTGTGAACTGGCTCTGTCCCCAGAACAGCCCCGGACCTCCAGCCTTCCCATCAACGTCATGAGCCAAGTGACCCCCTTCCAGCCCATCCTTTTCCTGCTCCAACCCACTAGAACCGACTTCCACGGCTCACAACCAGAAAAGCCCAACCGAGTGACCGACCGAGTGATGTCGTCTGGGGACTGAAGCACTGAATTTCCCAAACCACAAGAAAAGCAGGCTGGAGAACTAAGTACATGTCCGATAGATCCAAATCATCCCACCGTGGACTGAGAGATAATTAGGAGTGAAAGGAGAGACAAGCCTTTGTCCCAGTCAGCCCTTTCAAGCACGCCATTTTGACCACACTGACCTCAGCTCTCAGAATCTGAGCCGGACATCTGGGTGGCTCAGTCTATTGGGTGTCCAAGGACTCTCGATTTCAGGTCAAGTCATGATCTCATGGTTTGTGGGATCGAGCCCCATACTGGGCTCTGTGCTGACAGTGTGGAGCCTGCTAGGGATTCTCTCCCTCTCTCTCTCTCTCTCTCTGTTCCTCGTCCACTCGCTCACGAGCTCTCTCAAAATAAATATATAAACATGAAAAAAAGAAAGAAAAAGAACCTGAGCAACCCAGTAGTGTAACTTCAGGCCTCTGTGAATGCGACTTATTCACCTGACCCAAGGCTCTACACACAAGAGTAGCCAGTCACCTGGCCACCCAACCCTGGAAGACAGGAGCTCGGTTCCATACAAAGAAAGCCATCCAAGGCAGTCCCTGGGAGGGCAGAAAGGTCTCCCTCAAAACGAGGTGACCCCTTCCATTCCCGCTCATGGTTTTCTCACCACAGCAAGGGCCCCAAAGGCCCTGGGGAAATCAGGCCAAACTGGCTGCAGACGAGCTTTCTTCAAATGTCACAGAGGCCCAGAGGATGGCAACCCTATCCCAAGCCTGCCTGTCGGGAAGCCTACAATTCCTCACAGTCTGGGCTTGGTTTCCCCATCTGTCTCCACACCCCCTTCCCCAGAGGTTCTAACTGGGGGAAGTCATAGAACGTGGTAAGTAGGGCTTTCACCTGACAGGCTTATCAATCCAAGCTCATCCCTCTTCCTGCTGGATGTAATCCTGGCTAACATTTCTGAGCACGTGCCATGCCCCAGTTCTGAGCGCCCTGTGTGCGTGAGCAAATTTAATCCTTCAACACGACTCTCTGGCTTTACCCTCCCCATGGATAAGAGGAGACTGAGCCACAAAGAATAACCCAGCTAGGCAGGGGGCAGGCCAGAGTGTGAACCCAGGGAGTGTGGCTCCAGAAGAGGTTTTTTTAAACCTCTAAGCCACCCTTCCCAGCTTCTCAAACGGAAGGGGTGGTTGAGCATAGCGGTCTAGGACCTGGGGAGAGAAGGAGACTACGTTTCAGCAGAGAAGACCATCAATAAACAAATAAATAAGGGGGCACCTTGATGGCTCAGTCGGTTAAGCGTCCAACTTCGGCTCAGGCCATGATCTCGCGGTTCGTGGGTTCAGGCCCTGCATAGAGCTCACTACTGCCAGCACAGAGCCCGCTTTGGGTCCTCTGTTCCCCTGTCTCTCTGCCCCTCCCCTGCTCACACTCGATCTCTCTCTCAAAAATAGATAAACATTAAAAAAAAAAAAAGTACAAGGTCATGAACAAGGATTAGGGAAAAACTCTGGAATGAGCTTGAGGAACCTTCTGGAACACCATAAATGATCAAGTCTCTGGATCTGGGTTGTGGTCCCACAAGTGTTTAAGTTCACCAAGCTGTACATCGATGATAAGATTTAAAACGGACCAGAAAATAGTAACCAAATGGCAGATGGTGAGAGACAGCTTTCTCAGTACGGGAGTGAAAAAGTTATAGACAAGAGGGGAGAAGTCTGGAATGATCCACGTGGCCATGGATCACAATTTGAGACAAGCGTACAAACTCATGTTTAGTTTAACATAGACACAGAGGGAAATCTTCATAGATGTGTGTATACATACGGGTCAGCATACACGGTCTCCTTGCTCTGTCGGCCGAGAGGACCAAAAAAAGACAAAAAAAGACATCTCCATAGCAACAAGCACACTGAGGACCCAGAGCTTGGTTTCCAATGCTACTCTCCAATAAAAAAAAGGAACCAGAGTGCCCTGGGGAAATGGCTAACTCTAGGGACGAGGCGGAAAATATACAAGATGAGCCTAGCGCATCTTGTAGTGCCCAAAAGTAATTAAGGGTTCAGTCAATCAAACAAACCCCACTGATGTCAAAGGGACACAGGCATCACCTGAAAGAGTGCTCAATGGCCAAAGCTGGAACATTTTTTTTTTTTGAAGATTTTATTTTTAAATAATCTCTACACCCACGGTGGGGCTTGAACTCACAACCCCAAGATCAAGAGTTGCACGCTCCACCAGCTGCCAGCCAGACACCTCCTGAAGCTAGAACATCTTGATCAACAAAATAACTAAGAAGTATCGGACTACAACCCAAGGTTTAAAATAAACGAGTCCAGGGGCGCCTGGGTGGCGCAGTCGGTTAAGCGTCCGACTTCAGCCAGGTCACGATCTCACGGTCTGTGAGTTCGAGCCCCGCGTCAGGCTCTGGGCTGATGGCTCGGAGCCTGGAGCCTGTTTCCGATTCTGTGTCTCCCTCTCTCTGCCCCTCCCCCGTTCATGCTCTGTCTCTCTCTGTCCCAAAAATAAATAAAAAACGTTGAAAAAAAAAAATTTTTAAATAAACGAGTCCACAGACGTCTGGGTGGCTCAGTCCATTAAGCGTCCCACTCTGGATTTCGGCTGAGGTCATGATCTCGTTATTTGTGAGATCAAGTCCCAAGTCCCAGTGCAGAACCTACTTGGGATTCTCACTCTCCCTCTCTCTGCCTGCACCACCACCCCCGCCCCCGCTTGTGCTCCCTCTCGTTCTCCACCTATTTCTCAAAAATAAATAAATTTTAGGGGCCCCTGGGTGGCTCATTTGGTTAAGCGTCCAACTCTTGATTTTGGCTCAGGTCACGATCCCACGGTTGATGAGTTCGAGCCCCACACTGGGCTCTGCACTGCCACTGCGGAACCTGCCTGGGATTCTCTCTCTCCCTCTCTGGCCCTCCCGGACTCACTCTCACATTCTCTCTCTCAAGATAAATAAACTTTTAGGAAAAATAATAAATAAGGAAATTTTTTTTAAATAGCAATAATAATTGAGTCCATGCTGTGATAAATGACTGAGTAACAAAAAACTGGGAAGTAACAAATAACTCTCATACAGACTTCCAAATAATTTGTGTACATGCTCTGGCCTCAAGGAGGTAGAGTATACTCACCACCCACTAGGTGTGGGTGGGCTTCATGATTTCATTAATAAAAAGTATAGCACAAGAGGGTGGTGAGCTAACAAACCTGACCTCAGCCAGGTGGTCAAGATCAACATCACCAGCCATAAACCACATTGGTAACATGTACCCTTGATGTGATGTGATGAAAACAGTACTTCACTCTGTGGTCCTCCTCCCCCAAAGCTTGCAATCCCAGCCCACCAGAGTCTAGTTATAGGGGAAACATCAGATAAATCCCAGTCGAGGGGCAGTCCACAAAATACCTGAGCAGTACTCCTCAAAACTATCAAGGTCATCAAAAACAAGGAAAGTCTGAGAAACTGGGACAGCCAAGAGGAGACCAGGAGCCACGATAACTACACATAACCCGGTTTACTGGGTGGGATCTCAGAACAGGAAAGCGACGTCCGCAGAAAAACCAAGGGAAGCCAAAGTACAAACTTACAGATTCATTAACTGTGCCAAATGCACCATGCTAACGTATGATGTTAATAATGGGGAAAAGCTATCTGGGTGCGTGTGCAGGTATGCATGTGGGGAGTAGGAGGGGTGACACGGGAACACTTGTCGCTGTCTTCCCAACTTTCCGGAAATCTAAAACTGCTCTAAAATTAGACACCACTTTTAAAAATATAACAGAAAATGATGGAATGGCTCCTCTGAACTGGATAAACCCCGAAGGCCTCCGGGAAAGGACGTCTGAGATCAATCTGAGAGATGAGAAATAGCCAGCAAGACCCAGAGTAGCATGCTCCCAGCGAAGGACACGGGACACACGGGGCCCCAAGAGGGACCGGAGGGGAAGGAGGCAGGGCTGCTCAAACAGAGTCAGGGAGAGAAACGGTAGAGGGGAACAGAAGGTCACAGGATTCAAGAAGGCAGGTGGCCTGACCCAGGTAGGTAGGTCATGGCGACCTCCGACTGGAGCCTGGGGGCACTGGGAGGTCAGTGGAAGGAGTTAGCCAGATGAGCAAGATCTGACCTGTTTTCTAAGAGCGCCCTAGCTGCTGCAGGGACAGGGCCAGAGTGGGGCAATGAGAGCAAGGGACAGTGGTCACCCCAGAGTGACCGCTTCAGGCGCCACAGTCATTGGAGACGCAACCTGGTGAAGATGTGGGAGCCCCCAGGAGGTCTGTAAAGAAGGTAAGGGGTGGGGAGTCCTGAGCAAAGTGAGCCTCCCACCCAGGCTGACGATCCCCAAGTCTGACGCTTTTGGAAAAGTCTCCACAACGAGGCTATGGGACATTCCAGGCGCGGAGTGTCCAGGGAGAAAGAGCCTCCTTGGTGGCAGAGCCTCGCCTCGGTTCGACCACATCCTACATTTGCTCCCTGTGAGATGCTGTCATTCAGGGCCTCAGTGTCCTCATCTGCAAAGTGGGAACAACACTTCCCACCTCCTAAGGGGACTGGAAGAAAGCTCAACAAGAAAAGACTCCTGGCACAAACTGTCAGTAAGCACTATTTCTACAAGAAATGCCCAAGGTGGAAGGAATCTCAGAATCTTATCCAACATCCCATTTTAAAGATAAGAATGTGGGGGTGCCTGGGTAGCTCAGCCGGTTAAGCATTCGACTTTGGCTCAGGTCATGATCTCACGGTTCATGAGTTCAAGCCCCACGTCGGGCTCTGTGCTCACAGCTCAGAGCCTGGAGCCTGCTTAAGATTCTGTGTCTCCCCCTCTCTCTCTCTCTCTGCCCCTCCTCCGCTCATGCTCTGTCTCTCTCTCTCTAAAATAAACATAAAAAAATTGTTTTTAATAAATAAATAAAGATAAGAACGTGGAGGCACAAAGAATGAAAACTGTGCAGGTGAAGAGCTTAGTGAGGACAAAGTCACCCCCCACCCTGACCCACCCCACCCCCCCACCCTACCCGGACCCATTCTCTGGGCTTTCTCCACACGTTCCATTCTGACCACAAGGGAACTGGGAGAGGCTCCCTCATCAACAACCGTCTCAAAACACCTCTTCAGGAAAGTTCTGAAAACTTGCTCAAAACTCCCCCACAAGTTCTCCATACCATTATAGGTGCTGCTAGCCCAGGACAGGGATGGCAGGGGGTGAGGGGGTTGATGAAGGGCCCCGCAGACTAGGCCCAACCTCCCGAAATCCTGGGTCTGCTCCAACCCCCAGGCACACTCAAGCAGCCTGGCCTCCTCACCATCCCCACCCCTGAACCATGCTGGGCCCCCCCCCCCATCTGTCAGGCATAGCCCCAACAACGGCCAGCTTCCACTTCCAGAGTCACTATCTGGCCCTCATTTTGCCCAAAATGACAGGGGTATCTTATAAAAATAAGCTTTGATTTTCAGGTGCCTCTAGGGAGCCACTTCCTCTTATGCTCCCTAGCTGAAGTCTAGAAAGATCTAGAATCTTCCTGGCAGTCTGCAATAACCTCTCCAGCCTTTCTCACCTCCCCTATAACCCTCAGCTCAGAACAGACATTGAATTCAATGACTTGTTGAAGGAATAACACCACCTTGGTACAACCATTAAGTTTGTAGATTAGCATTTTCATCAATCAAAGATGTGGAAAACATCGCAGTAGCTCATTCGTGAAAACACCCTGAAGGCAAAAGTGAATAACTACTTTCTTCTGGGAAGCCTTGTACAATCTCACACAGACCAAATGAAAAGCACCAATCTCACAATTAGAAGATTTTGAAGAGTCTAATGCAGGACTCTGAATTAAAACATAAACCCAAGGTTGCTCTAATTTGCTAAATTTTGTCCTAAATGCAAAGGTTGGCCCCAGCATTCCAGAAAGTCCTACGTTTCCTCTGTATCTCTAACCAAGACCACCGTTTTTCAACGAAGTGGGCCAACTCTGTTTCACTTCTGTGATTCCAAAAAGGCCTGTTATTAAAATCAGAAACCCAGCAGCAGCTGGATACTCCCATTGCTTCTAGAACATGCTTTATTTAAATTCTGAATTCCTGAAAGTCACCCTGCCGAGAGGAGCCAGCCCCTCCCCCTCAGTCATGACACACACATAAAATTTACTGTTGGGACAGGTCGGTTTACCTATACAGACACACAAGGGAAAGGGAATCAAAAGGAGGGGAATTCTCCACAAATTAGGTCCATCCATCAAAGGTTCCTCCTCTCAAAATCAGAGGAGTGTTACAGCCTCGGATCCGAAAGCCACACTTCGCTGCACTACAACAACTAGAAAAAGAAATTCCAATTTCCTCCTCTGCTCTGGAATAGATAATACAAGATTTTTACTCACCTTTGGAGCGAGTAGAGATATCCATGCCCTCTACCACCTCCTGTTCTGTTTTTATTTCCTCTTCAGCCAAGCTGAAACAGAGCAAATTAGGTTCACGTTTAGGTAGACTGAGAACTTGCCCCATGGGGGCAGCTATTTAGAAGTTCTAACAACAAACCCACATTTAAGCCAATCCCCCATCCTTATGCAGGGCTGGGGGGGGCGGGGGGGGAAGAAACCCACGTTGGATTTCAAACAAAAGTGTTAAGACTCCTAAAGGGGTTTTTCAAACCACTAGGTTGTTCTTTTTTTAAGTCAAATTACTATTCCAGTTGTCATGCTGTTGGGGGATGAAAAAAAAAAAAAAAAGCATTTTTTTTTTTTAGACACACAATTACAATCTGCCCCTGAGGGCCAATGAGAACCCAGCCAACAAGTAAACAAGTTTCTTGTTGTTAACACTGGGTTCAGGTTAGAGGTGGTTCACAGGGTACCCTGAGTTCTGATCTCTGAATTCTGCAAGGCAGGGAGCATTACACAGACCTCTCAGCTAAATCTTAGGATTTCTCGATGAGGCAGGAACGTGAAAAAAATATATAGGTGAAATTGCAAAGTGAAAAAATATGCCCAGGTTAGAAGCAAAAGGCCTGGTCTCAAAACATTCATTCAAACCACTAGCACTGGTCCCAGGAATTAGGCTTGGGGTACCCACACTCCCATCCCCTGGATGTTTCCTCTCAGTAGCAGGCATGGCTCAGAGAAAGCATTCAGCACTCTTGAGCTGTGACTAATTATCCCCCACCACAAAAGTGGAATGAGGAAGGATTATTTAAAAGACAGGCTGAGTTGGGGGTTGGGGGGAGCAGTCCCCTTGGCTGGGAAGGTCTACCAGACTCTTCTCTCACTCTCTCGGCTGGAACTCCTGTTGAACAGAGTGCAGACCATTTCATGTGTTCCGGAACCACACACACACACACACACACACACACACACACACACACACACACCTCTCCCAGGCAAGCCAGTAGAGTTCTGCTTTAGTAGGTGCAAAATGTTTGAGGTGCTGGAACTTCCCAAGCACTCAGGGTGACCATGAAGTGATACGAATCCGAGCAAGTACTTGAGCTGCAATCCCATCAGTCTGTGGTTCACCATGAAGAAATGGGTGCATCACCAATTGACATGGCTGGAATTTTCCATTTGGAAGACTCAAAGCCAGGACTGGAGGGGAAGGCTGAGTGAGAGAGGAAGGATCAGAATGTCCCTTCTGTGTTGCCTGAGACGGTGATGGGAAAATGGCCTGGAACCTCAGAATCAACAGAAATGGATTTAGGAGAGGGCCATGTCTGATAAGGGAAGAGGGTTCAGGATAAGAACCAGACAGAAAGGAAGAAATTATGGCCCAGAATAAAATTAGAAGAACTTGCACACCTCAAACTTAACTAGTCCCAGCAGAGAGAATAAAGAGAGGTAGTTTAAAATTGGTTGGAATATTAACACACTTTGCTCACTGATACGGAACCCTATTAACAATTTCACTTATAGCATCTGCAGAGAAGGCCCGCGACACAAATTCACCAAAGAAACAACGGACATGTTGTCACAAACGGTTTCCATCAAAAACAGACTCTTCAATGTAAACACTTCACTAACATGCAATATTCCAGGGTGATTTGTGGAAGGTGATTTCAGCACGTTTACTTTTTTACTCCCAACTTCAGAGACGGACGTTCTCAACAGGGAGGAAACACAGACACTGCCTGCAACCACACACATATTGTCCAAATGGATACTGCTGACAGTTTCTTGCTTGGGGTGCCTGGAAATACATTTGCGTAAAACACCCAGAGCAGCTCTCAGAGATGATCTGAGTTGAGCTGATCAACCCAAAGAGAACAAACAGCAACCTTGATCTTTCTAGCAACTAGAATCTGTTTCCCTCTCTAGCATGAAGTATGTGAAATCCTAAACTTACTGCCACTGATCCCCTATTTTGAGTGACAGAGAAAACACTCAGCTGGGATCCAACCAAAACGTACAGTGAGAAAACGATTATGCAGAATAGAGCCCCCAAAACCCACTTGAAGGATTTCTGCGGTGATGAAAACATTCAAAGGTGTATTGATCATGGAGGAGGGACTGCATTCAAGAGAACAATTATTTGGCCTCCTACAGCCCAGAGGCGCCGAGTACTTCAGGCAGGGATGTGGTGGCTATTTGCTGCTGCAGAAGGGGGGGGGGGGGGAGTGAAGTTGTTTTATCTTGATCTTTCCAAGTATTACCAGTGGGCACCATAATCACCCCACTTTACCAGTAGCACCACCAGCTTCAGCCAAGGATTTTAAGCATGATTTCAGAAAACCCATCTTTTTCGCAGATCAGCAAGCCACCCTTTCAAAGGGAGCCCGTGCACGTACTTGCACGCACACAGACATACAATAACTTGCATTTGACTAAAGGAAATTGCAGTGTCTATGCGTTAAAAGGGAAAAAACTTCATTTACAAGAGCAAAGACCAGAATGCAAAATGAGTCATTTTGAATAGCCACATCTAAAGGGACTTCCTTTTTTCTACACCACTGATCTCAGTTTTCTTGGTTGTTGTTCTGTTTTGTTTTGTTATTTTATTTTATTTTTTTTTGGTTTAGTGTTAAGCACCAGTATGTTGTTAGGGGGAAAATTATGAATATTACATCAAAAGCTCTGTACCTGTCTGAATGCCCCCCACAGACCGTGGTCAATTTAGGTTAAAAACTGTTCAGTCATTTGGAGGAGAAAAAAAAAAGTCAAATACTAATTGTTAAAAAGAAAAGCCAGCTGCACCAGGAGAAAAGACTTTGAACTCTTGTCATTAACACATGAAAGTCTTAAAAAATATACAGCATCTTTCCTATCTGCTAGCTTCCAGCAACCCCGATTATTTAAATCAAAAACAATGGAACAACAAGTCCTTGTTTAAAACTGACATTACTTTTTTTTTTTTTTTAGGTCCACTGAGGAGGCAGGGGGCCAGCTAAAGAAAAGGGTAAAAAATTAGCTGAAAACCCAAACTATAGCCTTTCACCCCAACAGGAAAATACACCATCAACTAGTTGTATAGGACATATATGTTCCCACCGTTACCACCTCTTTCGCTCACATTTACCCTAAGTCACTTGCCTGTGGATTTCACAAACTGATACATTTCAGGCAATTAAAGAAGAAACAGCAGCAGCTTCTGCAAATACAACCGAGACTTTCCCATCCGGTCCCAGAAAGAATAAAAGATTTCTCCCCCAGTGCCTGAGCAAGAAAACCTCGGCTGACTTCTTAACCTGCATGCACTGGAAAAGAGGAATTAAAAAGTTGAATATGAAGCGCTGAACCTCCAGGATGTTTTAAGCCTTCTGATTATTAATTCTGAGGACTCAAGGCTGGTCCGTAATTCCCAGGAATGCCATCCCCTCCACACTTCCAAAAGAGAGAGAGAAAGAAAAAGAGCAAACATCTAGTTTTGACAGGAAAAAAAAAAAAAAAAAAGCCTGGATACACAATGCCCAGATCTTTCTTTTCCCCAAGTGCCCCTACTATTTGACTTTTTAACCAAGAATATCTAACCCATCTAGAATATATAACCAGCATGCACAAGACTCTGGTTCTACAGATGGGGATCATCGCACAGCAATTCAAGAATCATGCATCATTCGGAAGGGCTTTTCCTTTAGGTTTTTACTTTCATTCAAAATCCCAAACTGGTCCAGGCTGTAAGAAAAATGTAATCCCCAAGACACAACATCTTCCTCTTCTAGATCACAAAATGTGAACATCAAAATAAGAAAATCATGCTTCCCTAAATCTGCAATTAATTTTTTTTAAATGGGGGGGGGGAGGGAATGGTTAGCAGAGCAGCTTTATTTATATAAGCACTCACCTAAAACAGGCAGAGTCATCGGTAGCTAAGCTATTTATGCAGGATTCTTAAAATGGCGTCTTGCAACACTGCCTCATTCCTGTATTGAAGCTAAAATGGTAGCAGTTTGTTCAATAGCTGTAGCTCCTGTTTAAGCAGCCCTGCTAGTTTCAAAGCCACCTTCCTAAATATCTGAACTAGGAAAAGCTCAACCAAAGGACACCAACAACCCAACGTTTAGAAGCTTAAAAAAAAAATCTGCAATGACAGGGGGAGTTTGTGAAGTCACAGGTTCCTAAGGAAAACCCTTTCCTTTTAGAGCCTGAGCCTCCAAACATGAGGCTCTGAGGTGAGGCCCCCTGGCCCTCAAATTAGGTGGGTGGGAGGTTAGGAATGACGCAGCCCTAAGGAGCCGTCAACTGCCGACAGACAGGTGTCCGTACAAATGCAAAGATGCTAAAAGGGAGCAAGCTGGGGAGGGGGGGAGGAAGCCCATTCCCCCTTCTGGATACATCACAAACCAGCTTTGCATCCCTACCAAAAAGGAGCTAGGTAAAATGAAAGTGTTTCAAGGACAGCAGTCACCTGAAAAGCCAAGCCAAAGGGCCACACCCCTGTCTGAGGCCAAGGTAAAATAAAAAGGCTGTTTAATAAGCCTGAAAACGGCCACCAAATCCCCAGCCAGTCCTAAGACAGTTAACCTCCAGGAAAGACCATCTGAGTCTGCAAAGCAAAACGACAAACGGTGCCCTTAGCCAATGCACGGGATACTCACACATCGGATTTTTGTCCACCCCCAACAGAGCCCTGAAAATTAACAATGGGTTTTGCAAAACCCGCTTTCAGAGGCCGAACGAACAGCCTCATAGTGGATAATGTAAATTTACTGTTGCAGGTCTGAGAATTGGCCTCGCAACTCTGGTGCTGAGTGGGGAGTTTCAAGGTGACTGCTTTGTAGCTCCAGGGGAGAAAGGAGGGCATGGTGCCCAAGGCTGTGCCGGGGCAAGGACGGGTGGTTGGCTCCTCGCCGGCCGGTAGGTAGGTAATCTTGATGAGGAGGGACAGCCTAGCGGCGACGCTTAGCTGCGTGCTGACATGGCTCCCGCCTGCTTGTTTATCTGTAAGGAGAGTGGGGAGTGGGGGGAAGGGCAGCCCAGCCTCAGCGACCCAGCCAAGGGTGAATCCTCACTTGTTTAAGAACCAGGAGAGAGAGGACTTCTACACGGATGCCCTTTCTAAACCTCTGCTGTGGGGTGGCGAAGACACTTGTGCACGTTATCTTTCTTTTCAGGGTCAACCAGACAGAGGCAAAGCCAGACCTAGGGCCTCTCGGCTGACAAATGTTGCCTCTGCCACAGGAGAGGAGGAGAAAAGAAGGCCAAAGAAACAAAGAGATCACACATTTTGAAGTGGTTGGACTTTTTAAAAACCTACCTTTGCCTCCAGGGTTTTCTGGGTTACTGTCATCCTGGCTTTTTAAAAAGGGACCCCGTCTCCCCCACCCCCATTTAAGACCTGAAGAAGTTTCCCCACTGTTCTCCCAGGGAAAGAAAAGGGGGGAATGTTTTGTTTAAAAGAAAAGGGGTTACAAGAAAGAAAGAAGGAAAGAAAGAAAAAGCCATTGTTTTCATCCCTAATTTATAATCCAAGAGGCCCCATTGTTTCTTTCTTTCTGACTCAAATCTTTGGGCTGTTAATTATAAAAGTAACCGGACTCCGCTCCAACAGGCTAACTATGTTCTTGCGCAGCCATTAGAAAAACTCTGTAGAAAGTTTACTGAGTGATTATATATAATTAATTCCTAGTTACAGACGGAACACTGACCATTTTCTGCAGCTAATAAAAGCAGTCACTCCCCCTCCCCCACGTGAATGCCACTTAATTTCCCAAAGCAGAAAGTGAATCCATCCTGGAGGGTCTTGAAGGAAAAAAAAGAGAGAGAGAGAGAAAGAGAGAGAGAGAGAGAAGAATCAGCTCCAGTGTGTCTGTGTTTGTTCCTCGCAGCTGTGCGTCCTCTTTGGGGACTGAGGAGGCAGAAGGAAAAAGGAAAACAACCCAAGTTCCGCACCTCCCTCTGAAATTTATAACCGTGGCAGAAAGATCACTCTACCTTGATTGAAAAAGAACAAGGGAGGGGGAGGGAATGCCCCAGGAATGGAATGTAGGAGACTCTTCAGCTTGGCGGATCAGCTTCTCCTAAAAGGAACAAAGATGGTAGAAACTTCCAGAAGGCCCGTTCTCAGTCTGGCCACTCCAATTGTCAATCTGTAACCTTCCCTCCAAGTCTATTGGTTCAAAGCTGCAGAGAGGAGCCCCATTGGGCTGCTCTGTAAGCCAGCACTGCTGTCCCTACCTAGTCCTGCTGCAATGCAGACATTTCTTTTTTTCCCCCTTAGTGAAGCTGGAAAAGAAGCTACTTTGGAAACAATTAACTTTTTACAGACTCATGCTTGGTGGTGGCCACAGCACCAGAGGAAAGTGGCCAGCCTGGTCCAGGGCCGGGAACCTGCTGGGGCTGCACATTTGAAAACAGACCTTGGAGCTTTTAGAGGATGAATGCCTTGCCCTTAGGTTTTCTTCCAGTCCAACAAACACACCATTATGCAAACGTCGAAGGCACCAAACCAGGAGTCTTGTGATTAGATATTACTTCTAGGGAGGCCACAAGAACCTCAATATGTAATTTCCATTTACAGCCAGAAGATAAGAACAAAGAAAATAGCTAAGTGTCTGGACTTATTTGTGCGGGGTGGTGGCACTATTCACTTTTATGTGCATAACATCATTAACTGCCTGCACTTCTTAACTCTAAAAAGCTGGCCTTACACAGCCTTTCCTTAACTTAGAAATTGGTACATTTCTCGTTATTAAATGAGCCCTTCTCCAACTGATGCTACAAGGTGGGCGGGTGGCTGGACGCTGAACTGAAAGGAAAAAAAAAAAAAGATCACGGACTCCATAAAGTTGGGTGTCACACAACAATTGAATATATTTCCAGCATTTACAGTCATGCTAGACTGGTCTTCAGGCTGGGAAATCTGTGTACTGAACTTCGGGGTAAATTCTGAAGCTAACGCTAAACAGTCCACTTTTTTCACTCTTAAGTTCCAGCTGCAGCATTAAGAGATCAGGGGAAGTGTAAGAAGTGAGAAATAAATCCTAAGTAAAAGCGAGCAAGCATACAGATGTGTGGGGTCAGGCTGGGGAAAAGGCCAAATCTGTTGTGCAGTGTGAGCAGTCCTGAATCAAACCAAGTTTGGTGGTGGGTGGGATTTTACACTACAAGTAAGTCTCCTAAAACATTAACACTGCCACCCCCACCCCCATCCCCACCCCCACCCCAGGCTGCTGCCTCACCAAGGTTTAAGGCTCTGTGCCTCTAAGAAGAAGCACTTTTTGTTACATTTCACAAGCAGATCACCTACCCAGAGTTCTAGCTAATATCCAAACAATCCCAATTAAAGGTCTCCTCCCAAGTCACAATGAACTGAACATTTCTCCCCTGTCTGAGGGTAAACAGGAAGTGTGATCTCCAATCCTAGCAGCAGGTTATCAGGAAAAACAGTGGAATTCAAACAGTCACCTAAAATCAAGACACCATTAAAAAGCCCTTCTTTGGTTCCTGCTAATGAAAAGCCCCCCAACTGCTGTAGCCAAGACCCTCTGTCACAAACAGACCCCAAACGTCCGCCAAACTCTTTATACATGGTCACAGAGGAAATGGATTTGCTTTACTTACCCAACAAATGTTCAAGCAACCGTCTCATTTTTCCACAGTTAAGAAGAGAGAACAGGCTGGCAGATTTGGGACTTGATCAAAAAGGAAATTTTTTTTTTTTAAACAGTTACATGGGATTATTAAACACACGCACACACAACAACAACACAACCCAACAACTGAATATGGAATGCTGTCATGAGCCACAGACATGATTTTATTTCCTCTGCACTCCATCACAGAGGAGGACAGAGGATGATACAATGTAAGAGAGGGAGAGGAAAATGAAAACAAGGATAAAAGATACATGAGTTCATTGAAAATCATGCAAGAGTAGAAAGCTAAGGGATTCGAAACGAGTCCTCACAGATTTATTGCAGGATGTTGTCCAACCTCCCTCCCCCTCTACGCACCCCCCCCCACCATCCCCATCCCTACTCCAAAAACTTCCTCCAAAGCCTAGAAAACACTTTCAGAAACATTTGCTGGCTGTAGGCTGGCTTGCAGAAGAACACTCTGTATCAACAGAAGTCAGGAAAAAAGGCTGAACAATGTAGTTTCAAGTGAGGAAACCCTGTAGGGAGAGAAAAGACCATGTAGAGACTCACTCCCACCCACCTAGGCCCCAGGAGCTAGGAGCTCTCCTTAGCACTGCTCTGCTCAGGGCTTGGTTCTTTTTAAAACACACGTCCTCTCTTGTCAGAACTTACTCGAGCCTTCCCAGAACCTCTTTGGAGAGGTAAACTTGCCTGCTGTGCTGTCTGCCATGAGCTCTCCTTAGAGAGGAGCCTGCTTCTTACCTTCCATTTTCTTCCCCCAGCAGGCATGTGACACAAGAGAAGACAATAGTGCAGGGGGGGGGGGGGGGAACTGCTCAGAGAGAGGGAGAGAGAGAGAGAGAAGGAGAGGAGGAAAAGAAAAAAAAAAAAAAAGGGAAGAAGAAAAAAAAAAAAAGCTTCTTTTTTGGCATTCCAGGATCTAGCTTCAAACTATTCCAGAAACACCATGTCCTGGTGGAAGAAAAGGTGTGCCAGGCCTTTGCCAGTTTGCAAAATCAAGCTATGGCTAATGGCTACTTAGCCATGTGACCCAAGAAAGCAAAAAAATTCTCTCTAAACAGTTCCAAGTTAACCTAAGTGCTGTGGGGGTGAGTGTGGCACGGCCAGCCACAGAGAAATCACACTGCTCGCCCACAATTCGGATGTCTCAGAGGGAGGGGGAGAAAAGATGGTTAAAAAGTCCAGCTTACCTCTGTGGATGCATTGTTAACACTGTGTAATGTCAATACTTATAAAACATGGAGGACAGGCTCCTAGTTCTCACAGAAAAAGGGTTTGGCACTTCGGCTTGATGATCTGGCCGCCTAATAAAAGCTCATCCCCGATTGGCTGCCCCGGCAAATCGGAGTGTAAGGCCGCCCGGGATTGGCTGAAACACTTCCTGAGCGATTATCTTTGTGAGGCTCTGGTGAGCCAAGAGCCATCCTGTGCATAGAAAAAGACAGGCTAAGCTAGGCCTTTTGCAGCAAGAAAAACTTGGGAAAGGGGCCCCCAGACGCACTTCTCCCACACCCTGGCTGGGTTTCCCGGCACGGGCAAACCAGTGCAGCCAGCCTGACCTGCTCCAGCAAAGCCTGAGGCCCGGATGCCACGGGGAAGGGAGTTTTTGGGGTGAGCTGAAAGGGCTCACCCTCACCTGCCCCCACAGAAGCGGCTCTCGGCTGGGAGGGAGCCTGGCCCTTTTCTAGAACAGTCCAGCAGGATGGTTTTCCTCCCCCCGCCCCGCGGGGGAAGGGGGGTGGGAAGCAAAGCCGAGGAGTGGGGAGCCCCAGGAAAGCAGCCAAGGGGGCACGCAAGCAAGAGGGGTTGGAGGAAGGCCTCTGAGGAGCTGAGGGGGAAAGAGGACAGGCGAGCCCCCCACCCCACCCCCAAGAAATCGCTGAAGGGCAGCCCTGGCTCCTGGGGGTGGGGGGGGACAGGGGATCGGGGCTGCTGAGCAGAGGAGGGGAACAGAATGGTCAGGTTTGCATAGTCATTGTCAAAACGCCTCCTGGAAAAGCAGGCCAGAGAGCCGGCCATTCCCGGGCCGAGAATCTAACTTCTCGCCCCCCTCGGCCAGGACTCAAAGGAAAACCAAAATGGGCTCCTGCCTCCCTGCCAGGATGCCAACGGGCCCCCCTGTCCGTCCTTACCCTAAGAAAAGCCAAATGCGCTCCTAGCAGGCCACATGCCTAGATCTACAAACTTCCCTTCCCCTCCCGGCCCCCTCCCCCACCACTGAGGCCTGCTAAACCTGTCAGTTAAACAAAAATCTGACTTCCGTATTAGTCTGCAATGCCTTCAGCTTCCTGCCTATTAACCCTCTCTCGGACTCTGGGCCTGGCTGGGAAAAACTAGGCCCTGAGATCGCAGAAAAGGCCTGTGGAAAAATACCAGCTGCGGCTCTCCCGGCAGATGCAGAAAGAGAGAGAGAGGGAGAGAGAGAGAGAGAGAGAGAGAGGGTGAGCCGCTGTCTCTCGCCTTTGCTTCCCAAGGAGGCGTGTACCTTCTGAATCCAGGGCACAGGCAGTGCCTCTCGGTCTGAGAAGCCATTTAAATCCAGAGGGAGAAAGAAAGATGTCAAGCCCAGCGAGGGAACAAGAACCCCCATTATGAGCCAGGCCTACACCCACAGCTTAGCCCTTCCTGCCACAATCATTCCTGTATGTATGTTCTTGGGGAACTGGGCCCTCGGTGGGCAGACAAATCCCATGAGCTTTATAAGGATTCTTGCTTAAATTTATTTCCACAGAGAACGGCTTCTTTTCGTCCCCTAAGGCAGATGGAACAGCTATTTCACACACAGCCCTACTCTTGGCAGTCCCCCACCCCCATCTCTGGCACTGTTCCCCAGTAAAATATTAACTAGTTTTTCGGAGCTACTTATAATTCCATCCATTTCAATAGTATTAGGAGGTCTTTTGCCTGTTTCCTCCCGAAGGCTGCCTTTGTAGTTGGTCTGTACCCCGAGAAAGAAAAGGCAAATGCAAAACGATCTGAAAATGTCCATGCTTGCTTGGTTGCAGCTTTTTTTTTTTCTTTCCCTCAAAGACAAGGTGCTTCATTAACAAGATTTTTTTTTTTTTTTCAAACACCAAGCTAGAACAACAGAAGCTAAACAAACACCATCCTTTAGAGGCTGGAGAAAGCTTCCAGAGGTGATGCAGCCATATGCCAGGAAGTAAAACCAGGGCCCAGTAAAGTCTCCCGTCTCCTCCTAAAATTAGGACTCGGTGGGCTTTCCTGTCCCACACCGTCCGTTCCCACAAAGAAAACATAGCGCCGATCGCCTGCTCTCCCTGCCCCCCGCCCCCCCACATGGACAACAGATGCCCACCTCGCGCACATCAATTCCTCCTGGCTGGGAATCTTCGATAGACACACAGGAACAAGCCAGGAATCCAAACACACTGTACTGCAGGGTCAGGGCCCAGGCTCCGTGAAAAGGGAGGGGATTTTGTTGCTGTTGTGTATGAGGCCGAAGACACCCCCACGAGGGTCCAGCACTCAGGACAACAAGCCTGGGCCTCGCTGCAAGGGAGGGGCCCCCTCCCCACGCGTACAGGGAGACCAAGTGGGGGACAAGAGGTGGAGGCCGGGGCTAATCAGACTGTGCTGTCCCTCCGGGCCGCGTGGGCAGCGGCCCTCTGCCACCATCCCGTAGGGAACGCCGTCTGCCTCCGCAGGTGCTGCTTTGGGGGGGACGGGCATGTCTGTGGTGGATCTCGTGTGCCACTAGCTTCACGACCCGATGAGGAAATGAAATATGCCACTGGTGCGCGTGGTGGATTTTAACCCAGGATTAAAGCTTGTTGCATAAGCAGCTGTGGCTTCCTCCCCGCCTCTCCCCCCCCCCCCACCCCGATCACTTGATCACTTGAAATGTTTTCTGGGGCAAAGAGCAGGAAGCTGCTGGCTTTTTCTGCCAGCTCTGCTCCGTTTGAGGAATGCTGTTGGTAGGTCTGAGGTTATCAGAAAGACGGCGATTTGGCTGGGGACAGAGACAAAGGTATGGTGGCAGATGGAATCCTGGGAGGGACAGGGATTGAAAAGGAAGCCCCGGGCAGGCCTACTAAGGGCCAATCCTGGACTCGATGGAATGTGGCCGACACGCAGGAAATAAACCGAATGTTGCCAGCCTCCATCTAGAGATCATTCAGTGGTCCTTCTCAGACACCCCCTGCACAGAGTAGCCCCAACGGCGAGGGCTGTTCACCCTGGGCCTGCCACGGTGCTAAATCAGCGCTTTGCACTGACTGACTCCCTGAGGCAGGGAGCATTGTTAGAGATCTGGAACCGAGCCCAGAGAGGTGAAGTGAGCTGCACAAGGTCACACAGCTGGCAAGTGCCAGAAACCAGACTTCCAACCCAGTTAGGACTCCACATCCCTAAATTCTGTACCTTCACCTGCCTCTAAAGAAAGGAACAAAAGGGGCGCCTGGGTGGCGCAGTCGGTTGGGCGTCCGACTTCGGCCAGGTCACGATCTCGCGGTCCGTGAGTTCGAGCCCCGCGTCAGGCTCTGGGCTGATGGCTCAGAGCCTGGAGCCTGTTTCCGATTCTGTGTCTCCCTCTCTCTCTGCCCCTCCCCGTTCATGCTCTGTCTCTCTCTGTCCCAAAAATAAATAAATGTTGAAAAAAAAAATTAAAAAAAAAAAAAAAAAGAAAGGAACAAAAGAGAAAGCAAACCAAGAAGAGCAGAAACAAGGCTAAAATCTACCAAGAGCAACTGACCGGTGTTTTCTTTTAGGAGACCGACTCCACTGAGAAGTTTTAAGTACTGAAGGATAGAGGTGGGATACCTTCAGCTCAGACTCATTTAAGGCCCAGAGAAAGCTCCTCTCTCCGTACAAACCTCCACCAAGATGTTAAGGGGAACTCTCTGCCATCTCTAAAATCAGGTTTTTAGGGGCACCTGGGTGGCTCAGTCGGTTAAGCGTCCGACTTCAGCCAGGTCACGATCTCGCGGTCCATGAGTTCGAGCCCCGCGTCGGGCTCTGTGCTGACAGCTCA
This sequence comes from Lynx rufus, assembly GCF_022079265.1. Lineage (NCBI taxonomy): Eukaryota > Metazoa > Chordata > Mammalia > Carnivora > Felidae > Lynx > Lynx rufus. Next base: position 13,863,841 of record NW_025814896.1, on the reverse strand, counting down.
GAGCCTGGAGCCTGTTTCAGATTCTGTGTCTCCCTCTCTCTGACCCTCCCCCGTTCATGCTCGGTCTCTCTCTGCCTCAAAAATAAATAAACGTTAAAATATATATATTTTTTAATAAAATAAAAATAAATAAAATCAGGTTTTTATATTCCTTGAAATCAGTGGTTCTCAATGAGGGGTGGTTTTGCTCTCCCCTCCCCCCTCCCCCCGCCAGGGGATATATGGCAATGTCTGGACACTTCTGGGTTGTCACGTTTGGGGGGAGAGGTCCTAGTGGCATCTAGTGGGCAGAGGGGAGACCAGGGACGTTGCTAACCATCCCCCAACAAGGATCTATGCTATCCACAACGTCCACAGTGCTGAGGTAGGGAAACCTTGGCTTGAATGCAAAGGAAGAAAAAAATCCAAGCACCCAACCACCGTGGAGCTGGATGGAAAAGCCAGGACAGGCCTAAACAAGCAGGTTCCGAGGTGATATGAATAAGCAATGAACTAATAAAAATAGACTAAAACATGTCTCTCTTACTATTCCCAGGGGATGGAGAGACTCAGAGAACAGAATCAGGCTCACAGAAGCCAGGCAGAGTGTGTCGGTGATAAAGCTGGCCTCAAAGGAGAGGAAGGGCTGACCCGGCTCCCTTCCCCAGGCACCTCGCCGCCGAGGCCTGGCCTCATGGAAATGGCTCTCTGCTCCCGCTGGCCAGCGGCCAGGCCAACAGCAGCCTCGGCAAGCTGCATCCCCAGATAGCCTCTTCACGGACTAGGAAAGTAAGTGTACTTGGGAGTTATCTGCCTTAAGCTAGCAGCAGGCCGCCCCATCCGTTAGGGGAGGCGGGCGGGATTGAGGCAGGGAAGTGTTTTAAATATCTTTTGTTTTGTTCCTTTTCGGCCAACTTCGGGCAGGGCGACAGAAGGGCTCACCTTCAGATCATGGAGCTGAAGGAGTCATGTTACAGCCACAAAGAGGTAATTAGGATTTGTCCCTACCTTGGAGAAAAGGTGCCCTCTGGAAGGTCTTTTTTTTTTTTTTTTTTTTAACTTCTTCCTAGGAGAGACTGGCAGGATTAAAAAAAATGGACGGGGGTGGGAAGGGCAGGTGGAAAGGGCTGGGGCGCGGTGGTGGGGGGGGGATGGTTCATGACCATCAGGCAGATGGCCTCAGTGTGGGTAGCGCGAGACTTAAAGGATGCGGGAAGAAAATGCAAATCAGAAGGAAGATTCAGGACCTGCCCTCACCTGCTCTTTTTACTTCCTAGTAATTACCGTTATGGAAAGAAGAGCGCATACTTATTGGCTGTTTGTTTCTTTCTCCCACTAGACCCGTGGCGATGTCGGGAGACGTTTTAGGTTGTCCGATCTGGAGGAAGGGCGGGTGCTACTGAGATCCAGAAGGTACAGACCAGGAATGCTGCCAAACACAGGGCAGCCCCCCCCCCCACACACACACACAACCGAAAACTAGCCAGCCCCAAGTATCCCTAGTGCCTTGAGGCTGAGAAAGCCTGCCCCAAACTGAGAGCTTCACCAAGGCAGAGCCTTGTCCGAATTCTTCACCACGGTGCCCTCAGTCTAACGCTGTGTGTCAGAGCTCAATTAATCAAACACCATTTCCCACCAGGACAGGTGCACTAGTCTCCTATCCGAGCCCCCTGTATCTGCCCTTGGCACATGCTTGTGGGGAGAAGCATGTGTGGGAAGAAACTGGGGATTTGTACACACACACACACAAAGAGGCTGCAGGCCTTTGAAAAGAAGTCAGACCTTGGCCCTCCTCTGCTCAAAAACCATCAACAGATCCCACCTCATTCAGAGTAAGAGCCCAAGTGCTAAAAATGGCCCTCTGGATCCCTGACTCCCTGTCCTGCCTAACCTCAGCCTCGGGGCCTTTCCCCTGGATCTCCCACAACCCCTCCCCCCAGCCCACCTTCCTGGTCCCCGAACCACCTAACACAAGCCCTTTTCCCTCCTCAGGGTATCAGCCTTCCCGCCTTCTCTTCTGCGTACCCCCTCCCTGCTCCCTCCCGGATGCCTCCCCATCAGAACCCTGGCTCCGTGGCCAGCCCTCTTTTTACACTTTAACCTTTTCTCTTTCTTTCCACATCAAGAGGCAGAACTGTGCAGTGATTGAGTACGTGGCAGCTGGCCTCAGACTGTCTGACGTCTGGGTGTGAATCCAGCTGTCCCACTGGCCTGGGCAGCTAGGCTGGGCAGCCTTGCTTGAGGTATGAGATTCTTTGGGACTTGATTTCCTCATCTGTGCAATGGGAGCCATAATAATACTGATAATAACACCCACCTGGAAATTCACCGACTCAGTGTTGTCAAGCACGGGTAGCCACACACACAGTGAACACTCATGAGGTTGCAATTAGGATTTCCCTCTGCTCACTCTTTTTTTTTTTTAATTTTTTTTTTTCAATGTTTATTTATTTTTGGGACAGAGAGAGACAGAGCATGAACGGGGGAGGGGCAGAGAGAGAGGGAGACACAGAATCGGAAACAGGCTCCAGGCTCCGAGCCATCAGCCCGGAGCCCGATGCGGGGCTCTAACTCACGGACCGCGAGATCGTGACCTGGCTGAAGTTGGACGCTTAACCAACTGCGCCACCCAGGCGCCCCTGTGCTCACTCTTAAAAAGGTAATTTCTGAATGCCTCCAAGTCATTTCTCTTCCTTTTCTCAACATCGAACGTCCCAAAGAAGCACAAGGATACATCCTGGTAGCTGGCACGTTCTAAGCATTGTCAGGTACTGTTCTAAGCAATTTCCATAAACTAACCAATCACCCTCACAAACCTGTGTGCAATGGGCACCTTAGAGTCATCAACCCATTTCCCAGATGAGGAAGCTGAGGAAGTATTCATAGCCTCCTTCTCTTTCCATCTCCTTCTGCCTGCTCCTCACTTTTTCCTCAACGCCTTCCAATTATTTACCCAGAAATTGCCGTGCCATCAATAAGGGACGGATTGAGTAAACATGGTCCTGCCATACAGACAGAAGATTCTACAGCTGTGGCCCAAGAATCTGGGAACTCTTACGTACCGATACGGAACACTCTCTAAGACCCATTCTTGAGTTGAAAAACAAAACAAGAACAGTATGTGAAATATGTCATTAAAAAAAAAAATAGGCAAACCTCTGTGTCTTTTTCTTAACAGGTTTGCTTATTGGGGAGCTGGCTCAGTTGGGAAAGCATGCGACTCTTGATCTCGGGGCTGTGAGTCTGAGCCCCACGTGGGGTGTAGAAATTACATATATACACATGTTTGCTTCTTATGCACTGAATTTCTTGGAAGCATACTTAAAAAATTGCTAACACTTTGCATCCAAAGGGTCCTGGGTGGCAGGAACGGGAAGGAGATTTTTTTACTGCTGTCTCTTTTGAATTTCAACCACGCGAATGTACTACTTCTTCCAAAATATATCAGTAAATGTAATAGCGTATTAGGAAAATTGTGGAAGGCTATGAAATAGGCAAAAAAAAAAAAAAAAAGATTAATGGGTAGCCTGTTCTGGTGCGTTGGGTTACCTGCACTTTAGTTTCTGAGCTTTTCACAGCTCAGCCACTGGTAGAAAACCAATAGTAATGCAAGACACTCTTGTCCATAGACATGCAAATTAAGTCCCTGGAATGCGATGGATTACTGCCTGGTGGATCTGGGGGAGTTTTGCTAGTTTTCACATCTATTCATAAATGCGTATCAGCATGCCTTGTATGAGCCCTGCTCTGACTCCGTCTTTGAATCAGTCGTCCGATCATCGTCCGTGTGTCCTCATTAATGATGAGTTGCGTAAAATACATAAAACAGGTTCATTTTATATTTGTACGTAGCTGGTTAAAATGAATTATTTTAAATCGTAATTTCTTTTAAAAGAAAAACAAGTCCTCATTCACTTCCAAGAACGAACTCCAACTTAGTCTTGGGTCCACTGTTTGTTCGTTGACCTCATGCTAACATCTGATGCTGAACAACTCAGAGTTTCCAAAACACTTCCCTGCCCAGCGACTGCTGCTCTGACTGCTGGAGCTCCTCTCCCTCCAGACTCTGTTCCCTCCTGGCCCTCAGGCTCTTTATCTGGGCCAGCCTGTTGGGGGCAGGGTGGGGGAAGGGGTCCATTCCAAGCTTCCTCTCTAAATAACTTGAGCAAGTTAGTTCGCCTTTTCCTGCCTCCGTTTCCAAGTCTGAGAAACGGGATTATAGTCCTTGCATCAGACATTGTGAGGATGATTTAACACAGGCACAGAGTACGTGCTCGAGAAACGTTAGATGATTTTTCTTTCCTTGAAACCGTATCTACCACAGCAGATTCTCCCCTGAACCCCAGACCTTCTATCTAACTCCTGGGCAAGCATTTTCTTGTTGTTGATTCAGGCAGTCTACAAATAGGTTGGAGCACTTCCTCTACCCCTAAGCACCAGATTGTCTCTTGCTCCTGTGTTCAAGGACTGAACAAGGGAGGTAATGAACGATTAAATAAATACATGAATAAGATTAAAAATAGCCTTAGGTGACCAGCAGAAGAGCCGCGTGTGGAATGCAACTCAGGGCCAAGTGCCCAGGCTGCCCCGTGGTTGGGATGAGGGCTGTTTGGGGTGGTTGATTCTGCGGACCAGGCCGAGGAGCCCTGCGGAGGGGCTAGTTTGAGGGAGTCAAGAAGTTGGGTTTGCTCTGCTCAGTAAGAGGTCCCAGCAGCCCCCACGCTAGAGGCCAATGCTATGTTATGAAGAAAAGCAGGGTGAGGGTATAGAGAAGTGACAGGATGGGGGTGTCTGCTTTAGACAGGTAGAAAGGGCTCCAGTGAGGCTGTGACATTTGAGTTGAATGAAGGAGATAAGAGCCTTCCTGGTGGAGGTAATAGCACGTACAAAGGCCCCGAGGCAAGCCTGAGCTTGGTAACTTGGTGTTTCTGAGGAACAAAAAGAGGCCAAGTGTGGCCGCTGTGAAAGGAGGTGCAAAGGAGTTGAGCATGGAGGTAAAGGCAAGGCCATGGTCACTATTCCGTGTGCAACACTTCCATTACTCGTACTGAAAATATTCCAGAATGTTCTTTTACCTTCCCATACACCTGCCAAACAAAGCATTTCAAAACACATGTTGGCTACGATCACTTTTCCTGATGTTTTCAAAAAACCTTCAGCAATTCTCCACTCATCAGTGCAACCCAGACTTCGCCTATCGGGACCCCTTTATCTGATTCCACACTTGACTTCCCCCTCACCTCCCTCTATTGTTCAGTGAATCTGGCAAGCATGCCCCAAGTAGGCCCCACCTTGGTTCCTTCTCCCGGTATCTCTTGTTGGACTAACACCCACCCTTCAAATCCCAGTGTCCTTCCTTCTTTCTCACCTGGGAGCCTTCCTGGCTCCTTACCTCCTACTCCACCAGAGCACGTACCCCCCCCCCCCCACCACGCCCTGCCCATGGGACTTAGCGTGGGGGCTGCTGGGACCTCTTACTGAGCAGAGCAAACCCAACTTCTTGACTCCCTCAAACTAGCCCCTCCGCAGGGCTCCTCGGCCTGGTCCGCAGAATCAACCACCCCAAACAGCCCTCATCCCAACCACGGGGCAGCCTGGGCACTTGGCCTTGAGTGCATTCCACACGCGGCTCTTCTGCTGGTCACCTAATCCCTCTGATGGGTGCCACCGCCCTGCTCATAGGACTGCTACTGTCTCTCCCCAGTGGTTCTCAATCACTCACTATAGACTTGCCTGGGAATTCTGCTCTAATTCTCCGGGAGTGTGTGTTTTACCTCCCAGGGAATCCCACTGTGCAGTCAAGGCTTTGAATCCTGTTCCAACTGGTCTCCTGCGGGAGGGACCAGATTAACAAGACATCACCTGCCCTCCCAAAGCCCTCTATGGGCAGCACTATTCATGATAGAGCCAAAAGGTGGCAACCACCAATGGTCCATCCACGGATGGATGGACAAATGGAGAAATACCGCACACAAGGGAATGTTGCTATCATTCAGCCGTAGAACGGAATAAAGTGCAGCTACACAGAACAGCGTGAACGAACCTTGAAACCAGTGTGCTCTCTGTCAAGGAAGCCAGTCAACGAAAGCCACATATTGTTTGATTTCATGTCTACGACGTGTCCAGAATAGGCAAGTCCAAAAGAGAGAGTCTCACTTAGGATAAAATCCCAAATCCCCCACAGGGCCTTCCCCTCAACTCCTACCCATTTCCTTCCCCCCTGCCCCCTCCACTCTGGCCACCTGCCTGCCACCTGGCTGTTTCTCAATGCAACTTTTGCTTTTTGGGGTCTCTCTTTTGACCTTGAAGCTTATAGGTATTCGTATCTCGCTCTTTATTTATTTATTTTTTTGGGGTTTATTTTTGAGAGTGGGGACGGGCAGAGAGAGAGGGAGACACAGAATCCAGAAGCCAGCTCCAGGCTCCGAGCTGCCAGCACAGAGCCCGACACAGGGCTCGAACTCACAAACCGGGAGATCATGACCTGAGCCGAGGTCAGACGCCTAACTGACTGAACCATCCAGGCAGCCCTGTATCTCGCTCTTAAGTCTCCCTTGTTATGTTATAAACTCCAGGAGTGTAGAACGGTGTCTTGCAGATCATGGGGCCCCTTCAGCAGACCATGACTATTAAGATAACTCAGTGCTTGATGAATGACTAAGGAAACAACGGATCCATTCATTCATTCCACATGGTTAGATCCACTTTCTGGCATCATGCCTTCATACCTTCCTATTTTCTTTTCTTTTTTTTTAAGTAAACTCTACCCCCAACATGGGGTTTGAACTCACGACCCCAAGATCAAGAGTCGTATGCTCTACGGACTGACCCAGCCTGGTGCTCCTATACCTTCCCATTTTGAATCACAGCCTTTCATTCACCTGCTCAAAACCCTCAGATGGCTTCCCGAGACTTTAGAACAGGAGTCTATAAACTGTGGCCCTCGGGCCAAATCACCTGCCCACCACCTGTTTTCCTCTAGCCCTCGAGCTAAGAATGTTTTGTTTTGTTTTGTTTTGTTTTACATTTAAAAATAGTTGGGGGGGGCGGTGCCTGGGTTGCTCAGTTTTTTAAGCATCCAACTTTGGCTCAGGTCATGATCTCACGGTTCATGAGTTTGAGCCCCGCATCAGGCTCTGTGCCTGGAGCCTGCTTCGGATTCTGTGTCTCCCTCCCTCTCTGCCCCTCCCCCACTCACACTGTCTCTCTCTCTCTCTCTCTCTCTCTCTCTCAAAAACATTAAAAAATTTTAAAAAATAAAAATAGTAAAAGTAGTTGGAAAAAGGGGTACCTGGCCAGCTTAGTGGGTGAAGCATGCGACTCTTGATCTCGGGGTTGTGAGTTCGAGCCCCACATTGGGTGTAGAGAGTACTTAAAAATGAAATCTTAAAAAAAAAAATGTTGAAAAAAAGTAATAAAAGTTTGGGGCACCGGTGCCAGGCTGGCTCAGTAGGTAGCGCATGTGACTCTCAATCTCAGGGGCGTCAGTTCAAGCCCCGCGTGGGCATGGAGCCGCTAACTAAATAAATGAAAGTAACTTGTCGCATGCATAAATTATACGAAATTCGAATTTTTTAGTGTCCGTAGTAGAGTTTTACTGGCACAAAACCACAGGCTCTCATTTATTTGCTGTCTATGGCTGCATTTGTGCTACAAGGGTAGGGTCGAATAGCTGCCAACAAGAGACCATACGTGGCCCTCAAAGCCCAAAACACGGACTATCTGGTCCTTTACAGAAAACCTTTGCAACCCTCCCCCCCCCCACTTTCAGAAGAAAATCCTGTGTCTGAACAGGGCCGGCAGAGCCCTATGTGGGCCGGTCCCCTGTTCTCTGAGCTCATCTCAAGGGACCTCCCTCCTTCCCTGTGTCGTGGCAACACCGGCCTCCTTTCTCAGCTCGTCCAGTACTTTCCAGGCTACTTCCCACCTCAGGTCCTGTGCCCCTCCCACCTGGAACACCTTCATTCGCAACAAAGAAGCACCTTATGTCTTTGCCGGCTTATTTTTTATCTGTAGACAAAGGCAGGGACTTTGTGTATCCGTTCACCAGTATTCCCTGGGCCAGCACAGGCCTGGAGCGTAGTAGTTGCTCAATAAGTATTTGTCCACGGACTCGCATTTTCTTCTTACACAAGATCTACACAAGATCTCCAGCAGATCCACCATGGCCCTAATTTGGTTTTGCACAATCAGGTAGAACGGTATGAAGTTACAATTTGTACGTGAATTTAAAAAGTCGCATTACTGAAACCGGTAATTTCATCCATGGCGATATGTAGAAATATACATCAACTAATTCTCCCCCTCAACTGTTTACTGCACTCCAGCCACCCTGACCCACTTTGGAGTCCTCAAAATGTGCTGGCTGTCTCCTGCCAAATAGAGCCCACCCCTCATGGACCTTTGCACATGCTCTTTCACTTTGGATCCAGGACCAAATGTCTCCTCCTCCAGGAGGGCCCCTGGGGTCACATCTTGTCGCAACAGTGGTTTCATTACCTTCCCAGCACTTAGCAGCACATTCAAAAACTAGGTGTTGTGTTCGCTTTTCAAGGAAACTTGTCGTTTTCTTATCGGCTGTCGTGACCCCAGCATCTAGAGCTGGTCTCGCACTGGGGAATCACTCAATGTTTGCTCACTTGAGTGAATGCAATCGCTTGATCTCCTGTACATACTTTTTAAGTAGTTTGCTTAAGACCGGGTACAAAAAGAGGCCCAACACGTACTCGCTAAGTAACTGGAGTGACTTCTGTGGGCTTTGGCCTCCTCCTACAGCCACCCCTGCCTCCATCACCCTCCTCATTGTCATGACAACATCATCAGCACCAGCATGGCACTTTGGGAGCCTTCCCAGGTCAGGCATCGTTCTGAGCACATTTTATGTATTAATTAGCTCAGCCAAGAGCTCTGTGAACCAGGTACTACTCCCGCCTTCATTTTACAGATGAGGAAACTGAAGCACGAAGAGATTAAGGTAAATTGACCCGTCTGAAAAAGCAAGACGTTCATAAGAAAAACGAAGTCCAAGCCCTCTCGGCCTCTAAAATTCCAAGAAAGGACTACTTTGGAGAAGGGGGACCAAAACAGACAGGAAACGCCAAGGCAATCAGGAACCGATTTAGCAACAACAACAAAAAGACACCAAGGACAAAGAAATCTCAGACTCGGGGCGGACTTGACCAAAACTCAACGCCCAGGAGCTCTCAGGTCACCAATCTCCCTCCCAGGTATTTTCCTTTGCAGCTCTGAAGCCCCAAACCTGGGCGTCACCCTTGACCTCTCCCTCTCCCAGCTCCCACCCCGGAGCCTTGCGGGATTTACCTTCGCAGCCTCTTCCACTGCCGACTCCGGCCGCGTAGCTCCATTCTGCAGAGCTGGTGGCCAGCTCCAGAGCCACCATTATCTGTTATCTGGGCAGGAAGGGAACAGCCTCCCACCAGCCCCCAGGCCCCAGTCTGATCCCATCCCCCACCCGAAGCAGCCCGAGGGAGCTTTTGAAATTTCAATTTGGGCCCGGACACACACCCCTCCCCACCCCCACTTGTAAACCCCTTCAAAGGTTTGCCATTGTTCTCAGGCGAAAGTCTCGAATTCTTAACTGAGCTTTAGGGGGCCTGCAGGATTCCCTTCTGCAGCTTCCTCTCAGGTCTCTGACTTCCGGCCAGATCCCAGCCTGCTTGGAAGGCTCTTGAAGCCAGGCTGGCGCGGTCCAAATCCTGACCCTGCCACTCACTCACTGTGTGACCTTGTGCAAGTAACTTAACCTCTCTGGGCCTATAAAACGTGGATAACACCTCCCAGAGTGTCCTCAGAATTAAATTAGTTCCTGTATGGGGCGCCCGGGTGGCTCAGCCGTTAAGCGTTCGGCTCAGGTCCTGAGTTTGAGCCCCACGTTGGGCTCAGAGCTGCCTGCTTGGGAACCTCTCTCTCTCTTCCGCCCTTACCTTGCTCTCTCTCTCACTCTCTGTCAAAATAAATAAACTTTAAAAAAATAATTAAATTAGTTCCTGTAGTAAAAGAAATTATTTAGCGGAGTTTGGCTCAGCTATCACTGCTATTATCAGGAACTCCTACTCATTCAAAATCCAGCACAAAATTAGTTTCAGGGTAGGCTTCATGGGCCCACTTCCCAAATGAATCAGACACTCCTACCTTACTGTATGTTGCCCTCGTGGTGTTCGTGGCATCATCATTTAATACCTAATACGTGTTTAATAACTGAGTTTATATTCCTATGATTGATTTCTTACTTACTGTCTGTTTTGTCCAATCCCGTATCTCTCCGGCATAGAGCAGGTGCTCAAAAGTAATTTGGTGAATGCTGAAGGGGAAATGGCTGGATGAGTCAACTGCAAGGATGCCCAGATCGCTAATTTTCAAGTCAAAGAAATTAGGAAAGCTGAACTGCCATGAGGATGCAAGAAAACTGCAGCCTGGTGGGGGTATCTGGGTTACGAAAGGAAGCGACAGTGATTGACAAGTAAAGTGAAATTGGGTGTGGCCCATAGGAGCTGCCCCCAGGCCCTGCTCAGGCTATACCACAAGGTGTCCCTTTGGAACCAGAGCTGCTGAGGGGTCAAAGTCCCCTGGCTGATGTGGCGGGCTACCCTGGGACACGTGGCTGCAGAAACCGCCTGGCTGCTAAGCCTTCCCGGCATTGTCCCTTCTCGCTGCTCTTACCCACCAGTTCTGTGCACCAGCCCCAGGAGCAGACTTACCCTGATGCCTCTAGTCCCGGGTTTACCCCAGGCCTCCACCGGCTTGACATCAGAAGCCCTGCAGAGTGGCCAGACTTAGCAAATAAAAATACAGGGTGCCCAGTTAAATTTGAATTTCAAATGAATGAACAATTTTCTAGTCTAAGTATACCCTGTGTTTAATCTGGCATCCCTAAGGCTCTGGCCCTATCAAACCCTCCCCAGCAGTGTCTGCTCTCAGTTAACTTTCTGTTTTGGAGCCCTGAGCTTTGGAAGGGAGACTCAGCCTCTCCAGTGTGTTTCTGCCTCTGGGTAAGGGAATTAACAGTATCAGTCATGTAGGGAGGGGGTAGACACTACAGGTCTGGCAACCTAGTACAGATGCCAGAAAGAACCACCAGTAAAGGGGTGGCTCAGTCGGTTGAGCGTCCGACTTCGGCTCAGGTCACGATCTCGCGGTCCGTGGGTTCGAGCCCCGCGTCGGGCTCTGGGCTGACAGCTCGGATCCGGGAGCCTGCTTCCGATTCTGTGTCTTCCTCTCTCTCCGCCCCTCCCCTGCTCATGTTCTGTCTCTCTCTCTCTCAGAAATAAATAATAAACGTTAAAAAAGAAACTAAAGGGAAACAAAAGAACGAGTATGGCCATTCTTCTCCTCCGTTCTTCTGGACTCCATCTCCTAGGGTCCTCACCACAAACCCTTCTCAGTTACGCAGCAAGGATGAATGAACCCATTTTACAGAGGAGAAATTCAGGCGGAGGGCCAATAAGCAAAGTCCCCCGTCTTTAGGATTCTCAGGCTAAAGCTCTTCTTGAATCTGTATCAGACTGAATGTGCAGTAGGCTAGAAGCTACAGAAGGACAGGGACCTGTCTTTGGTTTTGGTGGTGGACCCGTGGAGCCCAACACGGTGCCTGGCCCTTAGTGGCCACTGGATACCTGTTTATGGAACGAATGAATACAAACCCAGCAGAGTCTCCACGACACGATAAGAGGGCGAACGCTCTTGTGCGCTCTCTCCGTCTCCCCCTTCCTCTCTCTCTCTCTCTCTCTCTCTCTCTCCATGTTCTGGGTCTTGAACCCAGGTCTGCCTCCCTGTGTTGTCTCCACAACACCAACTGTATGGAGGGCGGGGAGGGGGGTGGTTACGTTTAAGCAGCTTCCTGGTTTTTCTTCGGAGATGAAGCAAAATGACAAAACGGAGCTTCAAAAGGAAAGAAACATGACCAGGGAATGTCAAAACAGCCTCGCTGGTTGTTTTCTGGCTGGGGAGAATGGACTTCAAGAACTCAATGCAACACTGTTGCATTCGGTAGTCATTAAACAGCTGCCATACCTTCCCATTTGCTGGCAAATCGCCCTGAAACAAAAAGGGAATAAATGAATACCCGGGAGAAAAGGATTTTCTAGGGTATCGGAGGAGATGTGTTAAATCCAACCCAGAGAACCCTGTGAGAATATGGAGCCACAGGACGGACTTGCTGATGACCTCCCTTGGAGAATCAGTCACCAGGGAAACAGGCACCTGCTAGGCCTGTTCTTAGTTGCCCCCACCTGGACCTGAAGCCTGACTCAGGGGATTATTTTCTATTTCCCACTGATGTTTTCTTTTATCGGTGGTAGGGATGAGATGGCCATGAGGGGTGGTATAAAAGTTGAGAGTTTGAGACCCATTGAATCAGGACCTGGGCTCTTTGTAACTGACCGGAAGTGACCGGCAGCCATTTTCGCTAAGTTCTCCCCTTTGGGATGCTTCCCCCATAACCAATGCGAGCCTGGTCACGGGTCTCAGTCTGACCAGTGGGCATTGCTGTGTGGACTTCCCCTAACAGGCTCTGCTGGAGAGGCCCTTCAGCTTCTCAAAGAGGCCTTATCCGGAGATGGCCAGCCCCACCCAGCAGTCTACGACGTCACTCTGTTGTACCCAGCACAGCGGTTATCAGCAATCACATCACGTCCTCCTCCTATTTATTGACTTGGCTCTCAGTCTCCCAGCTGGGCCATCAGCACCAAAGACCGGATGCTGCCTGACTAGTTCTCTCTGGACCCCCAGCCCCTCAGCAGGCACCAAGGCAGGATGAATACCAGTAATTAAATAATGACTGCCTGCTAACTATGCCCGCTAACAGCTTTCAGATTTTTTTTTTTTTTCATAGATGAAGCCATTGAACCCTCACAGCATTGTGAGACAGGTAGCTTGATTAAGATGCTTTGCACTGGCTGTTCCCTCTCCTTGGAATGCCCTTCCCTCAGATGTCCACAGGACTCACCCCCTGTCTTCATTCAGGACTCTGCTCAAATGTCACCCACTCAGAAGCCTTCCTTCGCGCCCTCCCGAAAGCAGCACCCTCACTCCCATACCCTGCTGTTACGGATTGAACTGTGTTCCCCTCAAAAAAGGGGGGCGCCTGGGTGGCGCAGTCGGTTAAGCGTCCGACTTCAGCCAGGTCACGATCTTGCGGTCCGTGAGTTCGAGCCCCGCGTCGGGCTCTGGGCTGATGGCTCGGAGCCTGGAGCCTGCTTCCGATTCTGTGTCTCCCTCTCTCTCTGCCCCTCCCCCGTTCATGCTCTGTCTCTCTCTGTCCCAAAAATAAATAAACGTTGAAAAAAAAATTAAAAAAAAAAAAAAAAAAAGGTATGTTCAACACCCCAGTAGCTCAGAATGGGGCCATTTTGAAAATAGGATCTTTACAGAGGTAATCAAGTGAGAATGGGGTCATGTGGGTGACCTAATCCAATATGACTGCTGTCTTTTTGAAAACTTTTTTTAAATGTTTATATTTGAGAGAGAGAGACAGAGCGTGAACAGGGGAGGGGCAGAGAGAGAGGGAGACACAGAATCCGAAGCAGGCTCCAGGCTCCGAGAGCTGTCAGCACAGGGCCTGACACAGGGCTTGACCCCACAGACCGCGAGATCACGACCTGAGCCGAAGTTGGACACTTAACCAACTGAGCCACCCAGGTGCCCCTGACTGCTGTCTTTATATAATAAAGAAATTTGGACACAAAGACAGAGAGGTACAGAAGAAAGACAATGTGAAGACACAACATTGGAGTGAAGTATCTAGAAGCCAAGGAAAGCCAAAATCACCTGAAAACCAGCAGCAGCTAGAAAGAGGCTAGAGCTCTACGGGTTTAGGACGAGCGGCGTCCAGCCCACAGTTTGGTTCCAGACTTCTGGCCTCTAGAGCCGTGTGGGACCCAATAAATCTCTGCTGTTTCAAGCCACCCAGTTTGGCCCAGTTTGCAGTACTTTGTTACGACAGTCTTAGGCCTCGGATACACCTGCTCTATTTTCCTTCCTTGCTCTGATCACCACCTGCCACTGAATGTATTCATTCATCTATTTGCTCCCAGCGCCCACAAGGAACACCAGTCTCAAGGTTTGCGCATCTGTTACAAGGCCTGGCATTTACGTGTTCCTTCAAGAAGTGTTTATTGAGTGGGGCGCCTGGGTGGCTCAGTTGGTTGAGCGTCCGACTTCAGCTCAGGTCATGATCTCACGGCTCGTGGGTTCGAGCCCCGCGTCGGGCCCTGTGCTGACAGCCTGGAGCCTGCTTCGGATTCTGTGTCTCCCTCTCTCTCTGCCCCTAACCCGTTCGCATTCTGTCTCTGTCTCTCTCAAAAATAAAAATAAACATTAAAAAAAAATTAAAAAAAAAAAAAGAAGTGTTTATTGAGTGTCTACTATGTGCCAGCTCCTGCTGTAACTGGGGGGGATGCAGCTGTGAGCGTGATAGACAAACACAAAGATCCTTGGCTTTTTAAAGCTCATGGTCTAGTTAGAAGAGATAGGTACTAGGGAGGCCTGGGTGGCTCAGTCACTTAAGCGACCCCGACTTCGGCTCAGGTCATGATCTGGAGGTTTGTGAGTTCCAGCCCGGTGTCGGGCTCTGTGCTGACAACTCGGAGCCTGGAGCCCACTTCCGATTCTGTGTCTCCCCCTCTCTCTGCCCCTCCCCCGCTCCCACTCTGTCTCTCTTGGTCTCAAAATCAAATGAACATTAAAAAAATTTTTTAAAAGCGACAGATAATAAGCAAACAAAAAATGGTAGCGGGCACTGTGGAGAAAAATATAGCAGGAAGGGAGGCGGGGAGTTTGGGGCGGGCGGCAGTGATAGTCAGGGTAGACAGAGGCCGCCGCGGGAGGGAGGTGACAGCTGAGTCAAGACCTGAACAAGGTGAGGGAGGAGGCATGGGGGTGGCTGAGGAGGTCATTGCAGAGAGGGCAGTGGTTCCCAGCCTGGGCGATTTTGACCCACAGACGACGTTTGGCAATTTCTGGAGCTCTGGAGGTGAGCGTCGATCATGGCACAGTCCACACAGCCCGAGGCCAAGGGGTCCGGCGGTGAGAAGCCCCGTCCTGAGGGTCTCCTGTGCGGGGGTGTGTGCGGGAGTTGAGTGCTGGAGGAACCGCAGGGAGCTTGCTGTGCCGGAAGGTTTGGTTCCCTGGGAGGAGACAGAGGTGGCTGAGGTCAGAGGGCACCAAGGAACAGGAGGGTCTTTTAGGCTGTTTTAAGGAGCTCCGTTTTTATCCCAAATAAGACAGGAAATCACTGGAAGCTTCTCAGCAAAGAAAGACAGGCCGACATGTTCTAAATGGTTAACGTGGCAGTGGGGTTGGAAACAGATGGACCGAGGCGGGGACAAGGGCCGACTAGGGAGACCAGCGAGCAGGCGGTTGGAATATTCCAGGCCTGAGGTGAAGGTGGCTGGCTCGGGGAGAGGGTGGAGGCCGTGAGGTGGGAAGAAGGGGAGAGATTCCGGATCTCCTTGGAAAGTTCAGCTGACAGGGTTTGTGTGGGTGGGAGAGGCATGGGTGGCTTTAGGGGTTTCTGGCAGCTGGGAGCACAGAGGTGGGGTCAGCTGGGACGGAACAGCTGCAGGAGGGCAGTGGGGACAGAACATGGGAGGGGATGACGAACTAGTAGTCGTCCAGGCGCAGCTGTCCCGGAGGCAGTTGGGTAATGGAGTTCAGGGGGAGTTTGCACTGAGGGCATAAATGGGGACCCTATCAGCATAGAGAGGGTATTGAGAGCCACAGTACAGGGGTGCCTGGCTGGGTCAGTAGTTAGAGCATGCAAGTCCTGATCTCAGAGCTCAGAGTTCAAGGCCCATGTTGGGTATAGTTGCTTAAAATAAAATCTAAGAAACAAGGGAAGGAAGGAAGGAAGGAAGGAAGGAAGGAAGGAAGGAAGGAAGGGCCACAATACAAACATATCACTTAGAACTGGGGGTTCTAGGGGCAAGAGGATGGTCCAAGGGCCAATATCTAGGGCTCCCCATAGCTAGAATGTTTGGCTACAGTAAGCCAACAAAGATGACAAGAAGTTCCCAGGGACGTGGGAGGAGAACCAGGACAGGGGTGTCCTAGAACTTAGGAAGAAAGTGTCTGAAGGGCGAAGGCATGACCACCTTGTCAAATGCTCCTGACTGGTCAGGTTGGATGAGGCCTGAATGCTGACCACCGGACCTAGGAATATGGCGGTCACTGGCAAATAGGTCATTAACACCAGAAGCAGGCGATAAACCTTTGTTGATGGGATGTCTCAGATGACCCCAAAAGATTGCCACTCTAAGGCACGCGAAAGGAGCAGAGGAAGGTGTGGGTTCAGGTCTGGCCCAGGCATTTTTTAATTGTGTGACCTTGGACAAGTTCCTGTCTGCGCCAGTGACCCCCAACATTGTCAGGGTAAATGAGATCATGAAAAGTAAAGAGCTTCTCAGCCTTGAACACTGTGAAGTACCTTATAAGGGCCAGGGGTGATTGTTGCCAACTGAGCATTTATGCGAGACTCTCAAGGTCGGTCAGCTTCTGCTGACATCATTCCACAGAGAACAGATTGAGAATTCTCAACCTTTCAAGAATGGTGCATCCTGTTAATACAAGGTCTGAACTTTACTGCTTCCTGACAAAGATAGAATGCATAGAGTACATTAATTGAACATTTATTGTAAATAGGAAATGCATGTACGCTGTAAGGAATTACAATACAGAAATTTTTTTAAAGTACAGAAATTTAGGGCACCTGGGTGGCTCAGTCGGTCGAGCAGCCGACTTTGGCTCAGGTCATGATCTCGCGGTCCATGAGTTCAAGCCCTGAGTCGGGCTCTGGGCTGACAGCTCGGAGCCTGGAGCCTGCTTCGGATTCTGGGTCTTCCTCTCTCGCTGCCCCTCCCCCACTCACACTCTGTCTCTCTCTCAAAAATAAATAAACATTAAAAAAATTTTTACTAAAAAAATAAAATAAAATGTGACATTACTGTCACGTTACTAATGTGCACGCTTCTCGGCTATGTATGCGAGGAGCTACGTGAAGGCGATTTTTTAGGGGTTTCATTTTGTGTGCGTTGGGACGGGGCAGATTTTGGCTGAGTACTCGAGGAGGAAGCCCCCCAGCCTGAGGCTGGGCATTCTAAGGAACAGATGGGCCCTCCTTCTGATAGAGCTGGGGCCATCCTGCTGGTAAGACAGCAGGAGGGGCAAGATTTAACCATTCATTAGCAGGAGGGATAAACCTAGAGTCTAATGGGGAGAGATGAAGTCAGATGTCAATAGGAGAATTGAATTACAAAGCTGGAGAACAAAAAGGCTAGCAGTCTACATGTGTACTACCTAGTGGGTAGCAGATTCAGAATGCTCTTTTTTATTTTTAAAATTTTTTTTAACGTTTTATTTATTTTCGAGACAGGAAGAGACAGAGCATGAACAGGGGAGGGTCAGAGAGAGGGAGACACAGAATCTGAAACAGGCTCCAGGCTCTGAGCTGTCAGCACAGAGCCAGACGCGGGGCTCGAACTCACAGACCGCAAGATGATGACCTGAGCCGAAGTCGGCCGCCCAACCGACTGAGCCACCCAGGCGCCCCAAGAATGCTCTTTTTTAATAAGATACTGGGTGAGCTTGGATGTCCAGGTTTATAGCAAGGGTAACATTTGTTTTACTCTCCAGCAGCCAGGTGCTGGGCAAAGCATCGTCGGCTCATGTCAATGTCAGAATGATCCCCTAAGATTGGAGCCATTGCTGTCTCTATTTAAAGATGGGGAAACCGAGGCTCAGAAAGGTTCATCCAGTGTCACCCAACAAGTAAAAGGCAGAATCAGGCTGTGAATGCTGTTCTCGCTGACGCCAAGGGGCAGGGCATGGGCGCTCAAGTGGCCAGAGGTGGAAACATTTCCTGCCCGAGAGTCTGTGCCCTGCTGCAGGGACGAACCTTGGTGGTCTTACCCTAAGGGAAATAAGCCAGACACAGAAGGACTAATGCTGTGTGACCCCACTTCTAGGAGGTACTTAGGCAAATTCACAGCCACAGAAAGTAGAAGGGAGGTTACCAAGGCCTGGAGGAAAGGGGGAATGGGGAGTTAGTGTCTCCGGGGTGTGGAGTTTCCTTTTGGAAAGGTGCAAAAGCTCTGGAGAAGGACAGTCGTGATGGCGGTGAAACAATATGAACGTACGTAATCCACGGGACTGTATACTTAAAATGATAAAAATGGTAAATTTATGTTAAGTATATTCTACCACAATTACAAAAGAAGCCCGGGTGGGGGGATGGGTGAAATAGGTGGAGGGGGTTAAGAGGTACAGACTTCCAGGTATAACATAAATGAGTCACCCAGATGTAAAGCACAGCACAGGGAATACAGTCAACACTATTGTAACAACCTCGTATGGCGACCGATGGTGACCATACGTAATTGCAATGAGCATTTTGGGATGTACACAAATGTCAATTCACTATGTTGCACACCTGAAACTAGTTCTGTAATATTGTGTGCCAAGTATAGTTCAATTAAAAAAAAATAACAAGCCTGAGTCAGCCTTGCCTCTTTTCTGTGTGTGTGACTGTGCCCCCCCACACACACCCCCAACAGACCCTAAGGCCTCACTTCGACTTTTTTCTTTTTTAAGATTTTATTTATTTATTTTTTAGTGTTTATTTTTGAGAGGGAGAGAGAGACAAAGTGAGCAGGGGAAGGGGCAGAGAGAGAGGGAGACAGAATCCGAAGCAGGCTCCAGCTCTGAGCTGTCAGCACGGAGCCCGATGCTGGGCTTGAACTCATGAACCGTGAGATCATGAGCTGAGCTGAAGACGGAAGCTTAACCGACTGAGCCCCCCAGGTACTCTTGTTTATTTATTTATTTTTTATTTTTTACTTATTTATTTTAAATTTTTAACGTTTACTTATTATTGAGAGACAGAGAGACACAGAGCGTGAGCAGGGGAGGGGTAGAGAGAGGAGGAGACCCAGAATCCGAAGCAGGCTCCAGGCGCTGAGCTGTCAGCACGGAGCCCGACGCGGGGCTCGAACTCACAAACTGTGAGATCGTGACCTGAGCTGAGCTAAGGTCAGAAGCTTAACCGACTGAGCGCCCCAGGCGCCCCTCCCGGCCCTCACTTCTAAATAAACTGGAGTCCAGCTTCTCCTGGGAGTCCTCCCTGCACCCTGTGGAACAAGAGCCCCAGCCACCCCAGATATCTCCACCTGCTGGGTGGCCCAGCCAGTCTGCCTGGCAGACCCACCTCCGCTTCTACCCCTGGTCAGGCCACAGTCTGTTCTCCACGACAGGTGATCATCAGAGCTCCTCCCTCCTTGGCTCAGAATCCTCCTGGGGCCCCCGCCCCACTTGGGGTGAGGTCTGAGTCTTACCCACGACTCTGGAGTCAGTGATGGGGATGTTTCAGAACTAGGTGCAGCGGCCGGAGCACGGCACTGGGAACATTCTACGTGCCACTGAATTGCTCTCTTCAAATGGTGAATGTTATGTTGACTTTCACATCAACAAATTATTCACAAAAAATTTTCGAAAGCTGACTGCAGTCCGGCTAAACTACCAAGATTTTTGCAGTGTGAAAGGGGAGCCATTTAACCTAGAATTCTAAAAAGAACCAGACGGTAATAAACCCCTCGAGAATGAAGTTTGCACTGATTAAGAATCACACCATTTTTTTTTTTTTCTTAAGTAAGCTCTATAACCAATGTGGGGCTTGAAGTCAAGACCCTGAGATCAAGAGTCCCATGGTCTACCAACTGAGCCGGCCAGGTGCTCCAAAAACAGAACCCATCAGCATGACCCCCGGGGCCCTACACAATCTGTGCCCCCAAGCCCTACTCTCTGAGCTCAACTCCCTCCCACCCTCTCCAGCTCACCCTGCACCTCTCTCTGTCTTTACATCACAACCCCTGGGGCCCCAGGGCCTTTGCACTGGTCGCTTGCTCTCTTGGCTTCTCTTCCCTTCCCTCATACGCTTCTAGACATCCCTGCCCTCACTTCGTTACGTCTCTGCCCAAGTGTCACCTCCCTGACCACTCACTCTGTTTACAACAGCACCCCCTGACCCCTACCCTATCATTCTACTGTCTCACCTGTTTTGCTTGTCTCCATATACTCACAGCTATGGGCTGGACGGCATTCCCTCCCCAACTCACATGTTGAAGTCCTAACTCCAGTATTTGTACATGCGACTTTATTTGAAGAGAGGGTCTTTACAGAGGTCAGCACGTTAAAATGACCTGTGTCCTTATCAGCAGAAGACATTCAGACACAGGGACTGACACACAGGGAAAGACAATGTGCAGAAGAGACGGCTGCGTACAGGCCGAGGAGAGAGGCCTGGGACGCGTCCTTCCCTGAGCGCCCTCAGAAGGAAACAGCTTTGCCAACAGACACATTGATCTTGGACTTCTCGTCTGTTACAAGGGTGAGACGGTTCATCTCTGAGGCTTCAGCCACCTGGTCTGTGGCACCTTGTTGTGGCAGCTCCAGCAAGCGAAGTCACTTGTCACGACCTGTCCTACACTGTATCTGGGTACTGTCTGTCCCCTCACCTGCTCCACGGGCCTCAGGGATTTCTCCCTGTTTCAATCACTGCTGTGGCCCCAGGGCCGAGGTCAGTGTTTGGCAGGTTGCAGGGGTGGGGGGCGGGTATGTGTTTCTACGAGTGCTGAATTTCTGGGGCAGTAGCCTGTCGGGGGCAAGGGAGCCGTAGGGGAGCCGTGAAAAATGGGGGACAGGGCAGGGAAACCATGTGGGCTTATCCTGTCTGGTCTCTGTATCCTCCGAATACATAGAACTCTGTGACGTTTTACAGGGGAGAGAATCGAGGTTCAGAGAGGGGAAGTGTAGGAGCTAATTAACGACCCTCAAAGATATCAGAACTGGTAAATGTTACCTTATCTGGAAAAGGGGCCTTTGCAGGCGTGATTCAGCTAAGGGTCTTGAGATGGGGAGACTGCCGGGAAGTACTCCCCGCAGCCGGTGGACCCTGGGTGAAATCTCACGGATCCTTCCTTGTAAGAGAAAGGCAGTGGGGGCTTTGAGGACACAAGAGAAGAAGGCAATGTGGCCATGGAGGCAAAGACCGGAATGATGTGGCCACAGGCCAAGGAAGCTGGAAGGAGCAAGGAACGGGAAGGAATTCTCACGGAGCACGGACCCGCTGACACCTTGATGTCAACTCCGTGGCACTGATTTCGGGTCTCTGGGCTTCAGGACCGTGAGAGAATAAATTTGCTTTCTCACTGCACTTGGGGGTCTCTTCCAAATTCTTTTTTTTTTTTTTTTTTTTAAAGTAAGCTCTACACCCAACATGGGGCTTGAACTCACGAGGACCCTGAGATCAAGAGTCACATGCTCTGCCGGCTGAGTCAGCCAGGTGCCCTGGATCTCTTCCAAAATTCTTAAGGCATCCTGCAAGGCCCAGCCTCCTCGGGGTCCAGATCTGAAATGCTTGCAGGGGCCCCCTACAGGGCAAGGAGCGAGTCAGGCTGCACTGCAGAGGTCAAAACCAAACCTACGGCCCTACTCCCACTCCCACTGTTCTTCCTCAGAAATGTGGGCCGAATGTGGCCAGACCTTATGATTTTTGCAAAGTCTGGAAGTCCAGATTTTTATGGAAAACCACTTTAAAAACAAAACCCACAAAACTAAAGCTAGTCCGTGTTTAAAACCCACGGAACAGGCAAAAATCTGCAGAGCTGCTCCATGGACTGTGTCCGGCCCATGAACCACGGGTTCTTGACCTTGGGGCCAGCTACTGTGAGCCCTGCTGGCCTCTCTCAGACTGCCGTGTCTCAAGCTACTTTTAGTTTCAATTTCAGTTCCTGAAACTGGGCCCAGGCTGCTTCCGTCTGCGTGGCCTTCTGGCTCTTTGCTTTGAATAATGCTGCACTTGGCTTCCCTTTGAGCCTGGCTACTACTGACTCATCTACTTCTTTTTTTAAAACATTTAATTAAAAAAAAAAATTTTTTTTAATGTAATCTCTACCCCCAACATGGGGCTGGAACTCATGACCCTGAGGTCAGGAGTCACGTGCTCTACCGACTGAGCCAGCCAGGAACCCCCGATTCATGTACTTAACTTCAGTGCTATTATCCCAGAAGGGCCTTCTCTGGCCGCCCCCCAACTAGGTTAGCAATACCACCCGTCCCCAAGTTTTAGTCACCCTTTACTCCTTTTCTTTTTCTTCCTAGTGCTTACCTCCTTTGTTAAGAATAGATTCCCGGGGGAGATCATTTGTGGAATGTCATTCTGCCCATCCCAGACCCTCTGAAGTGCACAGACCTAAGGCGCCTGGCTGGCTCAGTTGGTAAAGCATGAGACTCTTGATCTCGGGGTCGTGAGTTCGAGCCCCAACACGCGGTGTAGAGTTTACTTAAAAAATTGAACAAATGGGGCACCTGGGTGGCTCAGTCGGTTGAACCTCCGACTTCGGCTCAGGTCATGATCTCACGGTCCGTGAGTTCGAGCCCCGCGTCGGGCTCTGTGCGGACGGCTCAGAGCCTGGAGCCTGCTTCGGATTCTGTGTCTCCCTCTCTCTCTGACCCTCCCCCGTTCATGCTCTGTCCCTCTCTATCTCAAAAATAAATAAACATTAAAAAAAAATTGAACAAAACCCCCCTAATTAAATAAATAAATTAGGTGCACGGACTTGGCTGAGCACAGACCCCATGTGTGGCACCCATTCCTCGGATCTGTGTGGCCACGTGACTAAGGTGTGGCCAGAGGAGAGGTGATCTGACATCACAGGACCAGAAGGTGGCAGAGCTGGCCTGGAATCTAGGGCTGTCTGATTCTTCCGGGCGGGGCTGCTGGTTCCCTGGATAAGGGAGGAGCTGAGAACCTGTGCGGATTCGGTCTTCGCCTGCTTGAGTGTCTCCAGGCTGGAACCAGGACGAAGGGATGGCCTGGCACCGACTACACAGACGAACCTGACACCCCGAGGAGAGTGAAGCAAGAAGATGGAAGGGACGGGGCGCCTGGGTGGCTCAGCCGGTTGGGCGTGCCCCTTCGGCTCCGGCCGTGATCTCAGGGTTCATGAGTTCGAGCCCCGCGCCGGGCTCTGTGCTGGCAGCTCAGCGCCTGGAACCTGTTTTGGATTCTGCTTCTCCCTTTGTCTCTGCCCCTCCCCCGCTTGCACTCTGTCTCTCTCTCTCTCTCAAAAACAAACATAAAAAAGTTCAAAAATGAATGAACATCAGGGCGCCTGGGTGGATCAGTCAGTTAAGCCGACTTCGGCTCAGGTCACGATCTCACGGTTTGTGAGTTCGAGCCCTGCGTCTGGCTCTGTGCTGACAGCTCGGAACTTGGAGCCTGCCTCCGATTCTGCGTCTCCCTCTCTCTCTCTGCCCCTCCCCTACTAGTGCTCTGTATGTCTCTCTCTCTCTCTCTCAAAAATAAACATTTAAAAAATAAAAAAAATTAAAAAAGGAAGATGGAAGGGACTGAGTGAGGCACTGAGTCACCCTGCACAGGGACCCTGAGGCAGGCCTCCCGGTCAGGCTAGACTGAAATCAACTCTTGGGCTAAGACAAGTCTGTGAGTGAGCCACCTGCTCCGGAAAATACTGGCCATAGCTTACTTATCAAGGTTAGTAAGTTGCTCCTCAAGGCTCCCTTTCAGGACCCTGTGCTCACCAGTCCCAAGCTATTGGGTCCCTGCCTTATAAGACCTGTCTCGCAAGCACCCAGTTCTAGGCCTCCAAACCCTGTGGGTGTCCTCCCCTGCCTTCCCCCTCCTGAGACACCAGGGACTCTCTGCAGGCACTTTTGCTTGAACAACAGGTTTTTCTAGCGACTGTTGGGAGCAAAAGGGCTGACATTCCAATGTCTGTTTCAGGGCAGCCTGGCTTTTGCTCTTCTGGAGCTACTCCCTGACTTAGAAAGAAACACATCCGGGCAAGTTGATGCTGATGTCGGCCTATTAAGCATAAATCATACACCGTAAAAGTGTCCTGAGAAACCCCTTCTCGACCCCGCAGTTGAGAGTGGATACTGTGTCTCAGCTGGTCCCACTCTGCCAGCTCCCCCTTTTCCACAGGAACAAAAGAACTATTTCTTTGAGCTCTAGATGAAGCCGTTGTTTAGCGGTAAATTGAATGCAAAATGCACAGCTCTGACTTTTAATCCTCAGGCTCACATGGGAAGGTGTGGCGGGGGGGCGACCAACTCCTCCTGGTTTGCCTGGGAGAGCTTCGGTGTGGGGTGGTTGTTTTTTTTAAGATTCTATTTTTGAGTGATCTCTACACCCAACGTGGGGCTTGAACTCCCCAAGCCTGACACTGAGAGTCGTGCGCTCTGACTGAGCCAGCCAGGAGCCCCTGTTTCAGGTTTTTATCTTCTAATTATTTTAATTACGTTTTATGTCTTAAAAGTTTATTTCTGAGAGAGAGAGAGAGAGAGTGGGGAGCACGGGGGAGGAGACAGAGAGAGAGGGAGAGAAAGAACCCAAGCAGGCTCCACCCTGTCAGCACGAGAACCCGACGCAGGGCTTGAACTCACGAACCGTGAGATCACGACCTGAGCCGAAACTAAGAGTCGGGTGCCTAACTGACCGAGCCACCCAGACACCCCTGTTTCCATTTTTTCAAACTGAACATCCCACATCCTCAGAACCCCTCGGTCCCAGAACAGTTGGTCACCCTATAAAAGGGTATCTCTGGGAGAGGCACACTGGCACCAAGACTGACCCAGGGACCACTGGGGATAAGAGTCCTTGACTCCCTTCCTTGCAGCCACATGCTCGAGTGGGTTGGTGGACAGACTCTGTTAGAAAATTTCTATCAGTGTGGAGTGGGCAGAATAGTCCTGGAAGGAGGCACAGGAAGGTGGCTTCCGGGGATGAGAGCCTGGGTTGTGGGTTTCAGGCAAGGAAGGGACACTTTACTCTTCGCTCTTTTGATGCCTTTGGGCTTTTACTATGCGGATGTACGCCTGCTTAGGAAAATGCACCTATTTAGAAATAAAATGTTATTTAACACCCTTTTCTTTGCACAAGGTGCACATCTATGTGTTTGGGTAAGTCAAAGGGACTCAGCATGAGGGTTCCCTCCTTTGTCTCTGTAACTACGCTCAACCTGCATGTGAATTCTCCAAGTTAATGTGCTTTTCTCTACATTTCTTGAGTGCAGACATGGGCTACGGGATACCTTTGTTTTCTCCATAGTCCCCCTGAACTCACATCTCCGTCCTTAGTGCTAACTGCTCCCTTATTTATTTCTTTGAAAAGTTTGCCTTGGGGCGCCTGGGTGGCTCAGTCCCTTAGGCATCTGACTTTGGCTCAGGTCATGATCTCAGGGTTCATGGGTTTGAGCCCCACATCCGGCTCTGTGCCGACAGCATGGACCCTGGACCCTGCGTGGGCTTCTGTGTCTCCCCCTCTCTGCCCCTCCCCCGCGTGTGCTCCCAGGGGCTCTCTCTCAAAAATAAACAAATAAACAAAAGAAGAGAAAAGTTTGCCTTAAAGGCCCAGAATCTAAACTTCTTCCAGTGGCTATACAACAAACCCACTGTAAATTGCTTATTAATAATTAACTCACCTCCCTGGCATGCATTTATATGTTTAGACATTAATTTGTTCTCTGCTTAAGGAGAAGACAATTCTGTTGCTGTAAGAAGTTGTAGGTTTTTGGTAAGTCCGCCTGGGCTGGCCCCTCCCTCCTTCAGAGACCGGCTAGTGACTCAGAAGGCAGCCTCTTGAGCAAGGCTGGGACAGGGGGAGGCCAGCGAGGCCCAGGGCCCCACATTTAAGGAGGCCAGGTGCGGGCTCTCAGGCACGCACTCTGGACTCCTGAGTGTCTCCTTAAATGCTGGTTCTGGAAGCCTCGGAGGGGCGGGGGCGGGGGCGGGGGGGGGGGGGGGAGACAGGTACTAGCCCTACTTTTCAGTAGAGGACTGATGAGTCCTGGCTCTGTGACTGACCAGGAGGTGGGCAGGTGCAGTGATATTTAATGTCCCAGAGTCCCTGGGTCTTCAGCTACGAGGTGGGGTTCTTGGTGAGGATTAGGGGCGCGCCAGCATACTGCAAACGCCCCCCTCTTTGCTGTCCCTTTTACCATTTCTGCCCAGGGCCAAGCCCCAGGCCAGGCGCTTTCTGTAGTTTATTTCTTCCTAACTGACACAGGAGAAAATGAAGAACCAGGCTGGGAGGGCAGCAGAGGCTCTGAAGCCAGGCCTCTCTGACCCTCATTACCCAAACACCGGAGGCTTTATTATAAACGGCAAGATGATGCTTTCAGTGTGGTGCTGTTCAGTCCTCACTGGGCATCCATAGCACCTGAGGAATCTTTAAAAGCACAGCTGCTTCCCCAAATCCTGGATTAATTGGTCTGGGGACAGGACTAGGCACTGATACACTTTTTAAGGAGCCCAGCTGATTCTAATGTGCAGCCAGGTTGAGAATCAGCGTTCTTGGAACTAAAAGCTTTAGATTAGCTCTAAAGAGAACTTGAAGGGGCATTTACAAAAATTTTAAAACAATGTTTTATTTATTTTTGAGAGACAGACGGTGAGCAGGGGAGGGGCAGAGAGAGAGGGAGACACAGAATCTGAAGCAGGCTCCAGGCTCTGAGCTGTCAGCACAGACCCCAGTGCAGGGCTTGAACTCATGAACCATGAGATCATGACCTGAGCCGAAATCCAATGCTTAACCAAACGAGCCACCCAGATGCCCCATCAAAGGGGGCATTTTTTAAAAGATTGTATTTTATTTGTTATTTATTTATTTTTACTGTTTATTTTTGTGAGAGAGAGAGAGAGAGAGAGAGAGCACATGCTCAAACAGGGTTCAAGGCAGAGAGAGAGAAAGGCACAGAATCTGAAACAGGCTTCGGTCTCTGAGCTGTCAGCACAGAGCCCAACATAGGGCCTGAACTCATGAACCATGAGATCATGACCTGAGTCAAAATCGGATGCTCAACCGACTGAGCCACCCAGGTGCCCCTAAGATTTTATTTTTAAGTCATCTCTGTGCATAACGTGGGGCTCAAACTCAGAATCCTCAGATCAAAAGTGGAATGCTCCAGTGACTGGGCCAGCCGGGTGCCCCTAAAGGGGGCGTTTCTGAATTTCAGCTACGAAAGAGCGGTGCGTGTGTATACACACATGACAACCAACTCAGGATTGTAGCTTTGCAGCCGGTGAGACAATGTGGGTTTCCCCAACCCCCCCAGTCCCAGCTCTACTCCTCAACAGCTATGCATTGGGGGAAATCTCTCGTTACCTCCCTAAATCGACCTGAGCACTCTCCAAAACACCTTAAGCATTGATCGAGGGACACAGGGTGGAGCTTAATCAAAACGTCTGAGTTGGGGAGCAGGGAGGTGCGGGTTAGGGCTGGGTAGGGCTGAGAATTTGCATCCCCCCCGCAAATTCCCAGCGGCCGCTGCCGGTGGTCCAGGGGAAACACTTTGAGAACCGCTGCTGTGAGCTGATCGTAATTAACAACCCTGATGAGGTTCACCAAGGCCCATTTCAGATCAATCCTCAGTGCCTGCCAGCTGCCTCTCATGGCATCCTCACAGCAGTGGGGTCTCATCATCACCATTATTTCTCGGAGGTGATGACGCAGGCTCCCAAACGCGAAAAGGCCGCGTCCAGGGTCACAACAGGCCGAAAGCGGCGGAAGTGTGGGTTTAACTAGAACTAAAAGCAGGACAGGACCTGTGCAGTCGACTTCCTGGCAGACACCACGGCAAGCTCTCCGACCACCTGCTTGAGCTCGCATCCAAAACCGCGCGGCACACCCCGGGCTGCAGCCGCCAGAAGCCTTCCTGCCTCCCACGCGGGGAACACCAGCGCCTCGCAGAGAGCCTGCGTTCGCCTCCGTGGAGGCCTGGCGCCCCCTGGTGGCCGTTCGGGGGAACAGCGCCGCGCCGCCCAGGCTGGGCGCTCTGCCGTCTTGAGTGAGTCATCGGCATTCTTACTAACATGGAAAATATTATTCAGTCCATTCCTTCCTCAGAAAGAACTCCGGGTGTTGAAAAGGGGTGGGGACTTTAGAACTGAGGAATGTAAAGGAAGGGCGGTGGACCGGGCCCTGGGGAGCTCAGGGGGCTGGGGTAAAAGGGTAAAGATGGGGAAAGCACAGCTGAGAACAATCGGGGCTTTCACCTTTTGACCTTCCCAAGATTCCTGCTGAGGCATTTCCAGAACCAAACCTCCGGGAGCAGTTGCAAAAGGCCGGTGTGTTCTCTCCGTGCCTGTGCCTGCTTCCAGAGCCGGTCCATTTCTTCTTTCGTCTATTCACTCAATGGGTATATAGTTTTGAATTTTATTTTTTATTTTTAAAAATTTACATCCAAATTAGCATCCAGTGCAACAGTGATTTCAGGAGTAGATTCCTCAGTGCCCCTTCCCCATTTAGACCATCCCCCCCAAAACCCCCCCAGTAACCCTCCATTTGTTCTCCATATTTATGAGTCTCTTCTGTTTTGTCCCCCTCCCTGTTTTTAGATTATTTTTGTTTCCCTTCCCTTGTGTTTATCTGTTCTGTGCCTTAAAGTCCTCATATGAATGATGTCCTATGATATTTGTCTTTCTCTGACTAATTTCACTTAGCCTAATACCCTCCAGTTCCATCCACGTAGTTGCAAATGGCAAGATTTCATTCTTTTCGGTTGTCAAGTAATACTCCATTGTATATATATATACGACATCTTCTTTATCCACTCATCCATCGATGGACATTTGGGCTCTTTCCATCCTTTGGCTATTGTTGATAGTGCTGCTATAAACACGGGGGTGCATGTGTCCCTTCGAAACAGCACACCTGTATCCCGTGGATAAATACCTAGCCGTGCAATTCAATGGATATTTTTAAGAGCCTACTATGTGCCTGCACTTTTCTAGGTGCTGGGGATACAGAAATAAACAGAACAGACAGGATCCCTGCCTCCGTGGATGCTTTCCCACCAGAGAATGAATGAATGAATGAACACATGGAGGAAAATGAGAAAAGGGGGTGGGGACCTCAAAGGGAAGATGACATTTAAGCAAAAACTTGAGGGAGGTTAGAGAAAGAGGCAGATATCTGGGGGAAGAACATTCCAGGAAGACAGAATGGTAAGAGCAAAGGCCCTGGGGCAGGAGCCAGTATGTATGTTTGAGCACGTGGACCAGGTTCTTGAAATTAAGTGGGATCTATTTTATATTAGCTAGGATCCACTTGTTCTGTTATTAATTACACTAGACTGACTCACTGTCAAAACCAAATACTTATTTCAGCCTGATCAGGGCAGGTTGAGGAGAGCACAGGGGGTGGGAAAGGGTGAGTCAATAGCAATAAACAAGGCTTGGAGAGAGTTTACTTTAAAAAAGAGGAGAGGGGCACTTGGCTGGCTCCTTCCGTAGAGCATGCGACTCATGGTCTCAGGGTCATGAGTTCAAGCCTGTTTTGGGGGTAGAGTTTCCTTAAAAACAAAACAAAACAAAACAAAACAAACCCTAAAAACAGGAAGGGGTCCAAATGGATAAGAAATACTAAGGGACGCCTGGGTGGCTCAGTCGGTTAAGTGGCCGACTTCGGCTCAGGTCATAATCTCATAGTTTGTGAGTTCGAGCCCCACGTTGGGCTCTGTGCTGACAGCTCAGAGCCTGGAGCCTGTTTTGGATTCTGTGTCTCCCTCTCTCTGACCCTCCCCCATTCATGCTCTGTCTCTCTCTGTCTCAAAAATAAAATAAAGTTAAAAAAAAAATTTAAGAAATACTAAGACTCATGTGCATGTTGACTTTGAATGGCCATAGGTTTTGGGTCCTGAAACTGCTCGCTGTTTTCTTTTTCTTTCTTTCTTTCTTTCTTTCTTTCTTTCTTTCTTTCTTTCTTTCTTTCTTTCTTTCTTTTCTCTCTTTCTCTCTTTCTTTTCTTTCTTTCTCTCTTTCTCTTTCTTTCTTTCTGTCTTTCTCTCCTCTCTCTCTCTTTTTCTTTTAAGTGTTTTATTTATTTATTTTTGGGGGGGAGGTCAGAGAGAGGTGAGAGACAATCCCCAGCAGGCCCTGCAGGGTCAGCCCAGAGCCTGACCTGGGGTTTGATCTCACGAACCACAAGATCATGACCAGCATCTGTGTCTCCATCTGCTTGTGCAGTGGCTCCTGGGAGCATTGCCTCCAGTGACCCTTCCGTCTCCTCAATGTCCTTGACCTCTACCGTGGGGTCTGAATAGCCAGGCCCGAGCTGTAGCAGCGTCTGAGTGCCATGCTGTCGCCCTCCCATGCCGCACATGGTTCTGGAGGCACTGAAGGCAGGAGAGCAAGGGCACTGGAGCGTCCTTGCCAGGCCCACCAACCCTAAGGCCAAGGGGGAGATTGCGTAAAAATAAAATCTTGTATTTAAGCGGAGCTTGGAGGATGAAGAAGGAGCTGGCCACGTGAAGGCGCTGGACAAGGTCTCTCAAGCAACATGCCTCCGGAAGGGAATTTGAGAAACCAAGATGGCGGGGGCGGGGGGGTGCAGCTAGACTGATTGGAGTATAATGAAGGAAGCCGAGAATGGGTGAGGTGAAATCCGAGGCCAGGGGCAAATCGTGGAGGATCTTGAAGGCCCTGGAGAAGAGTTCGGGTCTTATCCTGGTTGTTTTGGAAAACCCATGGCGAGTTTTTTTTTTTTTTTTTTTTAATTTTTTTTTTTTTTTCAACGTTTATTTATTTTTGGGACAGAGAGAGACAGAGCATGAACGGGGGAGGGGCAGAGAGAGAGGGAGACACAGAATCGGAAACGGGCTCCAGGCTCTGAGCCATCAGCCCAGAGCCCGACGCGGGGCTCGAACTCACGGACCGCGAGATCGTGACCTGGCTGAAGTCGGACGCTTAACCGACTGCGCCACCCAGGCGCCCCAATAAATAAACATTTAAAAAAGAAATAAAAGTAAACTCTTGATACTGAACAAGATCTTCTAGAAAGAGGGCAGTTCCCAGGGCGCCTGAGTGGTTCAGTCAGTGAAGCAAGTGTCCAACCCCTGACGGCTTTTATGTATATATGTATAATGTGTGTGTGTGTGTATATGTATACATGTATATATGTGTGTATATATGCGCATATATGTGTTTATGTATACGTGTATATACGTATACGTGTATATGTGTGTATATATACACGTATATGTATATACACGTGTATATATATGTATACATATATACTCATATAGATATATGTATACATATATATATACATACACATATATATTTTTAGGGAAGAGAAGGCTTTATTGATAAATAAGTTACAATGAAATAGATAGAGTGATGGTTTGTTGGGGAATAAAAACTCAAGCAGAATCTCAGTCTCTCTCCAGCCTGGCTCTAGCCTTCAGCTTACAGGTCAATGTGGGTGAGGAGGCCTGTGTGGGCATGCTGGGCCTTCTGGGCCCTTGGGGGCCTCTGTCTTCCTGGCCAGGTGTTCAGGCACTGTCTTAGACCCACCGCCCCTAAGAGGAGCAGCAGCCTTGACTCTGGGCCCCACGTTGGCCCCTTGGGCAACAGCCTCTTTAGGGACCTCGCTTTCCTTCTTTTTGGCTGGAGAAGCGTCACTAATCTTGCCCTTGGGAACCGTGGATTTTGAACTCTGACTCCTAGCTTTTGTGTTCATGTGGGCCTCACCGTCTTGGCTTCTCCTTGTGCCTTTGACCTTGGACTTCCCACTGGAGCCAGGGGCACTAGGAAGGGTCTGGCTGGCCTTGTCGGGCTGCTGGGAGGCCTTCCTGGCCTCACTCAGTCTTGCCTCTTGGTCTTTGGTCTGGCTGCCTTTCTTGGCAGCCTTCTCGGCTGCACCTGGTTTGGGAGAAACCTTGTCCTCACCTCTCCTGGCTTCATGGGTCCCCTTTTCACCCCACCTGGGTTGGGAGGGTCCTTCTTTGCCTCCGTTGGTTGTTTGGGGCCCTTCTCCTTGGCCTCACCAGGCCTCCTGGGGGCTGTCAGGGTGGATGTCTTCCCTGGTTGGACTTTCCTTTTGTGCTTGGGAACTCAGTTAAGCTGCCGGAGGCCCCAGCATGGGGCTCGAACTCACGACCCCAAGATCAAGAGTTGCACAGTCCACCGACTGAGCCAACCAGGTGCCCCCCAATAAATATTTATTAAAAAAAAGAAAAGGGGGTTCCTGGGTGGCTAAGTTGGTTGAGCATCCCACTTCGACTCAGATCATGATCTCGCAGTTAATGGGTTTGAGCCTCGTGTCGGGCTCTGTGCTGACAGCTCAGAGCCAGGATCCTGCTTTGGATTCTGTGTCTCCCTCTCTCTGCCCCTCCCCTATTCATGCTCTGTCTCTCTCTCTCTCTCTTTCTCAGAAATAATCCTTAAAATATTTATTTATTTAATTAATTATTTAAATTTACATCCCAGTTGGCTAGCATATAGTGAAACAATGATTTCAGGAGTAGATTCCTCAGTGCCCCTGACCCATTTAGCCCATCCCCCCTCCCACAACCCCTCCATTAACCCTCTGTTTGTTATCCATTTTTAAAAGTCTCTTCTGTTTTGTCCCCCTCCCTGTTTTTTATATTATTTTTGCTTCCGTTCCCTTATGTTTATCTGTTTTGTATCTTAACGTCCTCATATGAATAAAGTCCTATGATATTTGCCTTTCTCTGACTAATTTCACTTAGCCTAATACCCTCCAGTTCCATCCACGTAGTTGCAAATGGCAAGATTTCGTTCTTTTTGATTGCCGAGTAATACTCCATCGTATACATATACCACATTTTCTTTATCCATTCATCCATCGATGGACATCTGGGCTCTTTCCATCCTTTGGCTATTGTTGATAGCGCTGCTATAAACATGGGGGTGCATGTGTCCCTTCAAAACAGCACACCTGTATCCTATGGATAAATGCCTAGTAGTGCAGTTGCTGGGTCGTAGGGTAGTTCTATTTTTAGTTTTTTGAGGAAGCTCTGTACTGTTTTCCAGAGCGGCTGCACCAGTTTGCATTCCCACCAGCAGTGCAAAAGAGATCCTCTTTCTCTGCATCCTCTCCAACATCTGTTGTTGCCTGAGTTGTTAATGTAGCCCTTCTGACAGGTGTGAGGTGGTATCTCGTTGTGGTTTTGATTTGTATTTCCCGGATGATGAGTGATGTTGACACATGATGTTTTTTTCACGTGTCAGTTGGCCATCTGGATGTCTTCTTTGGAGAAGTGTCTATTCATGTCTTTCGCCCATTTCTTCACTGGATGATTTGTTTTTCGGGTGTTGAGTTTGATAAGTTCTCTATAGATTTTGGATACTAACCCTTTATCTGATATGTTGTTTGCAAACATCTCTCTCATTCTGTTGGTTGCCTTTTAGTTTTGCTGATTGTTTCCTTTGCTGTGCAGAAGCTTTTTGTTTTGATGAGGTC
The DNA here is from genome assembly GCF_022079265.1 of Lynx rufus. Classification (NCBI taxonomy): domain Eukaryota; kingdom Metazoa; phylum Chordata; class Mammalia; order Carnivora; family Felidae; genus Lynx; species Lynx rufus. The sequence goes on along the minus strand of NW_025814896.1, from coordinate 13,830,567 downwards.
CCAATAGTTCATTTTTGCTTTTATTTCCCTTGCCTCTGGAGACGTGTTGAGTAAGAAGTTGCTGTGGCCAAGATCAAAGAGGTTTTTGCCTGCTTTCTCCTCGGGGATTTTGGTGGCTTCCTGTCTTATGTTTAGGTCTTTCGTCCATTTTGAGTTTATTTTTGTGTCTGGTGTAAGAAAGTGGTCCAGGTTAGTTTTTCTGCGTGTTGCTGTCCAGTCTTCCCAGCACCACTTGCTGAAGAGACTGTCTTTATTCCCTTGGATATTCTTTCCTGCTTTGTCAAAGATTAGTTGGTCATACGTTTGTGGATCCATTTCGGGGTTCTCTATTCTACTCCATTGACCTGAGTGTCTGTTTTTGTGCCAGTACCATACTGTCTTGATGATTACAGCTTTGTGATACAGCTTGAAGTCCGGGATTGTGGTGCCTCCTTCTTTGGTTTTCTTTTTCAAGATTGCTGTTCGGGCTATTTGGGGTCTTTTCTGGTTCCATACAAATTTTAGGATTGTTTGTTCTAGCTCTGTGACGAATGCTGGTGTTATTTTGACAGGGATTGCAAAAATTTTTTTCTTAAATAAATAAAAAAAAAAAAAAAAGGAAAAGAGAACCCCAAGGGTTATCGCCTCCATTATCAGGGTACCAAGAGAATTCGCTGAACTATATTTAAGAAATGTTTTAGGTCAATAAAGTAATAATAATGACCATTGAGGGAAGAACAATCATAATATTAAATTAATAATACTCATCGAGTACATTATTAGTGTGTGGGTTCCATCGCTGTACAAAGACTGAAAAAAGAACAGTAGATTTTCATTTCTCACTTAATGGTCCATATACTCTATGAGGCCAACAGCTCTGTGGGTGGCTCTAACTTGTTGCTCAGTATCTTCAACATGTGGCTTTCACCAGAAGGACCAAGACAGCTGCCTCAGCTCCCAGGAGGGAACAGAGAGGCAAGGCGCTCTCTTTCCCTTTCAAGGTCTTGATCCCAGAAGGTGCCTGCAGTATTTATTTCCACTCCCATCTCATTGGCCAGAACCTTATCACGTGGTCGCATTTGGCAGCGAGGAAAGCTGGCAAATGTAATCTTTATTTTGTTAAAGTTTATTTATTTTGAGAGAGAGAGAGAGAGAGAAATTGTAAGTGTGAGTGGGGGAGGGGCACAGAGAGAGAGAGAAGTGGGGGTGGGAGGAGAGAGAATCCCAAGCAGGCTCCACGCTGTCAGCACAGAGCCCGCTGCAGGGCTCAATCCCACGACCCTGAAATCACGACCTGAGCCCAAATCCAGAGTTGGAAGCTCAACCCACTGGGCCACCCAAGCGCCCCTGGCGAATGCGATCTTTAATTGGGCGGCCCGGGGCTTCCTTCCGGTCACGTCTGGCAAAGATGAGTCTGTCCTGATTACTAGCAATGCAAGTGCACATTTTACATTTACACAAATAGTCTTGTGTCACGGGGTTCATTTGGCTTCTTTTTTTTCACTGCATTTGCAAGATCGATTCATGTCTCTATGAAAAACTAATCCCTGCCTTCCAGGGGCTTTCCCAGACTGGGTGCATCAGGCATATTTAACCAATGCACTCCCCTAGCGATGCGCCCCCACCCCTGCCTTCACTTGCACCTTCTGCTTCTACATGTGTCATTGCCATGGGCATCTGCGTGCACGTTTCCCGGGGACCGAATGAGCTGTTCTGTGGACTCCATCCCCAGGAGAGGAGGTGCCTGGTCATGGGGACGTGGGTGGCCCGGATGGCTGGGTTGCCTCCCACAGAACTGCTCCCAATCTTTACTCCCACCAGCTGTCGCGGGGGTTTCCGTAGTCTCCCACAGGTATTTTGTTCATCTGTGTTACACCTGGAGTTGGACATCTGTTGTTTTTGCCAGGCTATATCCATTCTTCCTTATTCCGGTCACTGGACCCTAGGTTTCTTTTGGGGAACCATCGCTAATCTCAGCCCACCTGATTCAGATGGCTGTGGCCTTGCTGTCTCACCTTCTAGTTGATATGAGTGGGCACTGGCCAATCAGAATCTTGCAATTCCCAGTCATTCAGGTGAAGGCAGGTGACTGACGCTAAGCCAAATTAGAGCCAACTCAGGACTTTTACTGGGACTGTCGGGGGAAAGGTGCCCTCTTTCCCTGGGAGTGTCTAAGCCGGTAAGTCAGGAGCTGCTGGAGGCCATCAGTGCTACTGTCTCAGGGGGAAAGCTGCTTGAGGGTGAAGTCTTTACAGAAGAAAGCATCTGAAAGATGACTGAATCGTGATGTTGTTGTGTGTGCCCCTGGAACCAACCATGCCTGAAGCAGGCATACAGTGAAGCTTATAATTCATAAGCCAATGAATTTATATTGTTTTTTTTTGAAACTTTATTTTTATTTTTATTTATTTTTCAGTATGTGAAATTTATTGTCAAATTGGTTTCCATACAACACCCAGTGTATTCTGTTTTTTTTTTTTAAGTTTTTATTTTAAGTAAACTCTATACCTCACGTGGGGCTCGAACCCACAACCCTGAGATCAAGAGTCGCACACTCCTCTGACTGAGCCAGCCAGGCCCCTCTCATTTTCTGCTTTTTAAATTTTTTATTATTTTTTAAAAAAACTTTTATTAAAAAAAATTTTTTAATGTTTATTTATTTTTGACAGAGCACGAGTGGGGAGGGGCAGAGAGAGAGGGAGACCCAGAATTCGAAGCAGGCTCCAGGCTCTGAGCTGTCAGCACAGAGCCCAGTGCGGGGCCCGAACTCATGGACTAGGAGATTATGACCTGAGGCGAAGTCAAACGCTCAACCGACTGAGCCACCCAGGTGCCCCTAATTTTGATTTTTTAATGTTTTTGTTTGAGAGAGAGAGAGCAAGCTGGGGAGAAGGGCAGAGAGAGAGAGAAAGAGAATCTTAAACAGATTCCATGCTCAGTATGGAACCCAACACAGGGCTTGATCCAACGACCCTGGCATCATAACCTGAGCTTAAATCGAGAGTCGGACACCCAACTGACTAAGCCACCCAGGCACCCCTATGTTTTTTTTAAGTAGCCTCCACACCGGCATGGGGCTTGAACTCAGAACCCTGAGGTCAAGAGTTGCACACTCCACTGACTGAGTCAGCCAGGAACCTCATTCTCTGCAGAAGCCTATTTGAGTTGGGCTAAGGAAAGCCATGACCAAGAGAATTCAGACTAACTATCCCACTGCCAAGCACATAGTAGGTCACAGAAGAAATGTTTGTTGAATGAATGAGTCCATGTGTGGGAATAAATAAGACATCAGAAATAGCCACCCAGTGTTATATGCCCCCACGAGTTCTCCAGGATTTCAGATGAAATAGTACTGGGGAGTCCCATTAATAAGAAAATGGGGGGGCGCCTGGGTGGCTCAGTCGGTTAAGCGTCCGACTTCAGCTCAGGTCACGATCTCACGGTCCGTGAGTTCGAGCCCCGCGTCAGGCTCTGGGCTGATGGCCCAGAGCCTGGAGCCTGCTTCCGATTCTGTGTCTCCCTCTCTCTCTGCCCCTCCCCCGTTCATGCTCTGTCTCTCTCTGTCTCAAAAATAAATAAAAGTTAAAAAAAAAAATTAAAAAAAAATAAGAAAATGGGCCTCAAAAAATCCCTTTTTTTAAATTCAAATCTTCAGGCTAAGTAAGATATATGTAAGCTCATTCACTATAGTTTATTTTTGTTCCTTTCGCTTCCAGACAATGACCAATTGCTTCCTCGTTAAACGAGGAAGGTATCTGAACCCCCCCCCCCCCGTTGTCCCCCTAGAGGGATGGAAATGAGACGAGCAGGTATATGACTTTCTGTTCTGCAGCTTTTCCAGGGATGTTTCCCTTTGTGCTTGTTTTTTTTTTTTTTTTAATTTTTTTTCAACGTTTTTTATTTATTTTTGGGACAGAGAGAGACAGAGCATGAACGGGTGAGGGGCAGAGAGAGAGGGAGACACAGAATCGGAAACAGGCTCCAGGCTCCGAGCCGTCAGCCCAGAGCCCGACGCGGGGCTCGAACTCACAGACCGCGAGATCGTGACCTGGCTGAAGTCGGAGGCTTAACCGACTGCGCCACCCAGGCGCCCCTCCCTTTGTGCTTGTTTTTACGAAGAGTGTGGTACTCAGAAATCCTAAGAGTGAGCACATTAGTGCCATCCATTCTTTCTATGTGTATTTATTTATTTAAATAATCTCTACACACAATAAGGGGCTTGCTTGAACTTGTGACCCCAAGATCAAGAGTCTATGCTCTTCATTTTTTTGTTTTAGAGAGAGAGAGAGAGGCCCCAAGCAGGTTCCCCACTGTCAGCACAGAGCCCAACTCGGGCCTCGACCCCAGGAACCGTGAGATCATGACCTGAGCCGAAACCAAGAGTTGGACGCTCAGCTGACCTCTCCTGGCCTTTGGATTTTTTTAAAAAAAGATTTTATTTGGGGGGCACCCGGGTGGCTCGGAATGGAGCCTGCTTGGAATTCTCTCTCCCCATCTTTTCCTCTCCCCCACTGGCATGCTCTCTCTCTCTCTCTCTCTCTCTCTCAAAGGAAAAAAAAAGAAAAGAAAAAAAAAAGATTTTATTTTTAAGTAATCTCTGCACCAAACGTGGGGCTTGAACTTACAACCGCCAAATCAAAAGTTGCATGTTATACTGTCTGAGCCAGCCACGTGCCCCGTGCCTTTGGATTTTTCGCTCATAAACAAAAGTAATACATAGAGAAAAAAAAAAGTAATACGTGTAGTTTATTTTTTTAATGTTTATTTTTGAGAGAAAGAGAGAGAGCGTGAGTGGGGGAGGGGCAGAGAAAGAAGGAGACACAGAATCCAAACAGGCTCCAGGCTCCGAGCTGTCAGCACAGAGCCTGATGCAGGGCTCGAACCCACAAACCGTGAGATTGTGACCTGAGCTGAAGTTGGACGCTCGACCAACTGAGCCACCCAGGCGCTCCAATAGTGGAAGCTTCTTTGCTCACTCTGCAGCAGTGCAGGAGAGATTAAAAGTGCCTGACAATTGTCAGTGGGATGTCCAAGTCCCTACAGAATTCGGGGATCCCTGTATAGTCCTGAGTAAGAGGAGGAAAAAGCCACCTGGATGATACAGGTGTAATTGGCCCCTCATGGCACTTAGGTGACTTGGGTGGTCCCTTTGAAGACCAGCCTCTGTGATGGGAGCCTGGAGGGGAGGGTCTGATTTGTTTTTATCTCTATTTTTAAGCCCCAAATTTCCAATTCATTAAAAAAGAAACCTGGGGGCACCAACTCTCAAGGAGCCCATTAAGATTTGACTTTGGGGAATTGGCTTTTGAATTGCCAAGCAAAATGAAATCATAAATATAATTATGTCATTGCACTGTTGTGTCTAAGTAGCATAAGAAATGAATCTGTGAGAGTTGGGGGGGGGGGGCTACAAACAGCAGACAACCTGATTCAGAGTGGCTTGTATTTTCTCCCAAAACAAGGAATCTGGAGTAGGTAGCTGCTGTTGCTGGTTGAATGGTACCAGGGTCAGGTGCTCTGTGATCCCCTTGGCCTTCAGCTCACGGTGCAGCAACATGGCTGCTGTAGCTCCAGGCATCGTGTCAGTGTTCAAGGCAGGAAGAGGTAGGGGAGGGGCTGGAGCCAGTCGCATCTGTCCCTTCTATCAGGAAACGAACATATTCCTGGAAACCAGCTTCTAAAACAGGAGGAAGAGGAGAGTCAAAGGTTGGGAGCAGTTGCTGGCTTAGCCTGCTGGCTGGCTGTGTCCGCCACAAGAAAACTCAGAAAACCCACGGTGTTTGGAACATTGAAATCTCTTGTCCTTCCTTCGGGTTTTGCACCTAAATGATGGACGCTGAAATAATTTTTCATGTCTGTGTACGCCCACAGGAGACCTAATAGTAATTCACTACGTGAGTTATTAAGGGTTATTAAAATGCAGTATTCATGAACTAAAATTAGCCAACTTATCCACACCCGTGTTCTGCCAAGTCCATCTGGCTAGCACTCAGTGCTTGATGGCCTTGCCTTTGCATAAGTAGCTGAAATTCGTACAATTTAAGGAAAGGACACTTTGTTCTTGGTGTTATCTTGAATTCGTTATGGTTCTCAACAGCAGCTTCTATTTCCTGTGGACTAAAAGGTACTACACCCCATCGCGGGTTGAATTGTGCCTTCCCAAAAGGTATGCTCAAGTCCTAATCTTCTGCTTGTGCGTGTGACCTTATTTGGAAATAGGGTCATTGCAGATGGAATCAAATTAAAATGAGGTCACTCTGGATGAGGTGGGTCCTAATCCAGTGACTGGAACCTTTATAAGAAGAGAAAACAGACCTTCGCGCGCTGCTTATGGGAATGTAAAATGGGGCAGCGGCTGTGGAAAACGGTTCGGCCCTTCCTCCAAAAGTTAAATATAAAATTACCAATTTTACGGTAATTTTGACCATACTATGGAATTATGACCAATTCCACTCCTAGGGATAGACCCCAAATAATTGAACACAGGTATTCAAAGAAATACCCGCACGAACAAATGTTGGTGGCACCACTATTCACGAAAGCCAAAAAAGGTAGAAACAACCCCAATGTCCCTCAACTGATGAATGGGTAAACGGAAGGTGTTATATTCGTACACTGGCCCATTATCCGGGCTCGAAAAGGAAGGAGGTACTGATACCTGTGGATCAAGTGTGGATGACCCTTGAAAACACCACGCGAAGTGAAAGAAGTCACACGCCTCCTGTAGGACGTCGTTGGTATGGAGTGCCCAGAATGGGTAAATTCACAGGAAAGGAAAGCTGATTAATGATCGCCAGAGGCCAGAAGGAGAGAGGCATGGAGAATGACACAAATAGGCGCAAGGTTCCTTTTAGGGTGATGAAAATATTTTAGGCCTAGGTGACGAGCTAGGTAGTGGTGATACAACGCTACGATTGTGCTAAAGATCACCGATGGTTAAATTTACGCCATGTGAATTTCACCTAAATTTTAAAGGAGAAGGAGGAGCAGGGGGAGGAAGGAAAGAAAAAGAAAGAACCATGAGAGTTATTGCTTGCGGCCATATGAGAAAATCCTTATACATTTCTATATGGTTACAGCCTTCGGGCAGGATCTTTTAACATTTTTTTAAAGTTTTATTTATTTAAGTAACTTCTCCACCCCGTGTGGGGCTCGAACTCACAACACCAGGATCCCACGCTCCACCAACTGAGCTAGCTAGGCGCCCCAGTATCTTTTAACATTTTTACGTTTCTACGGGATGGCTTCCATTCTTACGAACCGATGGATATAGGTGAGGGAAGATTTACGTGGTATCATTCACAGTGGCAAACATGGTGAACAAAGCAGGTGCCTGGCTGGCTCAGGCGGTTGAGCACGCGACTCTTGATCTCGGGGTGGTGAAGTCAAGCCCCACGTTGGGTGCGGAGCTTACTCAAAAGAAAAAAAATCAAACAAAAAAGGATTTAAAAATGGCAAAGCAAATATTAATCCTTAGGGAGTGGTTGAATACATCATGGTACAGCCACACCACAAAATAGAAGCACCCCCCCCCATACTATATTGCACAATCACTGACGTGCTTTTTGCCAGGTGACCTGGAGGGATTTCTGATACTGTTAAATGAGAAAAGCAAAGTGCAGAAAAATGAGGATAACATGATGTCATCTATATAAACTCCTGTGTATTCAGTATAAATCTACATGTGTCTCTATGTGTGTTTGTGTATCTATCTGTGTCCAAACACACAGGGGTACATGACTTCGTATAAAATTACGTATACCCCTATCTTTATAGGGGTATATGAACTAGAGGCGAGGAAGGGAGAGGAAAAGGAGAAAAGGTGGGAGGAGGAGCTAACCAGAAAAAAGGAAGAGAAACAGGACGATTTCCCTAGAAAAGGAAACCCGCCCAATACATACGATATGGTCACCCTTATGATTGTATGCAAAATTATGCACGTGTGCATAATATGCACGTATAACACTTTCAATCATAAACTTACTTTTAATGCATTCTAATGAATCAAACAGAACTAAACACAGAATTAGAATTACTATTGCCTTGGCTTCCTCATTATCAATTAATCCGTGATGCCTCGTTCGTGCGGAATGTAAAGCTGCATATTTGCATGAACGATGTTTCTGGTGTATAATTTGCCACTTATCTGGCATTATAATATGTATGCGTTCGGATTCAAGTATGAATTATTCAGCATCTCCCCCCAAATATATCCCGAATCTTCCATATTAATTTATGTGATTAAATAATTAATATAAGTGCTTACAGCATCCCTGCCCCCAAAAGAAAGAGCATTCAGTCTTCGCCTCCTGGGCTACTGAGGTCCTCAAAGGAGATGGCCTTTGCCCACTGGTTTCCCCGGACTTCTATGACGCGGAGAATGAGCTAGGAGACAGAGGGGAAGCTATGGAGCAGATGTCTGTATTTTTACCCGCTGAGCATTCGTCAAAGGGACCACCCCACCTACATCGCCATTCCATTTGGTTCCTCTAGGTCCACGTCTGGGATCAACTCCTGCTGTGGATGCGCGCCACGGGCCTACCCAATCAGAGGACATTATTCATCTGGCCACTGTGATTGGCTCAGGGCTGGACACATGACCCGAAGCTGGACCAATCAGAGGATTCACTAACTATCCCGGGCTGCTGAAACTGTCAAGGGCACGCTCCTTTCTTGGAACTGTCTTCGCCGTCGCACGGAGAGAGGCAAGCGCATCCAGGGACAAGCAGAGCAGGAGGGAGTGAAAGATTCTGGTGACCAGGTTCTGCCAGGGGTGGAAGACGGAATTACTTTGCACATTTTATTTCAGTGCTTCAAGTCGTAAATAGTCTCCCCAACTTAAAAACATTTTTAAACTCAGTTTGAGTGTGATTCATTCACGGTTGCAGAAGGGGTCTCAAGTCAAGGGGAGAAAGGATGAAGAGCTAGACCAGTAGTGTTCAAACCTCGATGCGTAACACCTAAGCCTTGGTGCCTCAAACACAGATTCTGACCTAACTGGCTGGTGGTATGGCCTGGGCATCCAGGTTTTTAAAAAAGTTTTATTTATTTATTTTGAGAGAGAGAGAGAGAACTCCATTAGGGGAGGGGCAGAGGGAGAGAGAGAAGGAGAGAGAGAATCCCAAGCAGGCTCCAAGCTGCCAGTGCAGAGCCCAACGCGGGGCTTGAACTCATGAACGCAAGATCATGACCTGAGCCAAGATCAAGAGTCAGATGCTTCACTGACTGAGCCACTCAGGTGCCCCCCAATTTTTTTTTAAGATTTTATTTTTGGGGCACCTAGGTGGCTCGGTAGGTTTAGCGTCCAGCTTCGGCTCAGGTCATGATCTCACAGTCGTGAGCTGGAGCCCCACCTCGGGCTCTGTGCTGACAGCTCGGAGCCTGGAACCTGCCGTGGATTCTGTGTCTCCCTCTCTGCCCCTCCCCCATTCTCACACACACACACACACTCTCTCTCTCTCTCTCTCTCTCTCTCTCTCTCTCTCAAAAATAAATAAATTAAAAAAAAAAAAAGATTTTATTTTTAAGTAATCTCCACACCCAGGGTAGGGCTCAAACTCACAACCCCAAGACCAAGAGTCGCATGTTCCACTGACTAAGCTAGCCAAGTGCCCTGGCATCCAGATTTTTCTAAACTGTCAAGATGTGCAGCCAAACTTACGAATCAGTCAGCCAGGTTAGGTGCTTCTCCTTTTTCTTTCTTTTTAATGTTTGTTTATTTTTGATAGAGCATGAGCAGGGAAGGGCAGAGAGAGAGGGAGACCCAGAATCCTAAGTAGGCTCCAGGTTCTGGGCTGTTCGCACCAGAGCCCGACGTGGGGCTCGAACCCACAAACCGTGAGATCATGACGTGAGCTGAAGTGGGTTGCTCAACCGACTGAGCCACCCAGGCGCCCCGAGAACCTCTCGTCTAACAGGTTGAGAGGAGGGAGGAGAAGAGCTTAGGTGAGGGGGTGAAGGCAGGGCTTGGTAAACCAGGTGCTGGAGCCGTTGAAAGGCATGGGGTGGGGGTGAGGGGAGGCCAGAAAAGACAGGGACTTCTAATTAGTATTGCTGGGAATTTCTTTCAATGTTCTTAAGAGATACGTATGGGAAATGCAGTTCCTTTTTAATGTCTTTTGGCTGTTGAACTGTTTCTTTTTTTTTTAAGTTCATTTTAAAAATTTTTTTAGTAATCTCTACACCCAACGTGGGACTTTAACTCACCACCCCGAGATCAAGAGTCCCATGCTCCACTGACTGAGCCAGCCAAGTGCCCCTGTTGAACTGTTTCTTGAATATGACATCTCCAAGGCTAAACCCACATGGGTCTCTGAGTTTGTGAAGCTTTGCAATTGTCCAGCTATTCTCCACTGTTGTCACTTTTTTTTTTTTTTTGGTCCGTGAGAAAGTGAACACGGGTGAAGGGCCACGGAGATTTTGCCCCATGGAGTGGGTCACAGTCCAGAGAGTTAGCTTCTGTGGAAATGAGGAAGTTGAGGGGTGTGGTGGAGCCAGAAAAAATGGTTTACCCTGCAGAGACAATATATTTTTTTTAATGTTTATTTATTTCTGAGACGGAGACAGAGCACGAGGGAGGGGCAGAGAGAGCAAGGGAGACACAGAAACCAAAGCAGGCTCCAGGTTCTGAGCTGTCAGCCCAGGGCCCGATGCGGGGCTTGAACTCACAAACCGTGAGATCATGACCAGAGCCGAAGTCGGTCGCTCAACCGACTGCGCCATCCAGGCACCCCTACCCTGCAGAGACAATATTAATTGATTTAGCACCCCAGCAAGTACTGTTTTGTATTGTTTGTGGTACTTTAGTTCTTCATCTGAGTTCTCTCCAGACTCGTGGCACATTCATCATGGGCAGGAATCTTGGGTTCTGGTTTTTTGTTTTGTTTTCCCTTTATTCTTTCTTTCTTTAAATATTTCCTCAACATTCACCATGTGTCAAGCCCTGTTTGAGGCTCTGAAGATACAGCTACAAATCAAACCAGACCATAGCAAAGATAGCTGGTTGATGGCTACTAGCCGTTTTCTCCCTTCTTTCTTTAATAATAGAACTCATGAGTTTCAGCTGGCACAAGATTGTCCAGTTGATGACTACATTTCTGAGCCTTTTTTTTTTCTTTTGGATCTAAGTGTTCACGTAACTGAGCTCTGAGATGTTCGTGTGAGTTTATGTGAGATGTGAGCAGAAATGATGTATGCTCATTTCAGTTCATGCCCTTAAGAGGAATGGATATGTTCCCTCTTTGCCCTTTCTCCTGCCTTTTACCATTGGCTGGGATGCAGATGTGATGGCAGGAGCTAGTGCAGCTACCTTGGACACAGAGATTGAAGCTCTGTGTTGAGTTTGCCAATGCTAGTCACCTAGAACCACCTAAGTCTGGATTGGTAAGTGAGAGAGAAATAAACTTGATTTTTGAGCCAAATAAAGCCAATAAACTTAAGGCCTCTTTGTTATAGCAGCCAAGATCTAGTACCCAAACTAATAAGTCCCTAATCTCCACCTCTAGTGGAGGCAATTAAAAACAAAACAGGGAGAAGGGCTGAGACAGAGATAATCCCTTGTTGAGGTGGGGCTATAAATTAGGTCATGCACAGCATAGGCTGGGATGCTGGTGACAGATCAGTGATTAAAACAGTAAAACATCCCCAAATCAAGGCAAAACTCTGCCCAAATGGGTCTTACAATCTAGCGGGGAGAGATATATTGTCTCACAAAACAAGAAATCCAGAGATAGGTGGCCTGGTGCTAGTGGATACAGAGGTTCAATACTGTCTTCAGGGACCCATACTCTTTCCATCTCTTCGTTCTGCTGTCCTTAGAGTGTAGACCCCGTTCCCAGCGTTGGAACATCACAGTTACAATATGGCTGCCACAGCTCCAGGCATCACGCCGTGTGCACATTATCCTAGTGGAGTAAAAGAACAGGGACTGTTCCCTTTCACGCAGCTCTTCTTTTTTTCTCCTGGAAGGAAAACTTTCTCAGAAGTCCCCAGCGGATTTTAAGTCCCATTTTCTAGAATTGTATCACATTCCTGAGAAAATCACTGGCAAAGGGGAGGGGGAGGAGACAACCACGACTGGCTGAAGCTGGTGGTTTTCAAAGTCTTAAATATTATTAATGATGTGGTTACATTGATTGATGTTTGCTGTATTAGAAGTTAAAACTGAAAATTTTATTGAAAAAAAAATTTTTTTTAATGTTTATTTATCTTTGAGACAGAGACAGACAGAGCATGAACGGGGGAGGGTCAGAGAGAGAGGGAGACACAGAATCTGAAGCAGGCTCCAGGCTCTGAGCCGTCAGCCCAGAGCCCGACGCGGGGCTCGAACTCATGAACCATGAGATCATGACCTGAGCCGAAGTCGGAGGCTCAACTGACTGAGCCACCCAGGCGCCCCAAAACTGAAAATTTTAAATATACGTGATCATTGGTTCATTTAAAATTATCCTTTAGGTGTTACGTTAGGGGCGCCTGGGCAGCTCAGTTGGTTAAGTGTCCCACTTCGGCTCAGGTCATGATCTCACCATTTGTGAGTTCGAGCCCCACATCGGGCTCTGTGCTGATAGCTCAGAGCCTGGAACCTGCTTCAGATTCTGTGCCTCCCTCTTTCTGCGCCTCCCCCACTCGCACTCTGTCTCTCTCTCTCTCTCTCTCTCAAAAATAAATACACGTAAAAAAAATTTTTTTAAAGGGGCGCCTGGGTGGTTCAGTTGGTTAAGCGTCAGCTCGGGTCATGATCTCACAATTTGTGAGTTCGAGCCCCACATTGGGCTCTTTGCTGACAGCTCAGAGCCTGGAGCCTGTTTCAGATTCTGTCTCCTTCTCTCTCTGTCCCTCCCCTGCTCACACTCTTTCTCTCTGTGTCTCTCAAAAATAATAAGATAAATATTAAAAAAATTTTTTAATTAAAAAAAGGTAAGTTAAATAACAATTTTTTTAAATGAAAAGTGGCATTTTTTTTTCCACCGGAACAAACAAAACTTAGTGGAGGGGCGCCTAGGTGGCTCACTAGGTTGAGCATCCGACTTTGGCTCAGGTCATGATCTCACAGCTCGTGGGTTCAAGCCCCGCGTCGGCCTCTGTGCTGACAGCTCAGAGCCCGCAGCCTGCTTCGGATTCTGTGTCTCCCTCTCTCTCTCTGCCCTCCCTTGCTCACACTCCGTCTCTCTCTTCTCTCTCTCAATAATAAACATTAAAAAAAAATTTTTTTTAATTGGTGGAAAAGTGAAATTGTTTTACATTTTCTTTATCTCTTTAATGTCTGATTTAATAGAAGAAGCCAGATTCTAATTTCTCCTTCTGCATTCAATCCATCGTGATATGTCGTTTTGCTTGAAACGCAGAAAGAAATTCTGGCCTCACGGAGATACGTTATCACAAAAAGGAGGGTCCGGTGGATCCCCTGAAAAGGTCTCAGGGACGCCCAGTGGCTCTTGGACCACGCTTTGGAAAACCACTGGCTTAGATCAATCAGAACTCCCTCCTGGGCTATGGAGGGGCTTACCCCCACCCCTAACTCCACTCAGCTCAGCCTCCCTGTAAACACACGGTTGTTTCCATTCCTGAACAAAATCACAGTTCTCTTAGCAAACAGAAAGGAGGGTAGTGGCTGTTGCTTTCGCAGCCCGTAATGTTTGCCACAAAGCGCTTTAAGGTGGTGGTTTGTAAACTTATCTGACTGCATCTCATGGGAAGACATACATTTAACATACGCTTCGCACATGCACGCTACAGGAAGAAAAGTTTTATAAAATACTTAGCCTTGCAACATGCAGTGCCTTCTGATATTTTCTATTCCTTTTATTCTATTTTCTTTCATTGGGAAAAAAAAGTGCCGGCCATAACCCATTACATTCATTTCATGACTCACTAGTGGGTCATAATCCTCAGTGTGAAAAATACTGCTCTCCAGGGACTTGTTGATTGATTGGATGGAGGGGTTGGACTGAGGTATCTGAGAGGAGGGAATTCAATAGGAATTGCCTCAAAAGTTGACCAGGGAAATTCCCTGAGATGCCCATGGTGACCCTGCCTTTTTTCTTACTGCATGTGTTAATTCCTTTATGTTTAGCAGGGGGAAGAAGGCTCAACTCAAATAGCCTTAAGTTAAAAAGAAGGAGAAGGAGAAGGAGAAGGAGAAGGAGAAGAAGAAGAAGGAGAAGAAGAAGAAGAAGAAGAATTTATTGACTCACAGAATTGGAAAGCCCAGGAGTTTCATGAGCTTCAGGCATAGCTGGAACCAGGTGTGCTCAAATGGTGGGTATCTATCAGTCTCCACCTATAAACTCTGATGCCCTCCATATTGGCACCAATCTCAGGAAATAGTGGTCCCCTTCAGCTTTCCGACTGCAAAAACCATGAGGGCAAGAAAACGACATCTTCCTGGTAGTTCTAGAAAGGTGTCCTAGTGCTGGTGCTTATTGGCCAAACCTGAGTTGTCTGTTCACCTTGGGAAGGTGATGTTGAGGTTAGCCACATCTGAATCACATGGGATCGGGGTGGATGGACAGTGGCTCCCCAGTGGAGAATGAAAAACCTGTTGCTTTATGAAGGAGATAGGATTACGATCAGGCAAAACCCAGCAGATGTTCACTACCCCAAGCTCCATGAGGGAAAAGGAAAATGTTGGGTCTTGACCACCATTATATTCTCAGTGACTGGTACAGACTAGGCTCAGAAAATACTTGTTGTATGTAAAAGGACTATTTTGTTTGTGTGATAGAGTACCCTGGGCCACTTCGCGTGTTTCAAAAGGGAAAAGAAGTAAGGATAGACAGATCAACAGAAGAGAATAGAGAGGCCAGTTTGGACTAATATATATATGGCCAACTGCTTTTCAACCAGACCAGTAAGATAATTCCATGAGGGAAAAAACCTTTGTTTTTCAACCAATGTTCCTGGAACAGTTGGCTATTCATACTGAAAAGGGTGAACCCAACTCCTACCTCGCACCATACGTGAAAAATATTCAAGATAGATCAGAGAACTAAATATAAAAGCTAAAATTAGAAGCTCCCAGAATAAAGTATGGGACCCAGTTGAGACGGGCAAGGATCTTTTATCTTGAAAAAATTTTTAATCAATTAATTAAAATTTTTTTCAACGTTTATTTATTTTTGAGACAGAGAGAGACAGAGCATGAACAGGGGAGGGGCAGAGAGAGAGGGAGACACAGAATCGGAAGCAGGCTCCAGGCTCTGAGCCATCAGCCCAGAGCCTGACGCGGGGCTCGAACTCACGGACCGCGAGATCGTGACCTGGCTGAAGTCGGATGCCCAACCGACTGTGCCACCCAGGCGCCCCTTTTTTTTTTTTTTTTTAATTTTTTTTTCAACGTTTATTTATTTTTGGGACAGAGAGAGACAGAGCATGAACGGGGGAGGGGCAGAGAGAGGGAGACACAGAGTCGGAAACAGGCTTCCATTTTTAATTTAATTTTTTATAAGATTATTTTCCTTACCATATGTATTTATTTATATTTAAAAAAATTTAAATTTTATTTTAGAGAGTGTGGACACGAGTGGGGGAGAGGGGCAGAGAAAGAGAGACAGAGAATCTTAGGCAGGCTCCTTGCTCCGTGTGGGGCCCGACTCAGGACTGAATCAATCCACTGCGGTCAGCAGGGAGCCTTCCTGGGATCCTGTCTCCCTCTCTCTGCCCCTCTCTCCTACTTGCGAGTACTCTCTCTGTCTCTCTCTGAAAAATAAGTAAACACTCAAAAAAACAAACGAACAAACAATACAGATATCTGACAAAGGAATTGGGTCTAGAATATGTAAAGAACTCTTACAATTCAATAACGTGAAGATAAGATGTCCAGTAAGCACATGAAAAGATACTCAGCTTCATTAGTCATCAGAGAAATGCAAACTAAAAACCGTAAGGAAACACCACCACACGCCTAAAAAAATGAGGTTTTTAGGGGCGCTTGGGTGGCTCAGAGCCTGGAGCCTGCTTCGGGTTCTGTGTCTCCCTCTCTCTCTGCCCCTCCCCCACTTGCACTCTGTCTCTGTCTCTCTATCAAAAATAAATAAAAACATTTAACAAAACGAGTTAAAAAAAACAAACAAACAATACTCAGTGATGTCAAGAATGTGGAGTAGCTGGAACTTTCCTTCATTGTTGGTGGAAATGCAAAATGGTACAGCCACTTTGGAAGAGAGTTTGGCAGTTTCTTACATATATTTGTTTTTAATTTTTAGGAAGAGGGAGAGAGAGAGAGAGCATGAGTGGGGGAGAGGGGCAGAGGGAGAGAGAGAGAGAATTTCAAGCAGGCTGCAGCCTGACTCAGGGCTTGATCTCATGATCCTGAGATCATGACCTGAGCTGAAAGTAAGAGTCAGACACTCAAACAGCTGAGCCACCCAGGAGCTCCTAGCAGTTTCTTATAAAGTTAAACATACAGTTAACATATGACTCAGCAATCCTACCTAGACATTCTGTATCTTTAAAAAAAAAAAAATTTTTTTTAATGTTAAGATCAAGACCTGAGCTGAGATCAAGAATCAGATACTTAATGACTGAGCCACCCAAGATATTTTATATCTTTTTTTTTTTTTTTAATGTTTATTTTTGAAGGAGAGAGACACAGAGTGTGAATTGGGGAGGGGCAGAGAGAGAGGGAGACACAGAATCCGAAGCAGGCTCCGGGCTCCGAGCCGTCAGCACAGAGCCCGACGCGGGTCTTGAGCCCACAAAGCGCGAGATCACGACCTGAGCTGAAGTCGGACGCTTCACCGACTGAGCCACCCAGGCGCCCCAAGATATTTTATATCTTGATTGTGATGGTGGTTACATGACTATATACGTTTTGTCAAAACCTATAGAACTAAAAAGGATGAGTTTCACTATGTGTAGATTAGACCTCAATAAACCTGATGACTTAATTTTTTTAATCAAAAAACAATTTTTTTTTAAGTTTTAAGTAGGCTCCATGCCCAACGTGGGGCTTGAACTCACGACCCTGAGATTAAGAGGCACATGCTCTACTGACTGAGCCAGCCAGGCGTCCCTGATGACATGAAACAAACAAACAAACAAACAAACAAACAAACAGCGGAAAATAACAAGGAATTGTGATGATGCAGAGAAACCAGAATCCACCTGTGTGGATGGTGGGGCGATACAACATATAACAATACCAATAGAAAATATAAAAGTATAACCCAGTACAACCAATTTGGAAAACTTTGACGATTTCTTATACACTTGATCTTAGCCAAAAGGCCGAGAAGCGATGGTGATTTCTTATAAAGTCAAACACACAACTAACATAACACAGCAACCCCCCCTCGCAAGTATGTACCCAAAATGAGCACGTTTGTCCACGCAAGCTTGTACAACAAAGTTCATAACAACTTTTTTTTTTTAATTTTTTTTTTTAAGTTTATTTACTTTTGAGACACAGAGAGACAGAGCATGAACGGGGGAGGGTCAGAGGGAGAGAGGGAGACACAGAATCCAAAACAGGCTCCAGGCTCTGAGCTGTCAGCACAGAGCCTGACGCGGGGTCGAACTCACGGACCGAGAGATCATGACCTGAGCCGAAGTCGGACGCTTAACTGACTGAGCCACCCAGGCGCCCCCATAGCAACTTTTTTCATCGTAGCCCCAAACTGAAACCAATCCGAATGCCCATCAGTTGGTGAACGAATCAGCAAATTACGATGTGTTAATATAGGGACTTTATTTCGTTCACTTCTGTCTCCCTGGGAACTAGAATGACTGACTGCCTGGGACATAGTAGGCTGTTTTATGATATGATTCTAAACTTTGAATGAACAGCACCTATAATCATAGGATTATGTAAATATTTCCCACTGCAGAACAACTACGCTACGGGACCAACTGAAAGGGAAATAGATCTTCCTCTCTGGTTCCTTCCTCTACCAAGTGGCCCTGATCCCAGGGCTCCTGTTAAATCCCCCGCTGTCCCAAGGGTAGGGTGGTACCTTTCTACCAACAGGGTGCTGAAGCTGGCACGTCCCAGCTCACAGAAACTCATGGTACACACCTCTTCCCTTTTCCATGCTCAGTGCCCTCGTGTTGGCAGCTTGAAATCGGCCACGGTGGGAGTATTTACGTCTCCAAATTGGAACACACGACAAATCAGGCCTTGTTTCCAAAAACCAGTTGGTCGTTCACCAGCACACCCCTGTTTCCTGCTGTCCCTAATCCCTGCCTGCCTCTTGGTCTCCTGGCTTCTCAAATGTTCCATAACTTGTGGAACCAACTCCCCACACCGAATTCCCACAGTGAGTATTTAAAATCCTTGTTGATAGAAGAGACACTTTTATTTTATTTTATTTTATTTTATTTTATTTTATTTTATTTCATTTCATTTCATTTCATTTTATTTCATTTTATTTCATTTTATTATTTTTTTATTTTATTTTATTTTTTAATTTAATTTAATTTAATTTTATTATTATTTTATTTTATTTTATTTCATTTCATTTCATTTTATTTCATTTTATTATTTTTTTATTTTATTTTATTTTTTTATTTTATTTTATTTTATTTTATTTTATTATTATTTTATTTTATTTTATTTCATTTTATTTCATTTTATTATTTTATTTTATTTTATTTTATTTTATTTTATTTTATTTTATTTTATTTTATTTTTTTATCTTTTGCTTTGAGAACATCGAGGTCTTTAGCCATATAATTTGGGTGGAACAGAAACTCAACTTTCTTCTTTATGGCGGTTTTCATACAGCCCGTTGGCTTCCTGTTCTAATTTCTTGTTCTTATGTCTTCCTGGGCCTGCTGCCCATATGTCATGCATTCTTAGGTTCATTCCACCACCTCTCGCGTGCCGTGCCTTTTTGCTTGTTTTGGTTTCCATTTTCATTTTTCTGGCACGCATCTTGAATTCATTTTTGTTGGAAGGGTTACGCTTGTGTGATATGGAAATGTGGGTCTAAAGCACTTAGAAAAAATTTCTAAGCACTTTTTGCTGAAAAATTTCAGCTCCGTATTCCGAAGAATTCCCTTGCTCTGATATTCCCACACACTGATTTGGTCTTTGGCCATTTTTATTCTGTTTTCCGGCACATTCACGGATACAATTTTTTCGAGCAACTATATTTTTAATGTCTAGAACCCTTTTCCCCGTTGTCTGATTGTTTCCTTTTCCTGACAGCCTGTTCTTTAAATAAAGTTAGAGGGGCGCCTGGCTGGTTCAGTCAGTAGAGCATGCGACTCTTCTTTTCTTTTTTTTTTTTTTTTTTAATTTTTTTTTTCAACGTTTATTTATTTTTGGGACAGAGAGAGACAGAGCATGAACGGGGGAGGGGCAGAGAGAGAGGGAGACACAGAATCAGAAACAGGCTCCAGGCTCTGAGCCATCAGCCCAGAGCCTGACGCGGGGCTCGAACTCACGGACCGCGAGATCGTGACCTGGCTGAAGTCGGACGCCTAACCGACTGCGCCACCCAGGCGCCCCGAGCATGCGACTCTTGATCGCAGGGGTGTGAGTTCGAGCCCCACATCGGGCATGGAACTTACTTTAAGAAAGAAAGGAAGAAAAGAAAGAAAAAGAAAGAAAGAAAGAAAGAAAGAAAGAAAGAAAGAAAGAAACTTAGAGATAACTATGCTTGTATCTATAGACAAAATGTAGCAAGGAGAAAAGATTTTTGCACAAACCACATTGCAACAACAGAACAGAATAATAACCATCTTGTGGGCATATTGTGTTGGTGAGGTAGGAAAACAGACACTGGCATACATCTCTGGGGGCAACCTTTGTGGGGCAATTTACCAATACGTATCAAAAGTACTCCGAGGGGTTTGGCTGGCTCAGTTGTAGAACATGTGACTCTTGATCTCAGGGTGTGAGTTTGAGCCCCATGCTGAACACAGAGCCTGCTTAAAAAAAATAATAATGGGGCACCTGGGTGGCTCAGTTGGTTGAGCGTCCAACTTCAGCTCAGGTCGTGATCTTGTGGTCTGTGAGTTCCAGCCCCACATCGGACTCTGTGCTGACAGGTCGGAGCCTGGAGCCTGCTTTGGATTCTGTGTCTCCTTCTTCCTGCACTCCCCCTGCTCTCTCTCTGTCTGTCTGTCTCTCTCTCTCAAAAATGAACATTAAAAATTATTTTTAATAATAAAATAAAATCTTTGTAAAGTTTATTTATTTTGAGAGAGAGAGAGAGAGAGAGAGAGAGCAGGGGCAGGGGAGGGGCAGAGAGAGAGGGAGAGAGAGAATCCCAAGCAGGCTCCATGCTGCCAGCACAGAGCCCTATGTGGGGCTTGAACTCACGAACTGTGACATCATGACCTGAGATGAAAACAAGAGTCAGATGCTTAACTGACTGAGCTATCCAAGTGCCCCAAGAAAATAAAATCTTTCAAAAAAAGTACTCTGGCATTTTCCCTTTGCCCCAGCAATTCTGCTTTCAAATATGTATATCACAGATATACCTGTGCACATACAGAAGAAGGTGAGTACAAAGTTTTTCGTTGTAGAATCATCGGTCATTGCAAGAGTGGAAATAAAGTTCCCATGTACAGGGAATGAGACCGAGACCCTGGAATGGTGTACCGTGATAAGGGAAGAATGAGGAAGCTCTCTGAGTACTGCTAGGGAATGATCTCCAGGATACGTTGGTGAGTGAAAAAGTCAAAGTGCGGAAAAAATTTATGTGGAATGCCCCCTTCTGTATAAGAGGGCTAAGTATTTATGTTTGCTTAAAGACACAGAGGAAGTATTCACAAGAAACTAACAAACGTGTTTACCAGTGCTGTAGGGGAGAGGGAAGAAGTCCCTCTTTGGATCACTTTGCCTTTTTTTTTTTTTTTAAGTTTATTCATTTATTTTGAGCGAGAGAGAGACTGAGCAAGCGGAGAAGGGGCAGAGAGAGAGGGAGAGAGAGAATCGCAGGCACTGTCAGCACAGAGCCGATGTGGGGCTCAAACTCATGAACTGTGAGATCATGACCTGAGCTGAAATCAGGAGTAGGACACTTAACTGACTGAGCCACCCAAGGGACCTGTCTTTTTTTTTTTTTTAACATTTATTTATTTTTGAGAGAAATAGAGACAGAGTGCAAGCTGGGGACGGGCAGAGAGAGAGGGAGACACAGAAGCTGAAGCAGGCTCCAGGCTCCAAGCTGTCAGCACAGAGCCGGATGCAGGGTTCGAACTCAGGAACTTCGAGATCATGACCTGAGCCGAAGTCAGATGCTTAATCAATCGAGTCACTCAGGCACCCCTAAGATTTTATTTTTAAGTAATCTCTACACCCAACATGGGGTTTAAACCCACAACCTTGACATCAAGAGTCACATGCTCTACAAACTGAGCCAGCCAGGAGCCCTTCATTTTGCTTTTTGAACCTTATGAATGTTTTTTTATTAAAAAATTAAATGGATGCCTGGGGGACTCAGTCGGTTGAGCGTCTGACTTCAGTTCAGGTCATGATCTCATGGTTGGTGGGTTCGAGCCCCGAATTGGGCTCTGCACTGGAAGTGTGGAACCTGCTTTGGATTCTCTCCCCCCTCTCTACCCCTACCCCACTTTCACCTGTGTGTGCACGCGCGCACACACACACACACACACACACACACACACACACTGTCTCTCTCTCTCTCTCTCTCAAAATAAATAAATAAACTTAAGAAAACTAAATAGAAAAAATTAAATAGAAAAAATTAAAGCCAGAATACATTGCTCATTTATTAGGTGTCAAGTTCCATGGCGGGGGACCTTTTATACATCACCTTATCTAAACCTCAGGCTGAGAAGCAGTAGTAAAAAACCGAATTTATGGAGGGAGAGACTGATGCTCAGAGAAGTTAAGTTACACAGGTAACTTGTGTTGTGACTCTGTGATTTGAACATGGGTGTGTCTGACTTGAGACCTTTGCTCTCAACACTAGGCTGACCGAGGCCTAGTTAACATTTAACAGCATCCACATCTCACCTCCCTTTTCCATATTTTATTTTCATTTTCCTGTGTCCCCACCCAGTCCCTGCCCAAATGAATACATAATTCTGTGTAATTGTCATTGTAGGGAAGTTTCAGTTTTCTACTTTATAGGTAATATTTCTTTCTTTATTTTTTCCTTCCTTCCTTCCTCCCTTCCTTCCTTCCTTCAAAAAACTGTTTTGAGGGGGAATGCAGGCTGGTGCAGCCACTCTGGAAAACAGTATGGAGGTCCCTCAAAAAACTAAAAATAGAACTACCCTACGACCCAGCAATTGCACGACTAGGCATTTATCCAAGGGATACAGGTGTGCTGTTTCGAAGGGACACATGCACCCTCATGTTTATGGCAGCACTATCAACAATAGTCAAAGTATGGAAAGAGCCCAAATGTCCATCGAGGGATGAATGGATGAAGAAAATACGGTATATATATACAATGGAGTGTTACTCGGCAATCAAAAAGAATGAAATCTTGCCATTTGCAATTATGTGGATGGAACTGGAGGGTATTATGCTAAGTGAAATTAGTCAGAGAAAGACAAAAATCATATGACTTCACTCATATGATGATTTTAAGAGACAAAACTGATGAACATAAGGGAAGGGAAGCAAAAAATAATATAAAAACAGGGAGGGGGACAAAACAGAAGAGACTCATAAATATGGAGAACAAACGGAGGGTTACTGGCGGGGTTATGGGAGGGGGGAGGATGGTCTAAATGGGTAAGGGGAACTAAGGAATCTATTCCTGAAATCACTGTTGCACTATATGCTAATTAATTTGGATGTAAATTAAAAAAAAATAATAAAACAAGTTAAAATTTTAAAAAAGCAAAAAAAAAAAAAGAAAGAAAGAAATATGTATCCAGCCAAAAAAAAAAAATTTTTTTTTAATGTTTATTTTTAAAGGAGACAGAGACAGAACGTGAGTAGGTTAGGGGCAGAGAGAGAGGGAGACACGGAATCCGAAGCAGGTTTCAGGCTCTGAGCTGTCAGCACAGAGCCCGACATGGGGCTCGAACCCACGGACTGTGAGATCATGACCTGAGCCGAAGTGGGATGCTCAACCGACTGAGTCACCCAGTCACCCCTATTTTTTTATTTTTTAACGTTTATTTATTTTGAGAGAAAGAGCTCACAAGCAGGGAGGGGCAGAGAGAGATGGAGAGAGAGAATCCCAAGCAGGCTCCATGACATCAGCATGGAGCTCAAACCCACCAACCGTGAGCTCATGACCGGAGCCAAAATCGAGAGTGGATGTTTGACCGACTGAGCCACCCAGGCGCCCCCTAGAGGAGGGAGGTGGAATCTGTCTCAAAAGCTTGCCACGTGGACAGAGAAGACAACTTCCATGATGGTGGCTGATAAGATGCCTCCAAGGTAGGCATCAAACAAGCGTGATTAATCTTGCTTTAACTTCCATATGAATTGATATTTAAGAAAAAGTGGGACCCAATTCATCGTTCCCTCTTTAGAAATAGGAACAGGCTTGCATTAGTTTCCTGTGGCTGGGGTGACAAATACCCATTATAATCTTGGCTGAAAATGACAGAAATTGATTAGGTCACACTTCTGGAGGCTAGAAGTCTGAAAGTAAGTGTCTGCAGGTGTGGTTCCTTCTGGAGGCTCCGAGGGAGCCTTTGCTCCACGCCTGCCTCCCAGCTCGTGGTGGTCATTAGCAATCCTTGGTATTCCTGGCATGTGACTACATCGCTCGGATACCCTGCCTCTGTCTTCACGCGCTTTCCCTGTGTGTCTGTCTCTCCTGTAATAAGGACTTGGGCCCACTCTAATCCAGTTGAACTCATCGTAATGATACGTTACCCAAAAATACAGCACCTCGACACACTGGGTGTTTTTTTATGTCTATTTATTTTCGAGAGAGAGACAGAGTGTGAGCGGGGGACGGGCAGAGAGAGAGACACACACAGAGAATTCAAAGCAGGCTCCAGGCTCTGAGCTGTCAGCACGGAGCCTGACTTGGGGCTTGACTCACCAACTTCCGTATCATGACCTGAGCTGAAGTCGGACGCTTAACCGACCGAGCCACCCAGGCGCCCCAGGATGTTCTTTTTTCTTTTTAAAAAATTTTTTTAATAATGTTTATCTTTATTTTTGAGACAGAGAGAGACAGAGCATGAACGGGGGAGAGGCAGAGAGAGAGGGAGACACAGAATCGGAAGCAGGCTCCAGGCTATCAGCACAGAGCCCAACACAGGGCTCGAACTCGTCCACCGTGAGATTATGACCTGAGCTTAAGTCGGACGCTCAATTGACTGAGCCACCCAGGCGCCCCTCCAGGATTTTCTTTTTAAGTAATCTCTCCCCCGAACGTGGGGCTTGAACTTGCAACCCCGAGATTAAGAGTTGCACACTCCACCGACTGAGCCAGCCAGGCATTTCGGGTGTGACAGTATTAATATGCACTCCATTTTTTTCTTTTATGTTTATTTATTTATTTTGAGAGAGATAGAGACAGCACACGCAGGGGAGGGGCTGAGAGAGAGAGGGGAGAAAGAGAATCCCAAGCAGGCTCTGCACAGAGGCTGATGCAGGGCTCCAACTTATGAACTGTGGGATCATGACCAGAGCAGAAATTATGAGTTCCTCACTTGGGGTCCCCGAGTGGCTCAGTGGGTTAAGCGTCCGCCTTCGGCTCAGGTCATGATCTCCCGGTTCGTGGGTTCGGGTCCCGCGTCGGGCTCTGAACTGAAAGCTCAGACAGCCTGGATGGAGCCTGCTTCGAGTTCTGTGTCTCCCTCTCTTTCCACCCCTCTCCCTCTCGCACTCTGTCTCTCTCAAAAATAAATAAACATTTAAAAAAATTAAAAAAAAAAAAAAAAAAAGCCTGTGGCTTAACCGACTGAGCCCCTCAGGTGCCCCTGAATTCCATTTTTCTAAAATCCTAGCTTCTGCTCTATGGTCGGTGTATAAAAGGACGGAACTGAGAGGTTATGTTTGTGAACTCTAGAAA
Source organism: Lynx rufus (assembly GCF_022079265.1). Lineage (NCBI taxonomy): Eukaryota > Metazoa > Chordata > Mammalia > Carnivora > Felidae > Lynx > Lynx rufus. The sequence continues at coordinate 13,805,680 of NW_025814896.1, read as the reverse complement.
GTGCAATTCTTTCCCCTGGAACCGGAAATACTTGCCTGCCTATTATTTAACAGAGTGCTCTGTAAGATTACGTTGTGATGGCTGTTGATTCTAAAATTTGGGCAGCCAGCATCTGCCATACAATTATGTCAAATCACAGCATCCTGATTTTCCTCCAGGAAAACTCTCCCTTCTCCATCTCCATCCACGCAGTTTGGAGGAGCTAAGTCATTCTTTGGCTCTACGAGTGGGCACGTGACCATGGTTCAGGAGATGAACCCATGACCGAAGTTGAGCCCATCAGAGCCTTGGAGATCCAGTCCTGGCAGGGTGGAGGCAGGGGGTGGGGTGGGGCGGGGGTCGCCATTTCTCAGCCTTTTGGTTAAGATCAAGCAGAGATTCAGTCCTGGGCTTTTGCTGGAGTCGTTAGCACTGAGTGCCCGAATGCCTGGGTTATCAAACTGAATATAAAAAGCTGGAGCTCCAAGTCCCCCTCCCCCCTGCCCCCTACCTCCCCACCAGGGAGGAATGGGTCCCCTGGGTGGGAGATCAAAACAAGGGACATCAGGGCCAAGGGATCGAGAAGGTAGGCTCCCAATGACATTGTCTGAACTCCTAGATTCAGCTGTACTTGAACTCAGTCCGTAATCCTGACTACCAAGGATAAAGCAAAGAACTCTCTTTCAACCCAGTGTGAGCTGAGTTTCTGTTCTTTGCAACTAAGAGAGTCTTGGCTAACCGAACATTCCTTCAGTTTCCTTGGATTTCCAGTTTATGGCTTGAAGGTGAATGAGAAAAGAGCGTATGCTAGTGAAGTATGGAAAAAGGCGGACCTTTCGGGTTATCTGATTCTATGGGGTTCTGTGCCCGGCTTTGTCTTTGAGCTATTTTGCAACTCTGCAATTTGTCCCAAACTGATAATAATGCAAATGATCCTTGCCCATAGAGATGCAAATGAATTCTGTCCATTGGCGACCCCGTCGGTGTGCACCCTATGGAAGAGATAGTTCCAAACATCACATGTTGCCCTGCGGACATTGATCCGTTTTGTCTCTATTAGCAATTTCGTTTCAGCGTTGCTGAACTGCCTAAAAAGAAGTCGTCTTTGGATTCTCCTTTGATTCAATATTAACATCTTACTGGTTCCTTTATTAATTCACTAGTTACATAAAATCTTTGACAGATATTTGCTTTATTATTATTTTTTTAGCTTTTTAAGTTAACGCTATATCCAATGTGGGCTCGAACTCATGACGCGGAGATGACTGAGCCAGCCAGGTGTCCCCCCCAATTTATCTTTTACAGTGGGGGGCGCACTGCTAATGAGAAGCAGAGAGGGGTGGACTGGTGTGTGGGGGGCTATTTTAGATCAGGTGGTGGAGAAGGCTTCTCTGAGAAGGTGGCATTTAAGCAAAGATGTTGGGCCTCAGTTTTCTCACCTATAAAATGGCTTCTAGGCCCTCGGGGACTTATTTCCAATGAGCTTGTTGATTCTTCTTTCACTTGAAAGGGTATCTCTGCACTGATCTTATTGACAGTTTCTTCTTACAGCCTTTTTTTTTTTTTTTTTTTTTTTGTGATCAGTAACAACAGAAGCCAAATCCTGTCTGTTCATTTAGCCAGCTCAGGATCTATTTTGCACGCCCCTGGTAATGGCATCCCAGTTCTCTGTTGGGGAACCAGCCCTTCTCCACCCTTAGAAACCACTACGTGGCCGTGCCTGGACGGCTCAGTCGGTTCCGTGTCAGACTTCAGCTCAAGTCATGATCTCCCCGTTGGTGAGTTCAAGCCCCACGTCGGGCTTTGTGTTGACAGCTCAGAGCCTGGAGCCTGCATCGGATTCTGTGTCTCCCTCTCTCTGCCCCTCCCCTGCTCGTGCTCTCTCTCAAAGAATAAATAAACATTAAAAAAAAGAAAAAGAAGCCACTATGTGGTTTGGGAAGACCCTACCCCAAGATCCAGGAGTGGGCATGTGACCCAGGCCTAATCAATGAAAGCATCGTCTCTCTGGCCAAAGTGATTGGCTTGGAGTGATTCAGGCTGAGCCAATGAGAGCCCACCTCAGAAGTTTTGTTGGAAGATTTGTCAAAGGGAATTCCTTTTTTCTTTCTTTCTTTCTTTTTTATTGTTTATTTATTTTTGAGAAAGAGGGATAAAGACAGAGCACGGGCGGGAGAGGGGCAGAGAGAGAGGGAGACACAGAACCTGAAACAGGCTCCAGGCTCTGAGCCATCAGCCCAGAGCCTGATGCGGGGCTTGAACTCACCAACCTCGAGATCATGACCTGGGCCGAAGTCAGACGCACAACCCACTGAGCCACCCAGGCACCCCAGGATTTCCTTTTTCCATTGGGGTTGCTAGGCTGGTGGGAAGGAACCTGGAAGTGACGTGTGGAGAAATCTTCGAGGGTGAAGCTAACAGGGAAGAAAAGACCTAAGAGGACAGAGAGACCGGATACTGACAGCCAGGAGCCCTTGGAGTCACCTACGTCTGATATCACCCCAGCGTTTTGTTTAAGCGAGTTTAAGTTGGGCTTGTATTTCTTACAAATGTGACTCCCGACTAATACCTCAAATCATTATAGCAAAAAGCTCTAACTGCTTCTAATATAGGATCAGTGTACCCAGATTATCTCCCTAATAATTTTGTTATTCCTTAGTATATGGATACCTTGGAGTTAGTCTTTGGAATCAGAGAGATCTGGGTTCAAATGATATCTCCACTGCTTACTCTATGGATGAGCTTGTTGAATTTTGATCAAGCATACGAAACTGTTCATCTGGTATCTCTAGGCTTGAGGTATGGGAGTCACAAGCCAGACAAAATATTGCCATGCCTGTAGACTAGCAGAGAAGTTAACTTTTCTGAATCTCAGTTTCCTCACCTGTAAAATGGGTGCAAACACATTTTCAATATTTTTCAGTATTGCTGTATGAAATATTGCTATCTTGTTATTATTACTGTTTGCTGTGGATAGGATCAAGAATCCTTGTAGATTGAGACTCCCTTTCTGTAAGTTGGCACTTTCTTCATTTATTTGTACACGATATTTGTTTTTTTTAACATTTTAAAAATGCTTATTTATTTATTTTTGAGCGAGAGAGACAGGATGCAAGCAGGGGAGGGGCAGAGAGAGAGGGAGACACAGAATCCAAAGCAGGCTCCAGGCTCTGGGCTGTCGGCACAGAGCCCGACGTGGGGCTCGAACTCACGAACCGCGAGATCATGACCTGAGCCAAAGTCGGACGCTTAACCGACTGAGCCACCCAGATGCCCTTATACACCATACCTATTTTTTTAATTAAAAAAAAATTTTTTTTAACGTTTACTTATTATTGAGAGACAGAGACACAGAGTATGAGCAGGGGAGGTGCAGAGAGAGAGGGAGACACAGAATCTGAAGCAGGCTCCAGGCTCTGAGCTGTCGGCACAGAGCCTGACGTGGGGCTTGAACTCACAAACCGTGAGATCATGACCTGAGCTGAAGTCAGACCCTTAACCGACTGAGCCACCCCGGTGCCCCTATACACCATATTTATTGATCAGCGACTATACGTCAACTCAGAGGAAAGGGAGTTCATGTCCAAATCCCAACTCTACCACTGCTTAGCCTTGGCCAAGTGGCTTAAGCCTTTGAGGCTTAATTTCAGGCAAGAAGGGTGAGAAAATCTACTTCAAAATGAAAAGAAGAGAGAAAAACAAGCAACAGGGAAACTAAAAACCTAAGGAAAAGGTTAAAGAGGAGAATGACGAAAAAATTACGAGCATATTGTAGGCATGTCGTGGCTGTCTGTCCCCCCGCCCCTGTCCTCTCTCTGGAACACAGACCAGAACCACGCTCTGTGTTTGAGATGTTCTTCCTCTATTGCTGCTTCCTTTCTCCTTAAATATCCTTTCCTCTGGACAGGATGTTCCTGAAGGAGGCCACGAGGCAGAACATCTCTGCTAACTTTAGTTTGCTATTTTCAGCCTCAATTTGTTCCTGGACACATCAACCACGGACAGAGGAGCCTCTTCGGGCTGGACATTTCTCGCATGGTGCACTAGCGTTTTGCAGGACTTAAAAGCTTAGTTTCACTAACATCTGAGCCTTGAAACCCGGTGTGCATCTGGGTTAGGGTGCCTCCTCTGGTCTAAAAAACCCTAAACTGCAGAAGGTAGGGCATGATGAAGCTCTTTTCAGCATTCTTTTTATTTTATTTCTTTAATTAAAAAAATTTTTTTGTTTTTGCATTATTTGCTTTTAAAGTTTATTTATTTATTTTGAGAGAGAAAGAGACAGCGCAAGTGGGGGAGGGAGACGGAATCCCAAGCGGGCTCCACACCGCCAGCGCAGAGCCTGATGCGGGGCTTGAACCCACGAAGCCGTGAGATCATGACCTGAGCCGAAACCAGGAGTCGGACGCCTACCCGACTGAGCCACCCAGGCACCCCTGCATTCTTTTCTCGATGGACATATAGGGAAAACAACCACCCCCCCCACCACAACAAACCTTCCCTCCCCCCCACCAAGACCCTCCTCATAACTGTCCCCCCAGGGGACTGAGAAGCTGGGGCATTTGTCCACTGATTCCTGTATCACATTCTGCCACGGCGGTAGCTGACCTCAGAGGTGGGCCAAGAGGATTTGGGATGGGGTCCTAAGAGCATCAGCTACAAAGAAAATACACCTATTGGCTGGTAGAACTGGGAATACAGGGGAAAGTCTGGTTTCAGGCAGTGCTGAGTCAAGGACCTTGAGTCATGCCAACAGGACCTGGGTTCTCACCAGCTTTTAGTGCTTTTCACACAATGTTGGCTTTATTCACCACAGTGGCTCCTGGCACATCCAGGCATAATCCTACCTGTCCAGGAATCCCAGTAGAACAGAATGCTTTTTCTTCTTCTTCTTTTTTTTTTTTTTTCAGTTTATTTATTTGCTTTGGGAAAGAGTGAGAGGCAGCAGGAGAGGGGCAGAGACGGAGAGAGGGAGAGAGAGAATCCCAAGCAGGCTCCCTCCTGTCAGCGCAGAGCCCAGTGTGGGGCTCGAACCCACGAGCTGCGAGATCATGACCTGAGCTGAAACCAAGAGTTGACGCATAACCGACTGAGCCCGCTCCTTCTCCCCTTCTCCTTTTCAAATAAACTATATTTTAAAATATTTTATTTATTTATTTTTAAAAAGAGTTTATTCTTAAGTAATCTCCACACCCAATGTAGGGCTCGAACTCACAACCCCAAGATCAAGAGTCACATGCCCCGCTTTGGGTGAGCCCTGGTTCTCTCTCTACCTCTCTCTCTCTACCCCTTGCTTACTCGCTCCCTCTCCCTCCCTCTCTCTCTCTCTCTCTCTCAAAAAAAGGCATTTATTCTCATGCTAATGGGTCTACGAGTGTCAGCTGGGCTCCGCTGGCCAATTCTGCGCCAGGCTGCAGGGGCACTGGACCCGGTCGGCCCCACGTGTCCTCATCCTCCTTGGACCAGTGGCTACTTGAGACGTGTTCCTCTCAAGGCTCCCACAGGAGTTCCACGGGCCAAGTCAGACGGTGCAAGACACGACGGGCTCTGCTCTGCGCACAGGACATTTGCCAACGTTCTATTGGCCAAAGCACGTCACGTGGCCAAGCTCAGCTGTGGGACCAGGAAGTGCGCTTCAAGCGCAGTGGGAGGCCTTGCAAAGTTACTTGGCATTCACGGGTTTGTGAAAAGCGGCTCTAGGTATTATTTCCGTTATTCTGCAAATCTCTTTGTTCAGTTAAGGCCTTATGCACGTTCATCCAGGTCTGTAGGGATGGGTCTAACTTGTTCTTTTTACTTATTGATTTTTTACTTTTTAAAAATATGTATTTATTCCTGAGAGGGGGAGGGAGAGACAGACAGAGCGTGAGTGGGGAAGGGGCAGAGAGAGAGGGACACATAGAATCTGAAGCAGGTTCCAAGCTCCAAGCTGTCAGCCCAGAGCCTGATGCTTGAACAGTTCGAACTCTTCGAACCTCGAGATCATGACCTGAGCCGAAGTCGGACGCTTAATTGAGCCACCCAGGTGCCCCTAACTGGTTCTTTTTAGTATTTGTGCAAAATTGCATAGTTTAAACATGCCGCAATTTATCAGCCACTGTACTGATGAACTAAAGATCCATGTTTGCTGTTCAAGTATTTTGCCTTTTTTTTTTCTTTTTGCTTCAAACATTCTGCAATAAACATCCTAGTATGTATGTTCGTGTATGTGCTTTTTTTCTATAGCACAAGTTGACAAACCAAATTCCACAGACCAAATCCAGCCCAGCATGTATTTTTGGAAATAAAGTTTTACTGGAACACAGCCAAATGCATTAATTTACATAATAGCCATAGCTGCTTTCCCACTACTCTGGCAGAGGTGACTCATTGACACAGAGACTGGATGGCCCACAAAGCCTAAAATGTTTACTATCTGGCTCTTTACAAAGGAAATTTTCTGACCCTGGTTTCATAAGAGAATCCCACAGTGGGAATGCTGGTTCACAAGAAAAGGGTATGAGTTTTTAGAATTTTAATAGATACTGACATAATTATTTTCCAGTAGTTAGGATATTCACTCTTCATTAATTTTAAAAGTTATACATGCTTGTTGTAAAAATAAAATCAAATACAGAAATGTATACAGAAGAAAGCACATTCCTCTTCTGCAGTCACTGTTAGCAGTTTGGTATAGTGGGTCCAATCAGTACAACGAAGCAGACACACAGTTCCTGCCTTCCTTTTTCTTTTTTAAGTTTATTTATTTTTGAGAGAGAGACAGAGGGTGCAAGCAGGGGAGGGGCAAAGAGAGAGAGGAAAAGAGAATCTTAAGCAGGTTCTATGCTCAGCTTGGAGGCTGATGTGCGGCTCAATCCCACGACCCTGGGATGATCACCTGAGCTGAAATCAAGAGTTGGATGCTTAATTGACTGAGCCTCCCAGGTGCCCCCTTCTTTCCTCTTTTTAAGACAAGAATGGGGAGAACCTGGGTGGCTCGGTCAGTTAAGTGTTTGACCTTGCTCGGCTCAGGTCATGATCTCGTGGTTTGTGAGTTCAAGCCCCACATCGGGTTTTCTGCTGTCAGCACGGATCCCACCTCAGATCCTCAACCTCTCTCTGTCCCTTTCCCCCCAATGTTTTTAATAAACATTAAAAATATTTTAGAAGATAAGACAACACGAACGGGATCGGATCGTTCCTATAACTATGACCCCCCCCAAATAATTTCGTATTATTCTGCCCTCTTTCTGATGGCTCCTATCCAAAGAGGTGACTGCCGGTGTTTGGACACAAAAGTCCTAGTGGCCAATGCCCTCACAGAATTTCAGAGAACACCCTCAAAGTAGACTTTCAAGTCAACAGATTGAAACTTTGAATATGTGTTGTCTGAGAAGCTAATAGTCACGTGTTTTGATGTCCTATGTCCCCGAAGAGCCATTTTCATGTGACTCTTGTGCTTCAGACCATTCAGTGGCTTCCCAGTTCATTGAGTTAAAGATCCAAAATGCTTACCGTGGCCTGCAAGGCCCTCTGTGCCTTGGCTCTCAGCCAGGCTTCTCATGCCCATTCTCCCCCTGGTCCTTGCCTTCTTTCACTTCCTCTCAAAGTTGCACCAAGCCCTCTCAGGTCTTATCCTGGGTTAGTCAGAACTCTTTCAGTCACAGGGGACAGAAATCCCATTCACATTGGCCTGTATGTAAAGGAGGATATTGGCCCGTGCACCTGAGAAGTTCCAGAGAAGGCCGGAGTAAGGAGTGGATGCCTCTGGTCTCCACTGGTTGCCCCAGCCTCTGATGTCTTATCTTCATTCCTGGTCTCTCCCAACGGGACGTGAAGTCCTCTTTAATCTTTTGTCCTGATTAGCTACCCTAGTGGAAACAGGATTCTCACTTCCTCCCGACTGCTCTAGAAAAGGCCCTTGAATCAGCCGAGGTCAGGTGACCATCCCCAGACCAATCGTTGGGACCCGTCATGCGGGATGCACTGATTAGGCAATCCTGGGTCTCGTGCCTCCCATCTTCCCCACCAGAACAGGAGGCACGATCCGCCCCACGAGAAACTCAAGTCCTGCAGTCAGGGAGCTCCCCAAATGCAAGCCAGGGTGCTGTTACCCGGAGAAGCAAGATGGCTGCTGGTGAGCAACACAGCCGTTGTCCAGGGCAGGCCCTTTCTACCTGTTGTTCCCTCTGCCGCAACGCCCTCCTCCCACTTTTCACTGTGACAAGGTTGTTCTTCACAGTTTGGGTAGAGGAGACAAAAGACTGAAAATGGCACAGGTGTCTGGGGTGCCTGGGGGGCTCGGGCTCCATGCCGAGAGTGCAGAGCCTGCTTGGGGTTCTGTCTCTCCCTCTCTCTGCCCCTCTTTGCTCGGTGCGTGCGCATTCTCTGTCAAAAAAGAAATAAACCGAAAAGAAAAAGAAAAGGGCACAAATGTCTATTACCATAATAGACTGGCAGGAACAGCGATTTTCAACCCGGGGTTTTAGGATCAGCTGCGGCACCTGGGAATTTGTTAGAAACGCAAATTCTCAGGCCCCACCCTTGGTCTATTGGGTGGGCCCAGCCTCTGGGTTTTAACAAGGCCTCGGGTGATGTTGCTCAACAGTAAGTTTGAGAACCACTGGGTTAGAATATTAACGCTCACTCCCACAGTGGAAAGCTATTGGATACTTTTGTTGCAGAAACCATTTTCTTAGAGGCTTAGAACTTGAAGAAGTTGCTCATCAGTTACAAAAGCAGCATTTTTTTGGGTGCTGAACTTAATTATTCAGGTTGTTTTGTGCCCCAGTTCCCGTAGCTTTTGTGGCCCAGTGGGGAGGCTCTCTTAACCTCCACTCAAAACTCTTCTCTCTTGCCTGGAGGCCAGAGCTAAAAATGAGATTATCCAGCCCTTTTCTCCTTTGAAGCTATGTAAGAGGAAGCGTGCTGAGGGGTTACTGGAGAAGCTTTCATTCCCCTCCCACAGCATCAGTAGGGATAAATACAACCAGCAAGGCCTTTTTCCCTCCCTCATCGTTCTTGTCTGGAACACGGATGTGATGCCTGCAGCTGCATAGCGACCTTGTAACCAGGAGATGAAAACCAGCATGCTAGGGGCGCCTGGGTGGCTCAGTTAAGTGTCCGACTCTTGAATTGGGCTCAGGTCAGGATCTCGCGGTTTGTGGGTTCGAGCCCGGCGTCGGGCTCTGGGCTGACAGCTCGGAGCCTGGAGCCTGTTTCAGATTCTGTGTCTCCCTCTCTCTCTGCCCCCCTACCACTCATACTCTGTCTCTCTCTCTCTCTCTCTCTCAAAAAAATGAATAAACATTAAAAAAAAATTTTTTTTTTTGAAATAAACAAATAACACTTAAAAAAAATGTTAAAGATGCTGTGGCAGGAAAGTAGAAGGAAACAGAGAAATTGCTGGACACCAGCCCTGGACTGCCACCTCCTGGCTTCTCATCTTGGGAGAAAAATAATCCTGCTTCGTTCAGGCCCCTGTACGTTGGGCTGTCTGTTACTTGCAGCAAATGCATTCCTAACACGCGTACACAGGGTTTGGGGCCAATGGTCTTAGCAGGTCCTGTTTGAGACCTTAAGAATAAAAAGGGCAAATCTATTGACTCCAACATACAAAAAGAAAAAAAAAAACCATAAAAAAATTAATGACTATAAGACATACTATTATCGTAGCATTATAAATTGTGAAATTCAGTCTTCATAAAAATGCCCCTATACACGCAAAGCTATTTGTCAGTTAGATTACCTCACTTTGCAAACATGCAAAGTGCCGTGTGGTAATTGCCTACAAGCCGTGGCCCATGGCAAATTCAATGAATAATAATCTAATAAATTACAAAACTAATGTCAAAATTTTCTCTAACAAAAAATTACGTTGATGCAGGATATGGGTATATTTGCAAGTCTCTTGTAACACACAACTTTTTTCTTGTCATATGCTAAGTGTGCTTTTCAAGATCATGGTAGGACATCTCTAGAGTCTGATAACATTTATTATACTTTAAGCCAATTAATTATCCAAGCTTCTAAGATAAGAAAACTTCTGGGGTGCCTGGGTGGCTCAGTTGGTTAAGCATCTGATTCTTGATTTCAGCTCAGGTCAGGATCTCATGATTCATGAGTCGGAGACCTGCATTTGGCTCTGCACTTTAAGCTGCACGGCCTGCTTGGGATTCTCTGCCTCCCTCTCTCTCTGCTCCTCCCCCCACTCATTCTCTCTCAAATAAACATTAAAAAAAAAAAAAAAAAGAAAGAAAACTGCCAAAATGAGGGGCGCCTGGGTGGCTCTGTTGGTTAAGCGTCCAACTCTTAGTTTCGGCTCAGGTCGTGATCTCATGGTCTGTGAGTTCGAGCCTCTCTGCCCTCCCCTTGCTCACTCTCTCTGTCTCTCTTTAAATAAACTTAAAAAAATAAATACAGAAAAATAAAAGAACACTGCCACAATGAGATTTAGGAGCAGGTAAATTGAGCTATCACCTCTGTCGTTTGAAACATTGACCCCCTAGAGGAGATACTGTGAATTGTCCCTCATCTCAGTGCACTGCTAGTAATCCTCTGCTATTTTTCATTGCTCGTCACTCAGAGCCAAACTAAATCATGTCTGATGGATAGCTTTGTATGATTTTTAAATTATGTGCGTGTGAACAGAATATATTTTATTTATTTATTTTGATAGTGACGGCAGTTATACACGCGGAGGCAATGGCCCAAACTCAGAAATGTAAGCTTAAAATGGGTGAATTATACTGTGTGTGAAGTATATCTCAAGTAAAGCTGGGGAGAAAAAGAAAAAAAAATATTTTTTTTTTTCAATGTTTATTTATTTTTGGGACAGAGAGAGACAGAGCATGAACGGGGGAGGGGCAGAGAGAGAGGGAGACACAGAATCGGAAACAGGCTCCAGGCTCTGAGCCATCAGCCCAGAGCCCGACGCGGGGCTCGAACTCCCGGACCGCGAGATCGTGACCTGGCTGAAGTCGGACGCTTAACCGACTGCGCCACCCAGGTGCCCCGAAAAAAAAAAATATTTTTAAAATGTCAAGAAGGGCTGCCTGGGTGGCTCAGTCAGTTAAATGTCGGACTCTTGATTTTGGCTCAGGTCATGATCTCACGGCTGTGAGTTTGAGCCCTGTGTCAGGCTCTGCACTGACAGTAAGGAGCCTGCTTGGGATTCTCTCTCTCCCCCTCTCTGCTCCTCCCTGCGTGTGCACATACATTCTCTCTCTCTCTGGCTCTCAAAATAAATAAATAAACATTTAAAAAAAATTTAAGGTAAAGAAAAAAGTGTCTATGTGTATTAGGATTCTCCAAAGAAACAGAATCAGTAGGAGAGGTATGTGTGTATATTACTATATTACAATATATATAGATATACGTATATAATCTCTTTATGTAAGGAATTGGCTCACACAAATATCGGAGGTTGGCAAACCCAAAATCTGCAGAGTCAATGTCCTTGTTCAACTCTGAAGGCCAGCAGGCTGTGGTAGATCCAAGAGAAGCTAATGTCCTAGCTCAAAGGTCATCTTTTACTTTATCCAGACCTTCAACTGATTGAATGAGGCCCACCACATTGTGGGGGCAATCTGTTTTACTCAGTCTGTTGATTTAAATGTTCAATGCATCTAAAACACACTCACAGAAACACCCAGAAAAATACTTGGCCAGTTATCTGGGTACCCTGTGGCCAAATCAAGTTGACACATAAAAGTAACTGTTTTACCACCAATGTATTACATCAGCACAAAAGTGAAACAAATAAGGAAGCTCTTTGCATGATATGCCTGTAAGGTTACTTTTCTTTTATCATTGAGAAAGTTATCCATGTATATGGAAAATATTCAAACTGTAACAAAATGTTGCATAATTAAAAAGTTCTAGACCCTCTGCCTGGAGTCATTCACTCTTCCTGATTTCTTGTGTGTCCTTTTGAAATATGTTATGCTTATACAAGCATAACTATAACTCTGTGTATGTGTGTGTGTGTGTGTGTGTGTGTGTGTGTGTACATGGAGGACATTAAACCAATGTGTAAAAATAATTGGTCCTAGGGCATTCCCCTTCCTTCTCTGATAACAGGATCATGCATCAGGTTTGGAGTCCTTGTTGGAAAGGGAGACATGTTTAGAACAGCAAGAATATCAGGCTTTGAACCAGGGAGAGTTTAAGGGAATCGGTGTAATTAAAAAAACATTTTTTTTTCGGGGTGCCTGGGTGGCTCAGTCGGTTGAGCATCGGACTTCGGCTCAGGTCATGATCTCACGGTTCATGGGTTCGAGCCCCGCATCGGGCTCTGTGCTGACAGCTCGGAGCCGGGAGCCTGCTTCGGATTCTGTGTCTCCCTCTCTCTCTGCCCCTGACCCACTCGCATTCTCTGTCTCTCTCAAAAATAAATAAATAAAACATTAAAAAAAAAAACAAAAAAGAAAACAAAACATTTTTTTTCAATGTTTATTTTTGAGAGAGGGAGAGAGTGTGCGTGGGGGAGGAGCAGAGAGAGAAAGGGAGACACAGAATCTGAAATAGTCTCCAGGCTCTAAACTGTCAGCACAGAGCCTGATGCGGGGCTCGAACCCACAAACCACGAGATCCTGACCTGAGCCCAATTCAAGAGTCGGACACTTAACTGAGCCACCCAGGCGCCCCTAAGGGAATCAGTTTATAGTTCCTCCCCTTCCTTTTATATCTTTTCTGCCAGCTTTCGTTCTCACTGCCCTCTGCCCAGTGTCCCCTCTGTCCCTTTACAAAGGACAGTCAGGCTTCTCCCCAATCTTCTTTTCGAATAAAATCTTATTAAAATTTTATTTGATTACTATTAAATAAAACCTTATTTCATTACTTAATTTTAATTAAAAAAATCTTATTATTTTTAGGCATGCCTGGTTGGCTCAGTTGGTGGAGCATGTGACTCTTGATCTTGGACTGGTGAGTTCGAGCCCCGTGTTGGGCGTAGAGATGACTTAAATACATTATAAAATACATATATGTATTTGAAGATTTTACTGGCAAAGAGGGTCAAGTAATATTTCCATTCTATTGTTCATGGCTTATTTATTTTTAAAATGTTTATTTATTTATTTTGGAGAGAGAGAGAGAGCGAGAGAGAGCAGGGAAGGGGCAGAGAGAGAGGGAGACAGAGCATCCAAAGCAGGCTTCATGCTGTCAGCACGGAGCCCGACGCGGGGCTCGAACTCACCAACCGTGAGATCATGACTTGAGGCAAAACAAAGAGTGGACCGCCCAACGGATCTAGCCACCCAGGCGCCCCATATTGTTCACGGCTTTTTAAGAACAGATGATGGTGGAAAACAAACTATCATGATATTGATGTTCTTTGGGGATCATTTCAGTGTGAAGGAACTGTCTTAAGATGTCAGTATTTATGGGGTGCAAACGTGACACCCTTTTCAGCTGTTTAAAAAATGGGATTTAGGAAAAAATGTACAAGTATCTACCTAGTGTTTTGAAAACGACTGGAGAAAATGAGCGACGAAAAGGCTCGGGGACAACGAAGAAGGGAAGAGGGAGGCTCGTGGCTCAGGTTTCTGGCTCAGTGGAGTGTGATGGAGAAGAGAAAATCCGAGAGCTGAGGGCCCGGAGGGGACAGAGCGGGCAGTGGAGGGGAACGCATGGGAGGAGGGCCTGAGCCCACACCTGATTCTGACTAAGTCGGGGGGAGGGTGCTGAGCCGCCCCGGACACAGGCGTGGACGGGCAGAGAGCAGGCCCAGGGAGCACTCCCGAGGCATCCTTGCACGCTACCCGCCACGGGGTAGACCACGGCTGGGCTCAAGGTGGCCCTGCAGGGAGGCTGGTGGCAGGCCCTGGCCGGACCTGGGTAGAGGTCATAGCAGAAGCTTGGGGACGTCTGCAGCACTGGGCCAAGGTGGAGCCCAGCTCATAGCATACATTTGGGCAGCAGATGCCAAGAGAAAGCCTTGGGATGGGACCCAGCCAGATGCCCTTTGGAGGATACTCACCAGTCCCAAGTTAAAGACCAGCTTACATGCAGGCTCGACACAGTTAGGCAGATTGTGCACTGCACAAAAGCACCAGGCTGAAGGGGACTAAAATTCAGCTTTTGCTCTGGTCAAGAAGGAACTTTTTTTTTTAAATTGCCTTTTAGAGGAGAGCTTTTAAAAGCTTACATGAAGACCTCCCTCCATAGGCTGGGGCAGATGGCCTACAAAAACGTGTATAAACTCGACATTCTTTATAAAAATTAAAAAAAAATTTTTTTTTACAGTTTATTTATTTTTGAGAGAGAGAGGAGAGAGAGAGACAGGGCAGAGTGGGGGGTGGGGCAGAGAGAGAAGGAGACACAGAATCCGAAGCAGGCTCCAGGCTCTGAGCTGTTAGCACAGAGCCCCACGTGGGGCTTGAACTCACGAACTGTGAGGTCAGTGAATATTTTTGCTGGTGCTTCACCCATAGGCAACAGCATACCGTAGCAGGCTTGTCCCTGCTCCGGAGAGCCAACTGTTCAAAATTCAGGAATCTTTTTTTTTTTTTTTAAGATTTTATGTTTAAGTAATCTCTATACTCAATGTGAGTCTCAATGTTTCAGCCCTGAGATCACGAGTTGCATGCTCTATCAACTGAGCCAGCCGAGCGCCCCCCAAATTTAGGAATCTTAAGAGCTAGTTGTTAAAACATAGGTTGCTTGAAATCAGTTATGGTGGAAATATTTCCACCATGGGAGCTGGCAAATACTACAAACCAGGATGTTTTTCCTCTCCTGGAAAGCCCTTCACCAGCAGCATAGCATGAAGGGTTCCAAGGGTCAGGAGTCGGAGAGAACGGCCAATTAGCACCAAGAAATCAGAACAGGCTTTGGCCAGGACTTGTAGGTCAGGGAAGGAATTGAGATCTGGACAGCTGATTGACTCCCCCCCCCCCCCCGAAACGATGGACCCTTTGAATAAAATCAGGACACTCTCGGGGTGGGGATCCGTAACCATACAAGGTGCTCTTGTCACTCTTGGTTTAATACCCAAACGGGCTGGTCACTAGGATAGAGCTATTGCCTAGAGCTGAGGTCAGAGATTATTACACAAGGTCAAGGTTTCCTCCCCTGTTTGCAGTAGTGATCAAATAGGAAAATGAATGCAGATATTTGCCAAAGCCTAAAATAGCCTCTCCAGATATTAGGCGAATGTTGGAAAATGCCCGCGTGATGATTTCCGCTATGATAATCACCACCCTTGCGAGGCAAGAATCAAATCCTTCTTGGTCCCGGCACTCCAGCATTTCAGCCCAGCATGGCCTTATCGGCCATCGTTTTATGCCCCCAGGAAAGGAAAGATACGGAATTAGGAAAAACAGAAAGTCCCCACCATTATCGATGACTGTACTTGTGGAGGTTAGAGAGGCGGTTTGTCCTCATATAATTGCGAACTTGGTTATTTTAATAGCAGAAATCTCAGGAATAATCATCCACATTTGGGGATAAGCACACTTGATATGAAAATCTAGGAAGCAGAATGTGTCTGATTCATGATTCTCTTTTCTCACAAGATCTTGGGGACTTTCCATCCAGGTCCTGGCACCCTCCCTCCGTTGTCCTGAGGACATCCAGACAGGACAAAGAATCCGTCCCCCTTTTCTTCCCAGATTCTTCCTCAAGGGCCCCCCAGCCCCTACACTGGTAAATGCTAGCAGCTCTCTCTTGATGTGTGGATTGTCCCCGTGCAGTAGGGACTCAAAGGCAAGCCAGTCCTGGGGGAGAAAGCAGGCATCAATTTGGGCAGCTCTGAAATCAGAGCCATAAAATGAGACTTCTGCTCCGAGAGGGGCTGCCCCCCCCCCCCCGGGGAAGCGGTAAGCAGGGCTTCCCAAACCTGAGTTCAAGGTGGGTTCAAATGTCCCCTCTCATCATGAGAGGTAGGCAGGGGGTGGTTCTTGACCAAGGAGGCCACTCAAGACAGACGGCTTTGCTGTCGGTGGGACTAGCACTGTGTGCGGCTGCTGTGGGTCACAGTCAAGCTCTTGCTTCCTTAATGCCAACCACAGGGGAACACACGGCTGGGAGACCAGAGGCAGGAAGGGAGGGACGCCCTAACTCATTACCCTGCAGAAATCAGGTTAAAGTGCTTAACTAGAGGGACCTGGATGCCGAGGGGTGAAGTGATTTCCAGGCAGCCCCATCCCCTCGTTTCATTTTCCCTCCTCCCTCTCCACTTTGGAAGCTCCCACCACTCGGATGAAATCCTCTGCAGAGGGACTGGAGATATGAATTCTCTGTGCTTAGCACGGACCGGGGGCCCAGGCCCGCCATTGAGACTTTCACCTCGCCTCCCATAGGCCAGAGCGTTCACGGCCAAGGCACCTAGAGCACATGTCAGACTTATCCCATCTGAGGGCTGAGCACCATGTTGCTGAGGGCTGCTGGTGGGACAAGTCCCCAGCATTACTGCCCGCCCTAGGTGAGGTCCAGAGAATGTTCCCAGGTGGGGAATCGCGGGTACGTGTAGTAGAACCCTCCCAATCTTGGTGGCTCATGTATCCCGGTCTGTCTCCAGTTTTTACGGGGGTTGGGGGCGGGGGGGGCGGCTCAGGAAGCTGCAGTGATTCATGGGCCCCAAGTCATGAAGCAGCCGCCATCTTGAGCACTGTTGATGACCCAACTAGAGAAAAAGAAAGCTGCCTGGAGAGTCCCGAATCTACAATTAAATGCTGTAACCAGAAGTGATCCGTGGCTCCTGCACATCACTCATTGGCCAGAATTACTCACGCGGCCCCACCCAACTGCAGGGGGAGAGGAAGTGCCCTCCTACCTGAGCCTGGATGGCAGGGAGCTGCTTACTCTAAGTACCAAAACTTCCCACTGGCTCTAGCCATTATAGGGTAAAATGCAAGCCTATGAGCATTGTATACGTAAGACTTCCTTTAAAAAAAAAATTTGATTTTATTTTTGAGCAAGAGACAGAGCACGAGTGGTGAGGGGCAGAGAGAGGGAGACCCAGAATCCGAAGCAGGCCCCAGGCTCCGAGCTGTCAGCGCAGAGCCTGATGCGGGGCTCGAACCCGCGAACCGCGAGATCATGACCTGAGCCGAAGTCAGACGCTCAACCGACTGAGCCACCCAGGCACCCCGGACATAAGACTTTCTGAGACCCGTGTCCTCTCAATGTCCATTCTTGAAATGATCACATAATTTGGCTATTGGGCCCCACATTCCTGCCTCGAAACTCTCGGTTGAGCTGAGAACTGACCATCTTCTGTGGATGGGGTCGTGCTTTTACCCCAGTGTCAATGGGGCCTACCCTTCTAGAGGAGTCAGGAACCATGTCTGTCCTATACCCCTAAAATCTCCTAAAGCTTTCTACCACTCCCTTACGCACTTCCACTCCGACACCCACACTGTTTCCTTGCTCCTCCTCCGGCAGCCCAGGCTTGCACACACCCCATGGCCTTTGCACTGTGCTTTTTCTCTGTCTGCCCAAAACACTCTCCTTCCAGAACTCCCTGGGGCTCCCATGCCTTCCACCCCCACATCCATGCCTTTTGTCTTGGTACCTATGCGCATCCTTGGGAGTCGAGGGTGGAGCCACAGTGGTGCCTGGCTAGCTCAGTCAGTGGAGCGTGTGACTCTTGATCTCGGGGTCATGAGTTCGAACCCCACATTGGGTTCGAATTTTTTAAAATAAAAAAAAAGATGGTGGAGCCACAAAATGGGGATTCAGGGACATAGATTCCCAAATCTTCACGTGGAGATGTTCCTCTGATCAGGAATTTACAGGAGCAAGAATTAACCATCTATTGTGCCAAACCACCAAGATTTGGGACTTCTCTATCAACGACTCTGACAGTACCCTAAAAAGTGAGCTTGTTCACGTTCAGGGGTGAAATGTTTGCAAGCCCACCTGTCTACAGTTCTCCCATTGGAAGCCATGTTCTCCAATCAGTTTTCTCAGAGTTAAAAGTGATCATTTGTTCTCCCTAGGACACCTACATTTGTCCTTCAATGTATTCTGCATTTGGATGAGGGCAGAGGATGTTGCTTATTAATTGAGACTCCTAAAAAACATGGGGCCCCTCCCCACTCATGCTCTGTCTCTCTGTCTTAAAAATAAATAAAACATTTAAAAAAATTAAAAAACAAAAATAAAAAAACAAAAACAAAAAAAACTCCTAAAAAACCAACAAACCAACAACAGTTAAGTCCTGAAAATATCACTTGTGGTAGTGATGAGAAGGAAGGAATAGGTTCCAAGACCTCTCAAAGGACATTGATGTGATTACACAATTGTTTTCTAGATAAAAGAGCAAACTGAAGTATTAAAAAAATTTTTTTAGGGGTGTCTGAGTGGCTCAGTCGGTTGAGCATCCGACTTTGGCTTTATGCCCAACATGGGGCTTGAATTCATAACCCTGAGATCTAGAGTCACACACTCTACTGACTGAGGCAGGAACCCTGAACCTGAACTATTAAAAAACAAATTTTTTTTTTTTTAGATCTTTATTTATTTTTGAGAGAGAGACAGACAAAGTGCGAGCAGGGGAGGGGCAGAGAGAGAGGGAGACACAGAATCCAAAACAGGCTCCAGGCTCTGAGCTGTCAGCACAGAGCCCGACGTGGGGCTTAAAGCCACAAACCGTGAGATCATGACCCGACCTGAAGTCGGATGCTTAACCGACTGAGCCACCCAGGTGCCCCACAACGGCTAACCTTCTTAACAGAGCAATGGTTCCACATTCTTAGCCACTAGGGCTTCTGATTTGAAAGCCTTGCCCTAAACTTGTTTCAATCTAACTTTGCTTCAGAAACGTTCCGATTACGTTTCCATTGCAGCTCCGTTAATCAGTGATGGTGATCAGACATAGTGAAAGAAGGAAATAGCAAGCAATTCTCTGGCCGCTTTCAAACAGGCCGAGAGTTCTAACAAACACTAATGGTGACACAGGGCTCTTACCTCCTTGGGGCTTTCAACCTATAGTCACACCCTGAAACATCACCCAGACACTGCTCTTAGAAATTGTATGTTTGATCTCCCTCCCGTGAGGAGGGCCATATGTACTCAGAGCTCTCAAATGACTTCCTCCTAGAAAATAGAGGGGCGCCTGGGTGGCGCAGTCGGTTAAGCGTCCGACTTCAGCCAGGTCACGATCTCGCGGTCCGTGAGTTCGAGCCCCGCGTCGGGCTCTGGGCTGATGGCTCAGAGCCTGTTTCCAATTCTGTGTCTCCCTCTCTCTCTGCCCCTCCCCCGTTCATGCTCTGTCTCTCTCTGTCCCAAAAATAAATAAACGTTGAAAAAAAAAAATTAAAAAAAAAAAAAAAGAAAGAAAATAGAGCTTTCAAGCTGCATGAAGCTTGGGTCCAGAAAACCGTGACTGGTAAAAACCAACCACGTTGCCCGTAGACTCTATAGCCACACGGTCATGTCCTATGTATTGTTATGTCATGTTATATTATAGTATTTTTTCATGCTGTTCTGTACTGTTTCATATTGTGTTTTATTTTGTTATCTACCTTCTAAGAATTAAAACTCCCCGAGGGCAGGGGTCTGGTATTGTTGCCTATGCATCCTCCGTATCTACGTGAGTGTGACAGCAAGTGTTCATGATATGTTTTTGGAATGAATATATGAGTGATCTGTTTAATATCCAAAATCAAGACATTTAAAGCAAAAAGTCTGAATTCACGAAAGTCTGGATTGTTAAAGTGGAAAATAGGAGTTGTACTGGTTAAGTACGCTTTAATAGGGGAATAGTTATATAAATTATGGTAGATCCATGTTCCGGATTACGGGATCATTGAGAATATGCTAGGTTGAATGCAACAGAAAGTGTAATACTGACCGGCTGAGGGGATCGCTGGAGGCAGTTGTTCATAATCTTGCAAGATCTATGGTAACATGGGTCTCCGGTTGTGTTTGGTTGGGGGCTGGGTGATTTCATCAAGCGCAAGGTTTCCTTCCAGTTTGTCTGCTGCGTCTCCCATGGCAGCAGCTAGAAACAAAAGGTGGCTTCTAATCCCACGATCACAAGATGGCTGCCGAAGGGTCCGCAGTTAGGATTCTTCGGTCACGTTCAAAGAGGAAGATAGAGGAGCCCCTGGGGGCTCAGTCGGTTAAGTGTGTGCCTTTGGCTCGGCTCATGATCTCACCGTTTGTGAGGCTGGCTCACATGGATTGATCTGGGTCTGTGCTACCTGCCCATTTCCAGAGCACGGGCTGTGTGGGGCGAATGTGGTGACCAGAATGAAAATTCAGCCCTTTTCCAAAGGAAACGGAACAAAGATATGATCTATTTTCTGTGGTCAGGTGATTACATTTATGGAAAACAAAACAAAACAAGAAACAAAAGAGCCCACACTATTTTCTATGCTCACATACGTATCCGCATAAATACCTACTAAGAACCTGGAAGGATCCAGTGCAAACTTTCAGTAGTGGTTACTTCTGGGGAGGGTTCCCAAGATCGGGAGTTGTGTGGCCAAGGGCTGTTTTAAGTTTACCCGGGGAAAACGATCCTCAATCAGAGGCAATTCTGCCTTCCAGGGAACATGAGGCAACGTCTCCAGATATTTCTGGTTGTCCAGTGGAGGCTGGGGGAGGGGAAAAGTGCTACTAGCATCTAATGGGTGGAGGCCAGGGATGTTGCTTGACAGACAGAGCCCAGAACAGCCTTCACAACCAAGAAATATCGAGCCGAAAATGCCAACAGTGCCGATGTTGAGAAACCCTGGTCTAGAACATTTTAATTTTTTTTCTAATTATTATTATTATTATTATTTTTATTTTTTTAATGTTTATTTTATTCTTGAGAGACAGAGAGAGAGAGAGAATGAGTGGGGAAGGGGCAGAGAGAGAGGGAGACACAGAATCCAAAGCAGGCTCCAGGCTCAGAGCTGTCAGCCCAGAGCCCGACGCGGGGCTCGAACCCACGAACCGTGAGATCATGACCTGAGCCGAAGTCAGACGCTTATCCGACTGAGCCACCCAGGTGCCCCTAGAACATTTTAATTTTTATAAGGAGGTGGGATTCAAGTATTACTTGCAGAGCCAAAAGTTGATTTTTTTTTTAAAGGATGTAGTGGATATTGTGATGTGCTGTCCACATAGCCCTTCGGGACCAGTCACTTATTCTCCCAGCTGCTGGGAGCCTTGGCTGCTGCTGACTCACATTTCTCGTGAATTCTCCAGAAATTGCCCTTAGCTAAAGAAAGCCGCTCTAAGATTATGAGTCCACTTCAAGAGCAGGCTTTATCCTTGAGAAACCTCAGCACTCTTGACACCTTGGGACAGTGCTTCTTTGTCGTGGGAGCCGTCCTGGGCACTGTGGGATGTGTAGCAACACTCTGGTCTCTCCTGCTGGATGCCCAGTAGTACCCCTCCTCCAGCAACAACAACCAAAATGTCTCCAGACATGGCCAGGTGCTCTCTGGGGACAAAATTGGCTCCCCTCCCTGCATTAAGAACCCATGCCTGGTTGGAGCCCCTGGGTGGCTCAGTGGGTTAAGCGTCCAACTTCGGCTCAGGTCATGATCTCATGGCTCATGGGTTCGAGCCCCACATCAGGCTCTGTGCTGACAGCTCAGGGCCTGGAGCCTGCTTCAGAGTCTCTGTTTTCCTCTCTGCCTCTCCCCCACTTGTGCTCTGACTCTCTCTCTCTCTCTCTCTCTGTCTCAAAAATAAAACAATAAACATTAAAAAACAAAAGAAAAAGAAACCAATGGCTGGTTGATGCAGGCATGCAAAGGCCCGGCCCCCCAGCCTCACTTTGGAACATCTCTGAGGGCCATCCCAGCTTTATGGCCCCGCAAGGGACTGACTGAGGCCTTCACTGCAACTGCCTCATAATTCAATTTCTCCCTGTGCACCCCCTTGCTCCCCTCACCCCTTCACGGGTGTTAAGCACTTCCCGGTAAAGGATCTATCTGCAAATCTCCCTCCCAGAAGCTGTTCCCTGGGACGACAGGTTCAGGACTGAGATCAAGGTGCAGGGGGCTTAAGTGACTTGTGGAAGGAGCCACTGCAGGTTAGAAGGAGCTAAGACCGCAACCTGTCTCCCTATTCCAGAAATGCTCCCTATTCCAGAAAAAAAGTTTGCATTAAACTTCACGACCTTCTTAACGTTGGGCTCTGCTGACACCACAGTGAGCCTCACTTTCCCCTCCCCACTCCTCCCCCATGTGTGTTTCTATAATTGACGGAACAGAAGAAGAATGCACAGAATGTAAAACCTGATGGCATTAACTCCATTCCTTTTTCTTTGTGCCTCCTAAGCTACACACCTTATAGACGTGCTTGTCTGTGAGTTCTTTCAACTAGTTGATGGGGTAGCAAGTCCAGACATGTAGACATTTCAGCTACAAGTAATTAGCACGACTGCTGAAAGGCCACCTGTTCAGCAGACTTTTTCCTTTGGATAAAAGTATGGATGTGAGAGAAAAGGCCCATATGCACGTCATGGTTGGGACAAGGTCATTCCTCAGCGAGAGCGTCCATTTCTAACAATGTGGGACAGTTAGGGAAGTTAGAAGGCCACGGTCTGCTGTGAGAGGTCTTACTATAGCAATAATTAAGACAAATAAGATGCGTTATTTTAATCATTATATAATATATACTAATAATAAACATTAATTGAGCCATTGCTAAATGCCAGGCACTTAAAAAAAATTTTTTTTTTAATGTTTATTTTTGAGAGAGAGAGAGAGAGAGTGAACAGGGGAGGGGCGGAGAGAGAGGGAGACACAGAATCGGAAGCAGGCTCTAGGCTCTGAGCTGTCAGCACAGAGCCCGACGCAGGGCTTGAACTCACTATCCACAAGATCATGACCTAAGCCGAAGTCAGCTTAACCGACTGAACCATCTAGGTGCCCCTGTCAGGCACATGTTTTGCATATACATATACATATACATATACATATACATATACATATACATATACATATTTCCGTATTCTATTTTCAGATATTATTAAATATATTATATACTGTATTATATTTGTATGTATTTTGCATATTATATACACTACTTATGTGATATGTAATATGACATATTATGTATCGTATATCTATGAGAGAGGTATTATTGTCTTGGCTGCTGAGGAATCTGAGGCACAGAGAGGTTAAGTAACTTGCTCAAATTCCCACAGCTCTTAAGTGGTAAAGCCACTCCAGCCTGCATGACTGCTTGTAATTTTCAAAAGCTATGGTTGGAGCACATTCATTCAATTGAATTCATTTATTAGGAAGAGAGAGAGAAAAAAAAACCCAACAACTGTCTTTCTCCCTTCTTCCTAGCATATAGTAGGTCTTTAAAAAATAATAAAAGTAAATTAATTGCATGGTCTTTGTCTTAAACTGGTATGTTCAAGCTGGTCAACCAGGTTCATTTAAGGAATGTGTATAAACGCTGAAAATGTATTTATTTTATTTTATTTTTTATTTTTTAAAATTTACATCCAAGTTAGTTGGCATGTAGTGCAACAATGATTTCAGGAGTAGATTCCTTAGTGCCCCTGACCCATTCAGCCCATCCTCCCTCCCACAACCCCTCCCGTAACCCTCAGTTTGTTCTCCATATTTATGAGTCTCTTCTGTTTTGTCCCCCTCCCTGTTTTTATATTATTTTTGTTTCCCTTCCCTGTGTTCATCTGTTTTGTCTCTTAAAGTCCTCATATGAGTGAAGTCATAGGATTTTTTCTTTCTCTGACTAATTTCACTTAGCCTAATACCCTCCAGTTCCATCCACATAGTTGCAAATGGCAAGATTTCATTCTTTTTGATTGCCGAGTAACACTCCATTGTATATATATACCGTATTTTCTTTATCCATTCATCCATCGATGGACTTTTGGGCTCTTTCCATACTTCGGCTGTTGTCGATCATGCTGCTATAAACATGGGGGTGCATGTGTCCCTTCAAAACAGCACACCTGTATCCCTTGGATAAATGCCTAGTCGTGCAATTGCTGGATCGTAGGGTAGTTCTATTTTTAGTTTTTTGAGGGACCTCCATACTGTTTTCCAGAGTGGCTGCACCAACTTGCATTCCCAACCCTGAAAATGTATTGGTGTTCATCATAGCTGCAAAGGAAAATATAATTATGAATTAGTGATGTAATTTCAAGCATTGTAACCGGCAACTTTCTTGTAACACCTCGGTATATTATTCAGCTACTGATCCTTCTAGTAGTGTCCTACTCTTTTTTCCATTCGTGCGTTATATGCGAAAAGTAGGGGAGTTGATCAATTACTCAGTGCTTAACACACTCTGCAAGGCATGTCTCTGTTGAAGGAGGGTTGCAAGAGCTAGAACTGACTGTGTCACTCCTCGCTGTACTCAGAAACCCTGCCTTGGGTTTTGTATTGGTTTGTTTTTGCTCTACCCCTGACGGGCAGGATCTGATCAGGTTGAGCTTCCTGTAGAATAATTCACAGAAAAGTTATTTATGCTTCGTAATCTTACTGATCTGAAATAGCAACTTAGGGTAAAGGAAGAGTGTGGAGGAAGTGGAGCATAGAGAAAAGAAAGAAAGAAAGAGAGAAAGAAATAAAGAGAGAAAGAAAGAAAGAGAAAGAAAGAAAGAAAGAAAGAAAGAGAAAGAAAGAAAGAAAGAAAAGAAAAGAATAAAAACCTAAGGTGATGGCCAGGCTAGATGTCCTTTATAGGAAGAAAGTGTTCAAAATCACAGGCTGAGTAGCATATTGTATTTGATGTCACATTTTATTTTTTAAATGTTTATTTATTTTGAGAGAGAGAGAGAGAGAGTGTGTGTGCAAGCAGGGGAGGGGCAGAAAGAGAGGGAAAGAGAGAATCCCAAGCAGGCTCCACACTGTCAGTGCAGAGCCCAAGGTGGGGCTCAGACTCACAAACCATGAGATCGTGACCCGAGCCGAAACCAAGAGTCAGACACTTAACCGACTGAGCCACCCAGCACCCCATGATGTCACACGTTTTAAAATCTAACAGAGGAAGTTAAAAAACAAAACAACACTTGGTTCTGAGATTGAAAACTTCCTCCCTCCCTTTTAAGTTTATTCGAGAAGTTTAGCAGAGCGGCCTGGAGTCTGATTGCCTAGGTCCAAATCCAACCTCTGCCCCTTCCCAGTTTACCCGTAAAGGGTTACCTGAATTAATACATGTAAAGGGCTTAGAAAAGTGCCTGGCTCTCAGTAAACACTCACAAATGTTATATAATATTATGATAAATAATAATTTGAGTGATCATTGTTTTACGGGGACACTTCTCTTCCTCACATTTCAATTCATCTAATATTGGCTTAGTTCTTTCTAGATGCCCAGCCTTGCTTTCCATCGGGGACAACTCAGTTGTGGATAACATCAGGCTACATATTGTGCTTGGGGTTGAATCTACTGGAGCCGCCATTTATTTATTTATTTATTTATCTATTTATCTATCTATTTATTTATTTAATGTTTATTTTTGAGGGGGAGAGAGAGAGCTGGGGAGGGGCAGAGACAGAGGAACAGAGGATCTGAAGTGGGCTCTGTGATGACAGCAGTGAGCCCGATGTGGGGCTTGAACTCATGAACTGCGAGACCATGAACGAGCCAAAGTCAGACGCTCAACCGACGCTCAACCGATCAGACGCTCAACCGACTGAGCCACTCAGGCACCCCGGAGTCGCCATTTTTATTTGAGTTGTATGTTGGGCTGCGAAAGCCAGTAGGTCTGGGGCATGAAGACTGAGCACTCAGATGAGCCTATGCTATCTAAATTTTTTTTTTCAACGTTTTTTATTTATTTTTGGGACAGAGAGAGACAGAGCATGAATGGGGGAGGGGCAGAGAGAGAGGGAGACACAGAATCGGAAACAGGCTCCAGGCTCCGAGCCATCAGCCCAGAGCCTGACGCGGGGCTCGAACTCACAGACCGCGAGATCGTGACCTGGCTGAAGTCGGACGCTTAACCGACTGCGCCACCCAGGCGCCCCGAGCCTATGCTATCTAAATAGTGATGAGTCTGATCAACATGGTTCTCTTACAACGTGAGACGTGAACAGATACCAAATTTACTACTTTACTGGATTGAATAGCGTCCCTCAAAATTCATGTCTACCTGGAACCTAAGAATGTGACCTTCTCTAGAAATAGGGTGTTTGCAGACGTTAGCAAGTTAAAACGAGGTTGTACTGGATGAGGGTGGGCCCTAAGTACAACTTGTAAGAAGAGAGAAATTTGGACAGAGAGGCACAGACACACAGAGGCGAAGGTCACCCCAAGATGGAGATAGAGATTGGAGGGTTGCATCTACAAGTCAAGGAATAATAAGAACCACCAGCACCAACCAGAGGCTAGCGGTGGCCAGGAAGGATTCTTTCTTGGAGACTTCGAAGGGAGCACAGCCCTGCCGACACTGTGATTTCCATCTTCTGGCTTCCGGAACTGTGAAAGAATACATTTCTGTTGTGTAAAACCACCAAGTTTGTGGTAACTTGTCATTGCAGTCCTACAAAACTCACATTCATAATGAGAGAAATGAAAGTTAACTTTACACTGACAGGCCATTTTTAACCTGCTGCTTTGATAAGGATCAAAAAGTCTGATAGCAGGGATGGCTTGGGGATATATATATATATATATATATATATATATATATATATATATATTTTGTACTTTTTGAATTCTGAGCCCTGGTTAATTACCTATTTGGAAAACAAAATAAAAATTTTCATTTTTTGTATTAAATTTATTTTTTAACGTTTATCTATGTTTGAGAAAGAGACAGAGAGAGAGAGAGACAGAGTGCGAGCTGCAGAGGGGCACAGAGAGAGGGAGACACGGAATCCAAAGCAGGCTCCAGGCTCTGAGCTGTCAGCACAGAGCCCGAACCCATGAACCATGAGACCATGACCTGAGCCAAAGTCAGATGCTTAACTCACTGAGCCACCCAGGTGCCCCCCAAATTTAAATTTGAAAAGGTGAACAAGTTGAGGCACCCGGCTGGCTCAGCGGGTGGCGCCTAAGACTCTTGATCTCGGGGTTGTGAGTTCGAGCCCCACACAGGGCATAGAGTTTACTTAAAATACATAAATACAGAAGTAAGTAACTAGATAAATAAAATATTAAAAAAATTAAAAAGTGAGCAAATTGCCTTCACTAACGCATATATTCTTTGCACAACCGGTGAGCTAAGGAAAGGCTTTTATCTTTCAATGGTTGGAAAAGAAAATCAAAGAAATAATTTTTTGATACATGAAAATTCTATACAATTCATGTTTCAATGTCCACCAGCAAAGTGAACTGAAAGTCAGCCACACTCATTCCTTTGTGTTTTGGGTCTACAATGGCAGAGTTGAGAAAGATCCATAGAGCCTAAAATATTCATCTGGCCCTTTGCATAAACAGCTTTTGGATGCCTGTTCTAAAGAACCAAGTAATCATTTGCATGCCGGTAGAAACAGAGGGGTTATTTAATAGCAAATGACCCTCCCATGAGGACTTTTTTTTTTTTTTTAAGTAAACCCTACACCCAACGTGGGGCTTAAAGTCACCACCCAGAGATCAGAAGTCACATGCTCTACCAACTGAGCCAGCCAGGTGTCCCCCATAGAGGACTTTCAAAAATTAAGCAGCTCATGAAAAACTCAAAAGTAAACAGAATTTTCTTGCTTCATCTTAAAGAACATCAGAAAATCTGGGGCTTCTGTAAACTTTAGTAAGACATAACCCTTACTGGGGTCTGGGTCTCCCCCTTCTCTAAGCCAGTGAGGCCATGGGGATGGGACTGTATCCCGACCGCCTTTCCTTTATCTTACTGAAAATTCAAACTATTTGGCTAACAGACAGCCAAAATGACCTGGAACTACATTTAACTTTTACTAAGTTTAAATCAAAGCTTTCTGGTTTTGTTATTTCGATAATGGGGAGAGGACTTTATCACCAATAAAACAGGTATAAAAAGATACCCGATTCCTTGAAAGTTCAGCTCTGGGTTTATGAGAGAAAAGAGACTCATGTAAAAAGTTAGGTCATAATAACACGGTCAGTAGCTGCATTTTTCAAACTTTTGGACAGCGATCCAGAGTGAAAAAGAAATGTTATATTATGACCCGGCAGACATGTGTTTACACGCATACTGAAACAAAAGTATTGGTTTTAACATATGTCATTTAGTGCATTCTGGTACTTTCTATGTCATTCCATCGTTTTCTTTAAGAGGTTTTATTTATTGGGGCACCTGGGTGGCTCAGTCCGTTAAGCATCGGACTTTAGCTCTGGTCATGATCTCGCGGTTCGTGAGTGTGAGCCCCGCGTAGGGCTCTCTGCTGTCAGCACGGAACCTGCTTCGGATCCTCTGTCCTGCTCTCTCTCTGCCCCTCCCCTGCTTGTGCTCTCTCTCTCTCAAAAATAAATACACATTAAAAAAATATTTTATCGGGGCGCCTGGGTGGCGCAGTCGGTTGGGCGTCCGACTTCGGCCAGGTCACGATCTCGCGGTCCGTGAGTTCGAGCCCCGCGTCGGGCTCTGGGCTGATGGCTCAGAGCCTGGAGCCTGTTTCCCATTCTGTGTCTCCCTCTCTCTCTGCCCCTCCCCCGTTCATGCTCTGTCTCTCTCTGTCCCAAAAATAAATAAACGTTGAAAAAAAAAATTAAAAAGAAAAAAAATATTTTATCTATCTATCTACCTATTTAAAGTTTTATTTATTCAAGCAATCTCTACACCCAACATGCAGCTGCTCAGACTCACAACCCCCAGATCGGGAGTCACACGCCACAGACTGAGCCAGCTAGGCTCCCCCTACTATTTTCTATTCCATTTAGGTCTAGTCTAGTCTGCTTATAAATAAAATATTAGTCATGACCCAGAAAGTTAATTTTATAACCTACTAATGTATTGAAACCTGAGGTTTGAAAAACACTGGTCCATGTTCTTTAGAATCGTGGTCAAGGAGAATGGTCCCAGAAACTTGTTCAAATTAAATACAAGCAAACAGGATGGCTATATAATCATGAAAATAAATGTGGTAAAGGTCTATGTGCTGATGCAGAAAGTTGTCCCCAGAATATATTTGCAAGTTTATAAAACTGGGTTATAAATAGCACAGTATTAGGTGGGACCCTATAGTTGCAGGCGACCACACACACACACACACACACACACACACACACGCCCCTCCATCCCACCTTCCCATGGCTTCAGGAAAAAGGCGATAACTGACCATACTTGAATCACAGTTCCTTCCCCTACAGTTGGTCTGTAAGGATTGTAGGTGGGCGAAAAACACTTGACACAGGAAAATTAGGGCTAGTACTATCCAGAGAAGAGGGAAACCAATGCTACTAAAGTTCAGTAAAAAATAAGCACAATATGATCTAGCTGGTGTTTACGATGATTTTTTTTTCTTTTTAGAGACAGAGCACAAGTGGGGGAGAGGGGCAGAGGGAGAGAGAGAAAGAGAGAGAGAGAGAGAGAGAGAGAGGGAATCCCAAGCAGGCTCTGCACTGTCAGCACAGAGCCTGATGCAGGGCTCGAACCCGTGAACCATGGAATCATGACCTGAGCTGAAATCAAGAGTCAGACACTTGAAAGACTGAGCCACCCAGGTTCTTCTTGCCTTCTTTTCTTCGGATGGAAATATTGTTATTGCCTTTTAAAATATACTGGTTAAATAAAATAAAATAAAATAAAATAAAATAAAATAAAATAAAATAAAATATTTTGGTTCTAAAAGCAAGACATTCGTGGTAAAAAGTGCAAATGATACAGAAGGGAATAAAGTAAAAGGTGAGCATTCTCTTGTTAACCCCGCTCTTTCGAGGTCTACCGTTAACAAATCACTAGGTACTTATCCCTCCCAATATTTTTGCCTAAATCATCTTAAACATGGGGTGCCCGGTGGCTCAGTTGGTTGAGCATCCGACTCTTGATTTCGACTCAGGTCTGCTCCCAGGGCCGGGGGGTGGAGTCCAATGAGGGCTCCAAGCTGAGCACAGAGCCTGCTTGGGATTTCTCTCTCCCTCTTTCTCTCTGCTCCTCCCCCGCTTGAGCGCTCACTCTCTTCTTTCTCTTTCTCAAAAAATAAATAAATAAAAACGAAAACTATACATTTGCCCAACCCCAGTCTTCTCACCGTTCCCAATCTCCATGATTTCCCAAAGATTACTGTCAGCATTTTCTTGATCACATCTGCAAATTGTTTCAGTCCTTGGGAATGTAATTCATCAGGTTTTAAAACTTTTTGACAAGGTGAATAAGGTAACAAAGCCCCACAGTTGAATGTTTTCCTAGGGCCTTCTGAACCTCTCCCCTTCGTGTACGATTTTCCTCTGATTACTTCTCCTTTCGTCTGTGTTTACATTTTGTGATTTCTTAAAAATGAGTTCCTAGGCAACACAGAGACCGAGGGTGGTTGTGGTGTACCCTGAACCAGGACTTGGGGACCCAGGCTGCTGGGTGGCCCTGCCCAAATCTGCTCAACAGTAGTAGACGTTCATTTTTCAGTCTACCTGGCAACATTTTTCGCTCTCCGGAAACTGCACGCCAACTTTCCTGGGGGATTTCCCCTCCCCCACTTGGTCTCTCTGGTTCCAGGGGGGCTGACCCCCATCCTTGAGCTCCAAGAATAAGCAAGTGACTCAGATCTGCCCGAACATCAGCATGGCTCATCTCAGGCCCCCGTGATCAGCTCAGAGATGGGCATGTGACCCAAGGCAGTCCAGTGAGGGTCAGTTCTGGGATGTTTACTAGAAATACTGGAAAAGAAGTGCTCTTTTTTAACCAGGATGTGATGGGGAGTAGGGTTGTATCTGCTATGGGCCACTGGATGGGAAGGCCTATGAAAGAATGAAATCGTACAGTGTCGGTGGGACAGTGGTGAGCTTAGCTGCCTTCCAAGAATGAAGTCGACACATAGGAGATAAACCAGGAGATGAGGAGAGAGTTCTGACTTACTGTCCGGATCCATCCATACCTGAACCTGTTGCTACCTATGACCCTTGTAGTCAGGTGAGCCTGTGAATTCTCACAGTTTGATTTGGGTTTCTGTCACTTGCTGTCGAGAAACCTGATTAATATAATGTCCTTGGCTGAGCCATTTCATCCGTTGTCTCGGTTTCCTTATCTGTAAACAAAAGGAGGGGGGTAGCGATCAAAGGAAGAAAAATTTTTTAAATATTTGTTTATTTATTTTGAGAGAGAGAGAGAGAGAGAGAGAACTAGTGGGGGAGGGGCAGAGAAAGAGGGAGAGAGAATCCCAAGCAGGCTCTGTGATGTCAGCTCAGAGACTGACTTGGGGCTCGAACTCACAAATGGTGAGGTCACGACCTAAGCCGAAATCAAGAGTCGGACACTTACCCAACTGAGCCACCCAGGTGCCCCAAAGGAAGCAATTTTTTGGAAAGCAACAGGGATAGAAGGATAGAAAGTTTATACCAATTTATACTACTGCTAATAAGGTATGAGAATACCTACTCACTTCTTCACTTTTTTTTTTGTCTTTTTTCATATTAAGAGAACTCCAATGTCTTTAAAAAAATTTTTTGATGTTTATTTATTTTTGAGAGAGAGGCAGAGTGTGAGCAGGGAAGGGGCAGAAAGAGGGAGACACAGAATCTGAACGAGGCTCCAGGCTCTGAGCTGTGAGTAGAGTCCTACGTGGGGCTGGAACCCATGAACCATGAGATCATGACTTGAGCCGAATTCGGACTCTCAACCGACTGAGCCACCCAGGCACCCCAAGAGAACTCCAATTTCTAATCTAGTATATTGTCACTTGGAATAAAAGTTAAATTTCCCAGCTTCCCTTGCAGTTAGGTATAGTCACATGACTAGGCTCTAGCCAATGAGATATAAGTGGAAGTGAGTGGAGGAGGGGCTTCCAGAAAGGAGAGTGTGTGCTCTTCTCTTTCTCCCCCTGCATCCCACTGCCTGGGATGCAGATATGACAGATGGCGCTCCAGCCAACGTTGTGAGACGTGTGACTTTAAGAATGGAGTGCTGGATGGGGCGCCTGGGTGGCTCAGTCGGTTGAACGTCCGACTTCGGCTGAGGTCATGATCTCACGGTCCGTGAGTTCGAGCCCCGCGTCGGGCTCTGTGCTGACCGCTCAGAGCCTGGAGCCTGTTTGGATTCTGTGTCACCCTCTCTCTCTGCTCCTCCCCCGCTCATGCTCTGTCTCTCTCTGTCTCAGAAATAAATAAAAACATTAAAAATTTTTTTTTAAAAAGAATGGAGTGCTGGATAAGCAGGCACACGGACAGAAACCAGGTCCCTGAGGAAAATGGACCCACGGTACCAGCTCCGGCTGACCTACAGCCTTCTTTTACATCACAAAAGAAATACGCTTCTATCTCACTCAAGTCACCAATGTGTCACGTGTCTGTGGCTTATATTCCAAACCGGAGTCTCGCTGACAGTGCTGTTTTCCCTGCACCCTGGGCAACATACTTTTTCATTTTGAAAGTCGGATAGATAGATGCAAAAGCAATGCCACTTTATCGCTTTGAATTCATGCCTCCTGAACGTTGATCTTCTTTTCATACGTTTATGAGCCATTTGTCCCTTTTTTGCCCGTGTGCTGTCTCTTCTCATTTATTTCTTGACTCCAGGCTCAGGCTGCCCCTTCTCTGTGGTTGTAAAATGCTCGCCAGCAGCTCCTGCCTTCTATCTTGTCTTCTCGGCAGCCTCGGCAGGGTCACCACCACTTTCCAGGATGATCCCACCAAAGTGTGGGGAATGTCACGGGAACAAGAAGACAAGCCACAGCCCGGGAGAAGACATTTGCCAAAGACATACACTAGCCTTCCCCCCCAGCCCGGCCCCCTTATCCACAAGGGATCCCTTCCAAGCCTGCCAGCGAGTGCCTAAAACCACAGATAGTACCGAACCCTACATATGCCATGTTTTTTCCCGTACGTACGTTCGTAGGAGAAATTTTCATGTATAAACTAGGCACAGCGAGGGATGAACGACAACAACTGGTAATAATACAGGGCAGTTACAGCAACACACTGTACTAAAAGTCATGTGAATGTGGTCTCTCTCTCAAAATACCTTATTGTACGGGACTCACCTTTGTTCTTGCGGTGATGAGAGATGATTAAATGTCTACGTGCTGGGATGAAGCGAGGTGACTGTCATAGCTGTTTTATGTAGTGTTGCATGTATGTATGCAGTCGTATGTGCTCTTGACTTTCCGAGGCTCGATCGGGAGAGGACCATCTGCTTCCGGGCTGGGGTTGACCTGAGGTCGCTGAAGCCAGGGAAACTCAAACTGAAGATAAAGGGGGACCACTGTTCTCCCGTAAAAGACTAGTATCCCAAATATACAAAGAACTCTTACAAACCCCACAGTGAGAAAACCAACAACCGGATTTTTTTTTTGGGGGGGGTTTGTTTATTTTGGAGAGCGAAAGAGAGCATGAAAGAGAGAGAGGGGTACTGAGGGTCTGAAGCGGGCTCTGCACTGACAGCAGCAAGCCCGAGGTGGAACTGGAACTCACGGACTGTGAGATCATGACCTAAGTCAAGGTCGGACGCCTAATTGACTGAGTCACTCAGGCACCCCACAAACAGATTTTAAAAACATGCAAAAGGGGGCGTCTGGGTGGCTCAGTCGGTTACGCATCCAGCTTCAGCTCAGGTCATGATCTCACCGCTCATGAGTTCAAGCCCTGCATCCGGCTCTGTTCTGACAGCTCGGAGCCTGGAGCCTGCTTCCGATTCTGTCTCGTCTCTCTTTGGCCTCCCCCACTCGCACACACACTCTCTCTCTCTCTCAAATATACGTTAATAAAAAATTAATAAAAACATTAACACAAATTAAAATGTTTAATTAAAATAATAAACATTAAATAAAAAAAAATTTTTAACGTTTATTTATTTTTGAGACAGAGAGAGACAGAGCATGAACGGGGGAGGGGCAGAGAGAGAGGGAGACACAGAATCGGAAGCAGGCTCCAGGCTCTGAGCCATCAGCCCAGAGCCCGACGCGGGGCTCGAATTCACGGACCACGAGATCGTGACCCGAGCTGAAGTCGGACGCTTAACCGACTGAGCCACCCAGGCGCCCCAATAAATTTTTAATTAAAATAATAAACATTAATAAAAATAAAAACAAAAACGAAAACATGCAAAAGACCTGAACACTCGCCTCTCCAAAGAAGATAAACAGATGGCAAATAAACATACGAAAAGATGCTTTTTACATCCCATGTCATCAGGGAAATACAAACTAAAACCGTAAGTAAATATCACTACACAGCTCCTAGAATGGCTACAATCGAAAACACTGACAACACCAAATACTGGCAAGGGAGCAGGGCAAGAGGAACTCTCATTCACTCCTGGCAGGAATGCGAAAATGGTTTAACCACTTTGGAAGACAGATGGCAATTTCACGCAAAACTAAGCATACTTTTACCGTACGATCCGACCATTGTACTCCTCGGTTAAATCCAAATTAATTGACATTTACGTCTACGCAAAAACCTGTACACAAATGTGTAAAGCAGTTTTATTCATAACTGCCAAAACTTGGAAGCAACCAAGGTTTCCTTCAGTAGGTGAATGTGTTATATCCATACAGCGGACTATTATTCAGCACTAAAGTGAAATGACTCAGGGTGCCTGGGTGGCTCAGTCAGTTAAGCGTCCGACTGGCTCAGGTTCTCATGGTTTGTGAGTTCGAGCCCCACACGGAGCTCGCTGCTGTCAGCACAGAGCCTGCTTCGGATCCTCTGTCTCCCTCTCTCTGCCCTCCCTCACTTGCACTCTCCCCAAAAAACAAACAAATGAAATGAAATGACTTATCAAGCCATGAAGAGACACAGAGGGATCTTAAGGGCATATTACTAAGTGAAAGAAGCCAATGAAAAGGCTACTTCCTGTCCCATTCCAACAATATGACATTCTGGAAAAGCTAAAACATTCCGGAGACAGTAAAAAGATCTGCGGTTGCCAGAGGTTGGGGGAAAGAAGGATAAATAGGTTGAGTACAGGGGATTTTTAGGGCAGTGAAACGACTGTGTATGATACTGTAATGGTAGATACGTGTCATGACATATGTGTCTAAACCTATAGAATCTACAACACCAAGAGTGAACTACTCTAGGGGCACTTAGGTGGCTCAGTTCGTTAAATGTCTGACTCTTGATTTCGGCTCAGATCATGATCTCACGGCTCGTGCACTTGAGCCCCGTGTCAGGCTCTGCCCTGACGTGGTGGAGCCTAGTTGGCATTGTCTCTCTCCTTCTCTCTCTGTCCCTCCCCTGCTCTCTCTCTCTCTCAAAAATAAATACATAAACATTTTTAAAAAACAAAAAAACTTAAATGTTAAAAAAAAAAGTGAACTCTAATGTTAACTACAGACTTTGGTTGATAAGGATGTATCAGTGTGGGTTCACTGATCATACAAATATACCATTCTGGTAAGGGATGTTGATAGCAAGGAAAATGTGTGTGTGGGAGGGGGAGGGTTAATATCGAACTCTGTACTTTCCACTCAATTTTACTGTGAATCTAAAACTGCTCTTAAAAAAAAAAAGATCTATTTAAAAAAATAATAATAAAGGAATTGGCTCTGACTGGACCAGTTTGGGTCACGTGTCTCTAGCTGATCAATGAGTGTAGTTGGGTCACGTGCCTCTCTCTGATCAATGGAGCATATTGATTGATTGGACCCAGGCGCCTGTCCCTCTCTGGAGCCAGTGGAATCAGCCCTCCCAAAGCGCGTGGAATGGGGGAGGGGAGGGATAGCACTTGAGAAAGAAAGTAAGAAATAAATGCTTGTTTCTCAACAAGAGGAAAATGGTTATCGAGAGGATAAATCAATAGACATTGACTATCCTAGGCAAAGAGCAGAATCAAATCTTATAATCAGGCAGAGCAGCAAGTCCAGAGGCCTGGAGGGCGTAAACGATATGGAGCTTGTGGGCAGACCGAGTGACGCATTCTCTTTTAGGTGTCTAATTAACTCACATTCGAGTCAACAACTTCATTAATTTACTGGGCACCAAACAGGGGCCAGATCCTATGTTCAGAGCTAAAGAGACTTTTGTGAATAATAACTCAGTGGACAAGTCCATTAATTTTCAAAGGCTTACTTAATGTTTATTCAATGAACATTTAGAAGACCATGTAAATTTCACCACTCCAAAATTAAATTATATATGGCCTAATTAGAATACCCATAATCCTTCCCGATCACTGCAATTTCAGAGAATTTAAGGATTCAGAGGAAGCCAGATCAGTCACATGACTCACCATGACCCTCCCCAGGCTCCCAGGACTCATGGCTAACTTTTGACCTTGACTAACTGTAGCCACCACTTAAAGGGAAGAAAGTGCCCACCAAGAGTTGTCCATGGTTACTCTTGAATAGCTGGACCCCAAACTATGTGCGTCAATCTGGAGATTTTGTAACTGTTCAAAAGAGTGGAACACGAACCGTAAATTGTTTTTACATAGCCTTCAGAAAAAAGTGCTTTTTACATAGCCTTTTAAAGTCAACAAAACCAACTCTTTAATATGATGCCTGAAATGAAATACAAACTTCTTTTAGTCTGAATTTTAGTCTCTGGACATTTTGAAGTGGTTTTGTTAGTTTTTTTAGATTTTTGTGCACCAATACTGAATTGCTCCACTGCTATCTGAGATAAAAAGAAGGCAACGTCAATTTGTCTGCTCCCCCCACCCCACATTGTCCCTGTTTCTATTTTAAAGAGATGCTTACCTGGGGCGCGTAGGTGGTTCAGTCAGTTAGGTGTCCGAGTTCGGCTCAGGTCATAATCTCACCGTTCGTGGGTTAGAGCCCCGCATTGGGCTCTATGCCGACCGTTCAGAGCCTGGAGCCTGCTTCGGATTCTCCGTCTCCCTCTCTCTCTGCCCCTCCCCTGCTCATGCTCTCTCTCTGTCTCTGTCTCTCCCTCAAAAATAAATAAACATTAAAAAAAAAACCATTTAAAGAGATGCTTACCTGATTTAGATAAAGATGTGTCACATCATTAACTTTTTCAGTTAATTTACATTATTAAGCACTTAATATGTACTGGGCACTGTGGAAAACACGAAAGAAGTGGACACTACAGGCTGTCCATTAAGGAATCAAGATTCAGTCTGTGTGATCCTTTTTTTTTTTTTTGAAGTTTCTTTATTTTTTTTTTTTAATTTTTTTTTCAACGTTTTTATTTATTTTTGGGACAGAGAGAGACAGAGCATGAACGGGGGAGGGGCAGAGAGAGAGGGAGACACAGAATCGGAAACAGGCTCCAGGCTCCGAGCCATCAGCCCAAAGCCTGACGCGGGGCTCGAACTCACGGACCTCGAGATCGTGACCTGGCTGAAGTTGGACGCTTAACCGACTGCGCCACCCAGGCGCCCCAGAAGTTTCTTTATTTTGAGAGAGAGAGCTTATGCACATGGGGGGGGGGGGGCGCACAGAGAGAGAATCCCAAACAGGTTCCACACTGTCAACACAGAACCCAGTGTGCGGCTTGAACTCACAAACCATGAGATGGTGACCTGAGCCGAAGTTGGATATTTAACCAAGTGAGGCACCAGGCGCCACCAGTCTATGTGATCTTAAGCCCATTACTTAACATCTCTCAGCCTCTGTTTCCTGAACCATCAAGTAAGGATGAAAGATCACTCTTGCAAGGGTCTTATTTACTCATTTATTCAACCAGTCCAGGGTGAGTTTCTGCTCTGTGCCCCACCCTCTTCCAGGAAGCAGGGACACAGAACAGCGCTAGGAACTGTGCGAGGTTTTCGGTGGGCAGGGAAGCTGGGCTGTAGGCAGGAAGTATTTGTATGTGAGCATTTCTGGTATATTACCTAAAGCCAGCACAGAAGAAAAGAACAGCCCATCTCCTAAGGCCAGTGTATTATTCGTTGCTTATTGCTAGGTAACAAATTGCTTCAAAAGTTAGCAGCTTGAAACAATGAATAAATCTAAGCTTTTATCTGCGGGTTTCAGTGGGTTCAGGATCCAGGAGGGTTTGGCTCGGTGGTTCTCATCAGGGTCTCTGAGCTGCTGGCAGGCAGGCTGTTGCTGGGGCTGTCTTCCCCTGAAGGCTCACTTAGGGCTGGAGGATTTTTCTGAGCTGACTCACGTGGTTGTGGGAGGAAGTTTCGACCTCTCGCTTTGTGGGCCTCCCTGGAGGGCTCTCTGAACATGGCGGCTGGCTTCCCCTCTAAGCAAGTGACTTAAAACAGAGAAAGAGAGAGAGAGCAGCTAAGACAGAAGTCTTTGATAACTTCAGAAGTGAGGGTGTATCATTCACTTCTGGGGAATTCTCCAATTCATTCAGATCACCCTGGACAATGAGAGGGTGGGGGCCACACCAGGGTGTGATGGCCAGGAAGTAAAGACACGTTGGGTGCCATTTTCGACTCCGGCTGCCAAAACGCCCACAATTTTTTTGTGATTCCTTTTCTCATTCTATTTATTTATTTATTTATTCATTCATTTACTTATTTATTTATAGACAATTTTTTTTAACGTTTACTTTTTTTTTTTTTTAAATTTTTTTTTCAACGTTTATTTATTTTTGGGACAGAGAGAGACAGAGCATGAACGGGCGAGGGGCAGAGAGAGAGGGAGACACAGAATCGGAAACAGGCTCCAGGCTCCGAGCCATCAGCCCAGAGCCCGACGCGGGGCTCGAACTCACGGACCGGGAGATCGTGACCTGGCTGAAGTCGGACGCTTAACCGACTGCGCCACCCAGGCGCCCCTAACGTTTACTTTTGAGAAACAGAGTGTGAGCAGGGGAGGAACAAAGAGAGAGGGAGACACAGAATCCCAAGCAGGTTCTGTGCTGTCAGCACAGAGCCCGACGTGGGGCTCAAACCCACCAACTGTGAGATCGAGACCTGAGCTGAAGTCACAGACCCTTAACCGACTGAGCCACCCAGGCACTCCTCATTTTATTTACATATTTATTTTTAAAGTGAGCTCTACACCCAATGTGGGGCTGAAACTCACAACCCTGAGATCAAGGGTCACAGGCTCCACAGACTGAGCCAGCCAGGCGCCCCTCTTTTCTCATTTTAAATCACTACTCACCTCTATGCTAATTTTGTATTTTTTTTTTTAAGAAGCCTCCCCCTCCCCCCCGCCTCCCACCCAGATTGTATAAACTTCTGGTCCCGGCAAGCCTGATCCATCTCTGGTCTGCTTTTCACGACACGGGGAGTGTTAGAGGTTTTCACACACGGTCAGAAGTAGGACCGAGTCCAGGGACATTGTTTGCTGAGGACCAGCCCTGCCTGCTGCAAGGTGTAGATTTCAGCTCCTTCCCGCTGCCCTCCCTCAACATTCCTTTGGAAGCTTAGCTGCTGGAATTAAACCGGAGGTTTTGATGAGTGGCAAAGAGATAAAGTCTTGTTTGCACATTGTAATGGTGTATTTAAACATTTTGACAATGATCAGGTGAGCTCCTTGGCTGGTGTTGACTCCACTCTTGTGTAAAGTGATTGTACTGGGCAGGAAGGCCCCTTGGCCACAGGACCGGGGAACTCACAAGTTAAGTGATTTGCTTTTTTTTTTTTTTTTTCCTTTCATTTTGCTTAAGCCACACAAGTGAAGAAATGCAATTTTGTTGTTGTGATTTTCGTTTTCTTAGTGCACCAAGAAAAACAAAGCCGGCTTTTTCAGTCCTATTGTACTTCTTAACTTTTTGAGGCTCTAGCTGTGAATTAGCAAAAATAAACAAACAAATCCCCCCCCCCAAAAAAAACCCCACATCAATTCTTTTGGTCCTTGCTTGAATCTCTGTGATATGAGATAAATCAAGTTCCTCCCACGCTCCAAGATAGACCCCTAATGGTGTGTTGAGATTTGCTTAATAAAAGAAATGGCCACCATTTATTGAATGTCTATTTTTGTGTCACAATGTCTGCGTGTTTTATTATCTCATTTGCCACTCATTTCACAGGGTAAGTATATAATGACCCTCATTTCGTGGGGTCTCAGAGAGGCTACATGATTTGCCTAAGATCACACCGCACATAAATGATGAAAGTGGGCTTACATGGAGGTCTGCCTGGCTTAGGAGCTCATGTTCTTTTAATGTTTTCATGTTGATGTATTTGAGAGAGAGAGAGTACACGCACGAGCACGGGGGGGGGTGGGGGGCAGGGAGAGGGGGAGAAAGAGAGAGAATTCCAAGCAGGCTCCACACCAGAAGCAGGGAGCCTGACAAGGGGCTTGAACCGAACCCACAAACCACGAGATCATGACCTGAGCCAAAACCAAGAGTCGGATGCTTAACCGACTGAGCCCCCAGGCACCCCAGTACTCTTATGTGGCCTCCTCCATCGTCAGATTAAGTCAGATTTTTCCATCGTATGATTTTATAGCATCCAGTAGTTTTCTGCACAGTACTTACTAAATGTCATTATTACATTGCATCATATCATATATCCTATTGTATTATAATAGTCACCTATTTTTGTGAAACAAACTACCACAAAACATAGTTGCTTAAAACAAGCATTTACTAGGGCACTTAGCTGGCTCAGCTGGGGGAACATGTGACCTTTGATCTTGGAGTTTTAAGTCTGAGCCCCACGTTGGGTGCAAAGATTATATAAAAATAAAATCTTGGGGTACGTGGGTGGCTCAGTCGTTTAAGCATCTGACTTTTGATTTCGGCTCAGGTCATGATCTCACGGTTCATGGGTTGGAGCCACGCGCTGACGGCTCAGAGCCTGCTTGGGATTCTCTCTCTCCCTCTGCCTCTCTCTCTCTCTCTCTCTGCCCCTCCCCCGCTTGTGCTCTCTTGCTCTCTCTTAAAATAAATGCATAA